>NC_056741.1:1081363538-1081683538 GCF_019279795.1 Protopterus annectens
TGTCTACATTTACAGATATATATCTGTCCATATGTCCATGCTTGTTTGGCTCATATTTTGGCCTGTTCCTCATTCACTTGGCAATTGTCATGGATGATCGCAGCATTGAAGTCAGTAACTAGCGGCAGCACATTTGTGTTTCAGACTTCATCTTCTTCTACATATGTGTACTAATACATAAACTGTGTAACTAGCAACAGTTTAAGTGCATCAGAGCATTAGCTGACATATATCCCTATTTGTACCGACAGTGTGGCATACTTTGTCCAGACTTCTTGCATTAACAGGTTATGTGGTGTGATAATAATACATTTCCTGTACTGTTGACTGATTGTGCTGCATGATATGTTTGTGAAAACATCAGGTTATGTATATCTGCCATGGTTTAGTTGTAAATCACTTTGTGTATGGAGTGCAGGGTCCAGGGTACAAGCCTTGGAGAGGCAGTTTATTTTGTTGCTGGGCAGAACAAGGAACATTGGCTACAGAGTGATTAAGGCACTTTTAAGGGGTTGTAAGCGGGCTTGCAGTTGTAAGCAGGTTTGCACGAGTTTGTGCAATGATAAGCACTGCCAACCACACCATATGTTTCCTTACAGTCAGTTAGCTTTGAATTTCTCAACCTGTGTAGGCATAGCTTACCCCCATGCAAACCCGCGCAAGCTCGCGTAAACCCACAGAAACCCTCTTACCACTGCCTTTTACCCCCGCACTAACTCCTTTAAAAGAAAAGAAAAAGGATTTGATAGGACAGTGGTAAAAAACAAGGCACAAAGGGGGATAGATAGCAGGGAAAATAGCTAGGTATGTGCAGGAAGGGTATAGGAAAGGTCCATAGCTGCCCATTTCTTCTACAGCAACAGCTGTGCATATACACTAGATTTGCATGTAGATTTGGACCCCCAAACCCCTGGGAGAGGGTGAGGATGACATATATTCACTGTGATGCCAATTAGACCAGATTACATGTGTGCAGTGGACATGTGTGAAATGGGCAGCTATGTGTGGGGCATGATTTATTTGTGCGGCCAGATTGCCCTGTTTCTTTTTTTCAGGTGAGAGTGGGATGTTGGGGAGGGGAAGTCGGTATATTTGGGGAGGTAGGTTGGGTAGGTTAACAGACAAGGCACACAAGATGCATACAGGGCCAGTATATGACCCATGTGGGGGGTAAATACCTTGGACGGGGAGGGGTGTTTGGAAGTCGCAAGCCCATGAGCCCCAAACTGGAAACAGTGAGACTGAGGTCCCCACCCATGGGCAGTCACCACTGCACCTTCATGGCCCTGAAGGTGGCTGTGTTGGGGGCTGTGTAGGAGGGGCAGGCTCACCCTCTAATAGTGCCATTCGGCCCTCAAGCTAGCATAGCCACTCTCGATACTCCAGATCGAGCTCCTTACATACCATGGCCCAGACCTGTTGATGGGTGACAGGTTCCCCTCTCTGCCCACTCCGAGGGGGGGATGAGCCTTATCCCCTGCAGTGGTTCCACCCAAAGGTGGCACAGGGCCCAGATGTGCTGGTGTCCGGTGCCATGGCCAGCTGAGGTGGGACTGGTGGGTCCGCTGGGACTGGCCTTCCCATACGAGTTGTGTTGTCACAGGTTTATGACAGATATGGGTTATTAACAGTCAACAGCATTAGTTATAACAGCAGACATATGTATTCCCATTAATCCAGCACACCAGATTTAACACAGTTGTAGAGCAAGCAGAACACATGCATATATGGAACAACAGTGGCCATTACAGGTGCATGCAGGTTTCATTGAAGGCAACAGGCTACCAATATGGGTGTATTTTCACATGTCACATGCATAGAAACAAATGTGAATATTTATACACCATTAAGACATATGTCCCAACAAAAGTGTGGAGTGTACACATACCAGTTGAGAAGGGTTATTATGCACATATGGTATGGGTGAGAGCGAGACTTCAGTTAACAACTGATATATCCTTGTAGTTTACACAACTTTCTTAGTCACTGCAGTGGTCTTTCCCTTACATGTACTATTACACTACACAATGGCCTTATATTGTACACTGGTATGTTTATAAGTTATTATATACGTGATCTGCATATTGCATACATGCGTGACAGGCTACAGGTGTTAATGCAACATATGTTGAGTATTGCTGACATACACTTTGGGTGAGGTGCTAGAATGACAGGTTTATTTCCATATACATTCTCTGACTAAGTACACGTTTGAATACCAGTTATATGTCATTGACAGCTGCCTAGATTTCTTGGAACATCACTGGATTTTCAGGGGATCAGGGTACCAAGCTGATGATATGGGCCATTTATCCGGACATGCTGGACAGACTGGAACATTGTGGGGTATGAATATGCATACAACTTACATTTTGAACATTCTAGCAAATTCTGTACTGTTGTTGGGTGTAAGTATGCATACAGCTTTCTATCTGGACATTGTATCACAATCTGTACAGTTGTGGGGTATGATTATGCATACAACTTAGTAGCACTCCCAGGATTCGGACCCCTGCCGTGTATGACAAACTATTATAGCTAACATCACAGTACACTGTGCTATCAGGGAATTGATGTAAAGCTTTCAAGTGTTTTCTATCTAGGTCACCCTAACTTGTACAATATAACTGACCTCTTGGCACTTCCAACATTGTTATGCAGGACTTCATGCCCATTTTATCTGCATACTACGGTGTGGGTGACACTGCTTAAGGTACAACGTTACTATTTAAAGCATGGAACAGATTGGCAACATATGAGAGAAGAGTAAACAGAAGCACTGCAGGGGTTATACCTTTATTCACAGACTATTACACATTTATTTCTACTGGTACAACACTTTCTAAGGCTCTTACATTTATTTGTTATGACAGTACATGCAGACTGATTACTAACCTGCCTAGCTACGCAGCCTTTGCAGCCTAGCATCATGGGCTTGTGATTTGCAGCCTGCTCATCTGCAGCTGTCAGAGAAATGCAGTGATATTTAGCCATACCTATCCATAGTATACACAAGCTAGGCAATTATTTACTACTTAGTAGAATGAGTACTTACTCAGTCCTGGGGCATTGGGCATCTACAGAGACTCCTGGATCCACAGTTCCAGTACAACCCCCCTCAACCACTTCAGGTCAGCATGGTGGTACCTGACCTGCTCACCAGTCTGGGGGATACCTGTGGCACTGATGAGGTCACGGGTGAGACTGTCCCAGCCCTCCATTTTATACTGTGAGCCCTGGTACTGGCCCTTCAGTAGTCTCTGATCATGGTGCTTTACCAGGAGCCATACCATGATTTTTGACTCCTGGATGCCCCAGCACTGTGCTCTAAATTGAGTGCCTTCACCAGCACCAGCCATTCTGCCTGCAGTAGGGAGCTGCAATCAGTTATGGGTAGTATTCCCAGCTGTGGGGTTTAAATACGGACATTTTCCCACACTTCACCATGCTTGGCCAGTTTTGAAAAGGCTAAGCTATGGGCAGACCTGCTTACATGAGGTTGGCACTGCTTAAAGAGGTATACCACTAGGCAGATTGAATTGGCTCACCTACACATTGCTTACACTTACTAACTTGAGCTGTGTTGCAGTTAGCATTGCTTAATGGTTAATTAGCACTATGTTTGCCATTTGCAATGACTTATTCTTCATTACAGGTTACATATGTGTCTGGTATCTGTGATTCATGTGTACATACACTGTATACAATAACACCTCCAATCTATGCTTACTGCAGTACTCCAGTTCACATATTTATGTTCTGTGGCAGGTTATCCAACATCACACTGTACATAGATGCAGTTCACATGTTTGGTTTGATTTTCCTGAGGTGAGACTTAGTTTGATGATGCCTCATGCATATCTATTGCTATGATGGCTTGATGGTTAACTACTGTGACAATAGTGTACAGGGTTCTGAGTTTGAGCCTTGCAGTGGCGGTTTATTTTGTTACTGGGCAGAACATGGCCCATTGGATCCAGAGTGATTAAGGCACTTTAAAGGAGTTTTAAGCGGGTATGCGCAGGTTTGTGCGACGGTAACCACTGCTAACCACTGGATACAGTTTCTAACACTCAGTTAGCTTCTACTTTGCTTAATCTGCATAGGCAATGCTTACTCCCACACAAACACACTTAGACACGCTTACTACTACTTATTTGTGCTTAAACCTGCTTACTAGTTCCTTATTCATTATGACAATGACACTTCACATGCAGTACTCCAGGTCACATTTAAATGTTATTATGTAGGTTATACGGCATAAAGAAAAAATATATGTTCATATAAAGTTTTCACATGGAAAATGATATGTGCTCGAACCGGGAATGCCTGTTCTTTAGGTGGATGCTCTAACCACTACATTATTGCTGTGCTGCATCATTTGCATATATATTCCTTATTATCCTCGTCAGCCTTTTCAGCTGCTTTAGCCGTAGCTAAATGATGAGCAAACCCGCAGACCTATGGTTAGCTGTACTCGGGGTTTAAAAAAATAAATATAAGGGTTTCTTCATTTATTTCAGTGTACTGTTGCTGTTGAACACATGAGGACTGTTGGTGGAGATATGTGGCCACCTATGAGTGGTTTCACTCATTTATTTATACTTTCTTCTGTTCTACTTTGCAGGGGCATGTTTATTCTGAGAGCTCTGCTCTCAGACATGCCCCTGCACTCATCCATGCTCAGTGTAAGATTTGGAGCTCCGGCGGTGCGTCTTCATTATTATGCATGGCGCGCTGCCGTCCTCCTCTTAAACTGCCACTTATGTGCAGGACTAGTTTAGTCCTGCATGGCAATTCAATGAATCCAGGGGAGTATATAGAGAGTATAGTTAAATGTGCAGCTGAATTATATAGAAACTTGCCAGTATGATGAGTTTACTTACGGAAATCTGTTGCAGGTATTGTGGATGGTAAAGTTTTTAACGCAACTACCTAGGCAACATCTATCATAGTCACTCCGTATATAATGTAATTAATTTATTGTGTTTATACCCTCACACCAACTCTGTTATTCACTTTGTATATAATATGGGTATTTATTGCAATTTGTCATTCACTGTGTATAATGTCATGTATGTATTATGCTTCTCCTGGCTAAGATTGTAAAAGGGTGTAAAGGAATTAGTGCACATCCTTGTTTAACAAATTCAAAATAAAATAAAAATATTCATTTCTGTGAAGGAACTTTCTTACAAGTACACGTAAAAAGCATGTTACTGGGAATTTGTCTTGGTGTGATCTCTCAGTGATCTATGTACCTGTCACCTATCACTCTGAACTGACCTTGCCACTTAAGTTACACAAGACATGTATACTTTTTTCTTCTTCTTTTTATATGCTTTAATGTTTGTAATGACTGGACTTCATGTGGGCTAAATCTGGCCAGCCTGCTACAAACTGAGCCATGGCAAGGTATTTGCCTAAGTTCCCTTCTAGTCCTCCAGAGGTGAAGCTAGCTAGTCTTGCACACACTGCCATCCCCCAGACCTGCTGCCCCAGATTTAAAAAAATTGAAGCTTTTCTCTCCTTTTTAACTGTAACTAACTGCAAGTAGCTGTTACAGTTTATGCCACATACAAAGCAATACAGCATTTCCATTCTGACTGCAAATGTAATACCAGCATATAAATGCTTGTAATGTACTGAAGATATTGGGCACTATAGCATTTCAGTTCTGACTGGAAATGAAATCATTGCCAGTAATCCTTTCCCCCACTCAGCATGGCTTACTAGGTCATTGTACTAACACAGCACTAATTTCCTTTATGGGCACTATAAATAGGTCTCGTGATGCTAGTTACTTTGTCTCCTCACTCTTCCTCAACCTCTCAAAGACCTTCATAACAGTATCCCATCCCCTTCTTCTCTTCAAACTCTCCAACTTGGGTATCTCACCCCCATCCATAAATTGGTTTTCAAACTATCTATCTAATAGGCAACACTGCACTAAATGGCAACACTCCTTCTCTTCATTCCTAAACATTACTACACGGGTACCCCAAGGATCTATACTGGGCCCACTTTTATTTAGCATATTCATTAACAGATTCCATTCCAGTCTTACCAAGGCACTGTCATCCAGTATGCAGATGATTCTGCAATCATCTACACTGCCAAATCCACATCTGAACTACACCACCTTACCCAAAATGCCTTTACATCAACCAAACTTTGGATATCAAAAAAATATTTGCCCTAAATCCTAATAAAACTAAACTTCTAATATTCATTCCCAAAAAATCCACCCCCCTTAACAAGAGTGAACTCTCTGTCCACTCCCAGAACAATGCTATCATTGTAGTTGTTCCCAGTACTAAACTGCTAGATGTCATCATAGATGAAAACCTAACATTTGACCTGCGTATCCACAGCAACATAAAAAAAAACTCACCAAAAACTGGGTTTTCTCTATAGACATAACAACTTCCTTAATCTCACTGAAAAAAGGCTCTAGCCACATCCTTCCTGCTAACTTCCCTCTTATATAGTGCCCCAGTCCTTACCAGTACCCAGACCTCCCTGAAAACCAAATTTGACTCATTCTACAATAAAGTTGCTAAATTTGTAACTAATGCAAAATTGTCAGCCCACCACTGTTCATCACTATGACAACTAAACTGGCTCGAACTTCCACACTATCCCACTTACCTTCAACTAACTACTGCACATAAATTTATATAAAAAACCATCAGTTTGCCCTTCTCTTTCTTCCTTGATGACTATGTATCACCCAAACAGACCTCTAAGATCAGAAAACAAACTGCTGCTCAAAGTAGAAAACACAAATCTCTCAGCTGGTCAGATGCTCTACTCTTTTACGGTCTCAGAACTATGGAACTCCCTCCCAACTTCAATCAGAACCACCAGCAATCCTGCTCTCTTCAAGAAGTCCCTCTGACAACACCTCTCTTCTCTCTGGCCATGTACTTGTGCCTGTACAACACTCTCCAAAACCTGACTCCTTCCACTATAACCCCTTATCTTATTCCATCCTCACACTTGCATCCTTTTCCATCTCTCACTTACCTTAACTGACTGCATATGCACTTTTCTGTCTTGATACATTTCACTGCTCTTGCTGACAAAACCTCCATCAGTTAATAATCATACAAATAATACTCTATTCATGCCATCTCATTAAATTTAATTTTTGTAACTGTAAATTCCAAATATGTACTGTGTAGGCAAATAATCTGTTCTTTGTGCTGATATTACTCCAAGCACTGTGACTGTATATACTATGTCCTGTGTATTATTTCATGTATGCATTTTTCATCTATGAGAATATGCTTTGTGTTCATACTATTCCAAGCATTGTGACGTATATACACTGTACTCTTTGTTTATTTCATGTATGTACTGTTTAAACTTTGTGGAGCTTTTCTCCCCAGGCCTCCACTGAAAATGGGCTCATCTAGGATCATAGGATCATAGGAGGTTACTAGGCTATTGGCCGTGAGGCCCTTATAAGCCTAGCCAAAAGTTAAGCCTATGTTTAGACAAGTTAGAACCCAAAGTCCCTGTCCAGCAGGGACACAGGTGGAATCCCAGGGGTGTATTTTCTGTTTTCCATCCAGTTATCTAGGTTGCGGTTAAAAAGGGATAATGTGTTGTTCTGCTTGACGTGGAGAGGGAATCTATTCCACAGATGGGAGAGTCTCTGGGACACAAAACTGTCCCGCCAACAAGTCCTATTGATATCACAGACCAGGATGAGGTTGCCAGTACAGGTTACTTGAGTGGAGCCTGACTTGCGGATATGCAACAGTTCCATCAAGGCGGGGTCTGAAATTGCTTTATATGCCAGACAGAGTTCACCTCTGAGGAGTATGTATGAAACTGAGTAGAGAGACAGAGCTTTTAGCCTATCTGTGTAGGATGTATGTTTGATTCCCTGGATTCTCCTAGTGAGGAACGTCTGAGGTCTCTCCAGCTGCTGCATGTGCTTTATGAGGTACATGCCAAAGGGGGCATATTACTCAATAATTTGCCTTATAAGGGAATAATATAGGGATGTTATGACCTCTTTGTCCCTGGATGAGATACCCTTACTTATGAGGTGGGCCATGTAAAAAGCTTTCCATACAATGAAAGCAACATGGTGGTCAAAAATCAGGTTGCTATTAACCTGGCTGCCCAAATCCCTCACTACTGATTGTGTACTTAGGATGTTATTATTAATGTGATAATATGTGGGGACGTCACTCTCCCCAAAGGGGATGATGCATTTTTTGGCATTCAGCTTGAGGCCATCTTTTTGGCACCCGTCATTTGTTTGGGTGAGACCCTCTTGGAGGATGATCACATCACTTGGGAAATTGATGACCTCACTCAGCTTGCAGTCATCCACAAACTTGGTCAGCCATAGCCCACTGGTTTTGGCCTGCACCTCAGAGAAGTATATCCCGAATAACAAAGGTCTCATGACTGATCCCTAGGGTATGCCGCTCATTATGGGTCTACTGCTTTAGTTAGCTTCCCCTATTTTGATTAGGTGGGCTTTATCAGTGAGCCAGTTTGCTACCCATCTGGCAACATATGGATTGATGCCTAGTTGAAAGAGTTTATCTATGATGCTCTAGTGGGGAATAGTGTCGAAGGCTTTGGCCAGGTCAAGGTAGGCAGTGTGCACCATCTTCCCCTTGTCCATTACTTTGGTGACTGTCTCAAAGAAGTTGACCAGATTTAACAGACGTGACCTCCCCTTGACGAAGCCAAACTATGAGGAGTTGAGTGTTTGGAAGTTGCCAATGTCCCTGTTAATGAGGTTCATGATAATCCATTCCATGGCCTTGCAAATCAGGTTAGTTAGGCTGATGGGTCTATAATTTCCCAGATTGGTGGATCCTCCAGCTTTGCATAAAGGGATGACAGTAGCTATCCTCCACTCAGCTGAGACAAAGCCAGTACTCAGACTTTGGTTGAACAGTGTACCTAGTGGTGCTGCAAGTTCATGCCTGAGTTCATGTAGGATGCAATCTGGGATGTTATCAGGTCCCATGGAGGATGTATTTTTTGCCTTTGAAAGGGCAGTGATGACCTGTTCCCTAGAGATAAAGGGTGGGGTCCAGGTACTGGGGATGTCCTGATTTATTGATGGGGGACAGATGGGGCCAGTTTTCACTGAATCTGTCAGCCAGTATCTAGGCCTAGTGGTCCTTCCTGGTAAACAAATGCAATAAATAAATACATCATTAAATAAATAATTGACTGATTGGGATCTGCTGATTGAGCTCCCTGACACTTTGAGACTGGAGAAGCTGCCCCTTCACTCAACACAATCTACTTTTTGAAGTCCTCCTCCATGGCTATTACCTGCAAGAACATTCCATCATGGGACTGATCGCAATATGCTACAAGCAAAGAAATTGCTCTCTTTCTTACTTATATTTTTTATATTCCTGATTTATTTATGTTTACTTTTTTATTTTATTTTATTTGATTTTTGTCCAGGCAAACTGGAAGTCCATCCCTATGGCTTCCTCTCTCCAGTCAGCAGTGGATATGCTGTGACACCCCCCCCCCCCCAAAAAAAAAGTTAGCTTAACATTACAAACCTTTGATTACTAAACAAGTTGAGAAGAAAACCTGGGGAAGGCAATCTGCCAGACAAAATGCATTACTGCCACTACCTCTCCCTTTCACGCTACTTCAGCTTTTTTGAAGCTCCTGCCTGTTCCATGGCCATGCATCTATCGTAGACATACCTGGTGAGCTGCTCAACAGTCTAAAAGCCATTGTGAACTGTACGACTCTGACCCCAAAGCCCTGAGGCGATTCAGCCAAACCCTAGTATCAGGGTAACTGCCTGTATCCAACTCCCTGGAAGGACATCCAGCCACCAGCAGTGCACCATATGTTGTCCAAATAAGCTGAGTCAGTGAAGGAGGACCTCACTTGAACTGGAGACCAATCAGTTACTGCTTGTTAAATAAACCATCGAGTTAGAGACCACTACCATAGGTAAGATAAATGAATGAATGAAATAACTTCTATACTGTCTAAATTCTGTTCTCACAAAGCCTAACTCCCTTCAACCACCTGAATTCACCAACCTTGCCCCACTTTATACCCCAACTCCCCCTGTCCTTTAACAACTTAAGAACAAAGAATGCCATGCCTTCTTTACACAGCTCCCATATAAAATTTGGCCACTAACTACAATACTTGGTACCTGACCCAAAATGCCTTACTGGTTGCAATGGATGCAGACAATAAGAGCAGTATGAGCTCCTTAGCTCTGCACCAAAGCATCTGATGGCCCCTTTTCACTCCCCCCCCGCATACCTCTTCTTGATGCTATGTTTCTCTGTCTTTCCTTTCTTACCTAACCTTTACCTCATACTTCTCTAACTCACCCTAACCCAGGCAGGTTCAAGTATAAATATATCTGCTCATCAAACCACATTTACAGTAATGACCGAAGGAGAAAAATTCTAGAATTAGATAAAATACAGCCAACAGATAAAATAAAATAAATAAAATGAGTTGGATTTTGAATTATATTTAATGTGTTTATGTAATGTTCTAGAATTGTTTTGCTCTTCTGTAAGATACAAGTTCATTACAGGAATATGTTCAAAATCTAGTATTGGTGTTTATGCCTCATACAGGAACTGCAATCTACAAGCAGAAAGAGGTAAAGCAGTCTTAACGCATTTTATAGGTGTTGATTCACTTTAAAACTGCTGGTGTAAACAAGGCAGCTAACAATCACACCAACAGGTTCTGCTACTATAAATGAACAAAATGAGCTCATCTATATTGGGATAGCTAAAGTAAAAGTAACATTTGAAACAAGAATTTTCATTCTTCTGTTTACCAAAACAATAAATATAATATAATATAAATAAGTATGTCCAGTTTTGAAGCCTAATTTGTACAAACTGCAGATTTCATAACAGATGTTTTTAGGGATTTTTTTTGACTGGGGTGTGAATGGGGTAAGATACACTGAAGAAGATGATGAAGCCTTAAAACAACCACACATTTGAAAGGCATTCCACCTTCATAAATGTAAATACTTATTTTATAGTACTTTGAAGGAATGCCATTCTGTTATGGTACAGCAAATATGCAGTGAAGAAAAGGACTGTGACCTCACTGCACACTGCATGAATCTGGGCAAGTGGTTGTGAAAGAACTGTTCTCTTAAAATAACTCTCTAATTACAAAGGCACTATGATGGAAAAAAAAAGAAAAGCTGCTGTATTTCTGCTGAAAATGATTTTGTAGTATATTGCAGGTGATTCATGATTCAGCCATTCTGGATAGGATGCATGCATTATATACAATCATAACATCTTCACATATCTAAGAAGACCTCATGTTTGTATTTTATTATGTCTAGCCAGGTCAGGGTGGCAGTGGCCAGTCAATAGATTCCTCACTCTTAGTTGTAGCCAGATCTCTGAGATGATTGTTGAATGCAATAAGCACCCCCCCTCAAAAAAAGGGAAAACTGATATGCAGTTATATTTTCTGAAGTATCTATATCAGGCAATAGTTTTACACTTATTAGGAAATAATTGTATGTCTGATATACAGGCATAGTAAGATTGTGTAGACATTGGGCATTTTTTCATTAAGAATAGGGAGACCCTCAACACCCCCTTAGCACCCCCTGATTTTCGGCAACATTACAGTCTTTGCCATCATACACAGTACTGTTGTTTATTTTTTTCCAAATTTCCGAAAGCTTCTTTGAAGTAATAATTTTTGAGAAACTGTTAACAGTGTTTTGTTTCTTCTGAGATTTCTCAAGTTTGGGGTTTGCCTCTGAATAGCTGCTCTACTACTTTGGAGCAAATTATGGTACACATTGATAGACAGCATCTATTTCAAAAGAAGTACTTTAATTTTGTGATTCCTTTTTTTTGGTTTGGAACTTCAGCTGGGCAGGGCCCATTTACATTGAAGGCCTGTCAGAAAAGTTCTTGACAGGAAAGATATGCTACCAAAAATTGCATCTGTAATTTCAGCATACACAGAAATGAGTAAACACTTAGCAGTATATGCTGAGTAGTGAGGCAACAAAGAAAACATGCACATTTGTCAGTTTGTCACTAGTAATGAATTAGTCAACAGTTGAACTTTTTTGGGGGGTATGGTAGATAAACACATCTATCTATGTGGTTGATGAACAGTTTTTCTAAACTTTTTAAGCGGCAGAAGTAACAAGGTATCTCATAGTCGGTTAGATGGGCAGAGATCAGACTGTATTGCTGTACTCACTGTAATGCATAAGACTCCATTTCATTTTCTCTGAATATTTTAAAATTTCAGCATAACTGAGCATATCCACATAGCCATGCCACCTGCTAGGGAAGGCATGGGTGGCTGCAGACTCCACAACCACCTGCAGTGCATTCAGACGAGTCTGAATCTATGTTCATGAACATCCTAATGCTGTTAACATCCAAAAAGGGCTATTTACATTTGTGTACTGCTACAAATCATAGAGATGAAAGTAAAAGACACTAAATCCCATATAAAACATGTAAATAGACCTGAATTTAAGTGGAAAAGTTGAATGCCACAATATTAACTTGCCTTTATTTGAGTTAGGTAGCAAATGTCTTAAGAAACCATAGATTCCTAAAGTAAGAAAATAATAATATAAATATTATTATTTAATAACATAAAGTAGTGTGTTAAATGTAAGAAATGTTATTTTTACTAATATCATGTTCGTTTTATGATGGCTATTAATGAATAGTGTGCAGCTGTAATTTGGAAGTGGGAACTACAACTAAATACAGCAGCAACATAAATGATTAATGATGACAGAAAAATATGTTGTTTGGTATCATTTTGTGATTGTACATGCATGGTAGGAATGCAGTCATTAAATTGTGAAGTACTGCATTGGTAAGGATTTTTTCTTGGTTCAATGTATATATCTCTTTTCTGGGGAATTTCTATCAATGATGAATGAAAAAAAATATAAATACATGACAATGGTGTGGGGTGAGTGAAGGATGAGTCTGTTAAAAAAGTGCTTTATTGATGTGAATGTACTGCATCTAATCCTATAGCATAGCTTCGCTTGGCTGGACTGTATGTGTATATAAGTATGGGGCTTGTGTCATCTAACATGTTTTGGGAGGGTGGCTGGTGCACTTGGTCAGTGTTGTGCTGTTTGAATGATGATTACATCCAAATGATTTTGGTTTGTGACTACGGCATTTTTTATTTCTTTTTCTTTATATGCAGTAATGATGCAAAACAAGGGACCAAGGCAGCAAAAGGATAATTTCAGGCATGAGAAAAATCACATCCTCTTGGCAATCCTTTGCTCAAATGGGAGACATCTGTTTGGTAAAAGGGGCCCAAACAAGCTGAGAAGAAAAAAACCTGGAACCAAGTTGTCTTCAGTATTAATGCAGCCAGTGGAAAAAAACCCCTGCACATTAACACAGTGCAAGAAGAGGGTAAATTATATGGTACGATGTGCTAGAAGCAAGGTCAAGCAGAATGCAATTGCATGTACCAGTACAGGGGGTGACCTTCAACAATTATCCCATTAACACCAGATGAGAAATGTCTTTCCTCCATCTGTGAGGATGAGTATGGCAAAAATGATGATGGTACTAGAATAATCAGAAGTAGTGTGGACAGTGGCTATTACCAACGTCTGCAGGAACACATATCTGCTCATGAAGGTTGGTTTAAAAACAGTACCATATATTCATGTAGAGAACTGAATGCTGACAATGAATGATTATGTTAAACAAATGACAATTACTATTACTAGGTGAACCTTCTACATCAGCACAGAATGGCAATGAAGGCAGTGTGCATGATAAGTGTCCCTCACACTCCCTTATGAAGTATACGTTAGTGTATGATACTGCATTATGAGTCATGTTTTCAAATATATATATTTTTTTTTACATTGGCATCATCAGAAACAAACAGTTCTACTGTACCAAGGAATTTGGAGGACAACAAAAGAAGAATGGCTGTTGGTGATAAGGATTATGAACACAGCTGTATTTATGAGGTATCCCGAGGAAAGCGGCATGCAATCCCCAAGTTTAATGGTAGGATCTCACACCCCCCACAACATGTCCGCAACTCTGCTGGACGCGACAGTGCATCACAAATTCAAGCACATACTGACATTGCACATATGCTTGTACAGGGAGCAAACCCAGGATCCTTTTCACCAATATATCCAATCCCACAGGAATACTTTGAGGATGATGGCAGGCATTCAGTGGGAACAATATCCACATTGACACCTTTACAAGGGGAAGACAGGTGCAGACATTTGTTACAGGTACTCCAGGAAACATGAAAAATGTTGGCTGCCCAGTAGTAAATGTGCCATGATATTGTTAGTGCCTGGAACACTGCCATAGAGAGTCATCTGGAAATTTTCAGTGCCCTCCGGTGTATGTGTGAGGATTTCCAGCACTAATTTGAAATGGCAGAAAGTAGGGATATTGCCATGATCACACTAATGTATAATACGACTGCCTCCATCCATACACTAGTTACGAGATACCAGATTAATGTAGGAGTCAGTATTGGAAAGGGAAGAGAATGAGGTACTGTCCGGACACATGGGGGCAGATCATATGAGACTACAAGTACTTCTCAGGACAGTAATGTAACTAGTTAGGGGGATGGCAGTCACAACAGATTTCATGCAGGCCATGTCCGTGTTCATCTACACCTAGCAGATCCTGTTATTCAAGGACCAAATCATGCTCATGAAGCACTGTCAGATCAGAGACTGCAGGGTCACTTGTATCAGTCAGGTAATGACATCAAACCAACTCATCATACAGCTCTCATGACAGCCACTCTTCCACTGTCACCTAACCTATCCTTAGGAGATGTGTCCAACTCATTTGATGTTGAACTACTGTGAATTAACTTTGACAATTCTGTTACTTACAATTTCACTTCAAAAAGGCTGTTGAATGGTTTAACTAGAAGGGGAAGAACATATGAAAAAATGTAGGGGGGTTGGGACATTTTACAACTGTATGGTTTACATCTTTGTAATAGCACTGCTTAGAATCTCAGGTAACTGTGGAAAGAAATCTGCATGGCATAACATGACATTGCAGTCATTAACACCAGTGTTCTGAGCATTGGCATTCCTACACCTGAAAAATATCAGTACACAACTTTTCATGGAAATACAGTAATGAGAAAAGTACAGATTAAAATGAGTATCCTGCCTTATAAACAAATATTGCTGCTAGTTTACCCTTACCACTGCACAAATTATGATATTTTTTGTCTCTGAAGTCAATACTTACTGTTTATGATGACATAAAGTTATCTGATGTGCAGCGCGTCAGCAAAAAGCATACTTGCTCTGATAAGAAATTGCAAAATATAAAAATATATACATTTTCATTCAAATGTAGTGCAAAAACTCATTAAACTGAAATAACAGGTTTTACTAATTCTACTAAATGAGGACATTCTGTGCATGCATACATATGTGCACCACTTCAGCAGAATGTATTTTGAAAAAACAGTCATAAAGGTGATTATTACTTATATGATGCCTCACATCACTGAACAAGTTTGTGAGCACTCAGGCGTGACTTCTACAAACAATAATATGAAATCACTTTTACGAAAAAAAAAATATTTTAAAGATGAGAGAGAATGTCAGATGAATAATGACAGCAGATCGTGCACCACACAGCATAGCCCACAAATACCATTGCATGCATCAATTATACTCTATATATTTTTTACAAAAGAAACACTAACCTGAATGTTCTGGCCACATTTCTGGACTAGACTGTGCCTCTTTACCTGTGCAGCCACATGCTGTGCACAAGCATACTGCATGGGGTCTCTTACTACTGCTTCCAGCTCATCGTCATCAGTCATAGTGTCAATGGAAGAAGGAGCTGCAGTGACAGCATGGGCCACTTCACCAACAGACCTACACATGATCATGTTATGCAGCATACAACATGCAATAAACATCCTGCATGCAGTAGCTGGTGTCATACTGAAGTACATCCCCAAGCTTCATCCATGTACCAGAAATGGCACTTTAGGAGGCAAAACACTCTCCTGATGACAATACAGGTCTGAGACAGGGATGTGGTATAGGTCTATAGGTCTTTTCTGTAGCGCCACTTATATTTCTCACTGGTGTCTTTAGCTACCTGGAAAAAAATGAGACAGAGAGAAAAGAGGATGGTGGGGACAAAGGAAAACTGATTAAGTATTAATTAATACATTTTACCATTAATAACTACTTAAATACAGTACTAAAAACATTTTTCCACATACCATCAAGATGACCACAGGGGTACCTTACCAGGTTGGAAGGAGTGGTAGAATGAGCTTGTAAGACAGATGTGGGAATCATGTGCTCTACCAGAATACTGGGTGGATATGTTGGTGATGAACCCACATGCACCACACTCTACCTTGCAGTCGATGGAATGGTAACCTTCTTATTGTAGTACCGCTCTCCCTTGTGAACCAGAAGGGGCCTAATGTCAACATGGGTGCAGCCTATTGCATGGAGTACCTCAGGGAAAGGTACCATCCCATAAAAGGTACATTTAGTCCTGGTTCAGTCCTGAATTGACACTGGGAAGTAGATGTACTGATCTACATGTGCTAAGAGTACATCTAGAAAGTGTTGCAGTTCTATTTAGGCAAAGCTTGTGAGATCCAAATGTGTCCCCAGTCAGTCTCTGGAAAGTCCCTATGACAAGAATAGTGATATTTTATATATATATATATATATATATATATATATATATATATATATATATATATATACCTTACTGTCCACAGGGATAGGAAGTCAAAGTCATTCTTCTGACCTTATGGGGGGGGTCATACATACCCGCCAAGACCCTTATAATATTCTTGCCTACTCTGATCCTGTCAAATATCTCCTGATTATCAAATTTTTTTTATGTGAAAGATCATTTATAAGATGGCTTTGCAAACCTGCAGTACTGTCCACATGCCAACATATGGAAGAACATGACTTCCTGTGTGGCGGTGAGGACATGAGAAGCAAGGTTATAAATGCTGTACTGGTTCACTGCGATTTATCAATCAAAGGCAGCATTTCTTAAAAATCATCAATTAAATGCTCTATGGGGTAAATCTATGACTGCCAAAAAAAACTGTTTTAAGAAAAAGATGTGGAAGAAAAGAGCCAAAATGTACAAGGATTTTATAGTGCTTGGCAGAGCAATGAGAGAATATAGTTTTCTAAAGGGAAAATGATCCAGAGATTAAAAAAAAAAAAAAAAAATATATATATATATATATATATATATGTATGTATCAGGAAAAAATCCAATTACATTCAAAAAGAAAATGGATCAAATTTATTGCCATCATTTGTTAAAGAATGCCAGACATGGGAGGCACATTGAATTGACACGCAGATAAAATTTCTTTTCTGCTATTGAGAGAGAGAAAAAACAAGGGATAAGTTGGCAAAAAATTATATTGAATATGAAGAAGTGGAGCAAAAGCTGATTGATCTCATAGACAGATCTGGAAGAGAGAATATCAGAATCATGACAATTGAGGAAGATATGGAAGGTCAGAATGGCAAAACTTTTATGAGAAAGGGCCTGATGGAATGGACAGAGATTCAGGATGGAAAAATACAGATTGACAGAGCACATGGGATAAACATCCCAGGTACTGCTAACTGAACACAACCCAGAACTATTATGGTAACATTCCTAATATGCCCTTTAAAGGAGTGAATTCTGGCTAACCTGTGGAAAAAGGGGACCAAGTGACAAAGTAGAGGATGCCAGACTGCATTCAGATTGTAATTACTCTCTCTATCCCTGAGGAAGAAGGAATGAATGTATTGCCAGTATTAAGAAAAGTAGTGAGATAGTTTTCCATTTCAAGTTGCAGTATCCAGCAGTTCTCTGGGTATTCTACCTATGTATTTTGATCCAAATCATGACCTAGATGAACTGACCAGATGAAGCAAAATAGGCAGGAAGGTAGATGGAACAACAACTGTAGAATGTTACCAGACCTAAGAATGTGAACAACACTCCAGAGAGAGGATACCTGCAAAACTGTTCCTGGTCTTTTAGAGGAAGATGCAGAACAAAACAAAGGAAATTAAGCATTTACCAAGGAAATAGGGGTAATCATCTGAAATGAACAAAGGAACAAGGAACAAGGACTCACACTTCCATTGCAATTTCAGAAATACTGCGTGGACCATATCTTCTCAGGCTTTTTTCTAGTTTTGTTTTTGTTTTATAATCTGTTGTTATAAACCATGCTCGTCATCTGCTTTAAAAATCAAACAGAAGAACTCCTGAATGAGTGAAGTTTAAATATTAAAACCAGTTGCCTGATTCTACTTAAGTGTATGTTGTCTGATAGTACATATGTGGATGTCTGATAGTATATACATGGATGTTGTTTGATAGGACATGCGTGGATGTTGTCTGATAGCATATAAAAGGATGCTCTGTATAAGCAGTTTATAATTGCTTTTGTGCTTTTGGTAAAAAAATTGATTAAAGTTGTTTCCTTTAATGGTAGGTGTTTGGAGCTTGAGATCATGGGATAAGGCAAACATTTTGACAAAAATTAAATATGTTGTTAAAATGTGGAAGAGAATATATTATTTTTATTGATTTTAAATAGAAGTTTCATGTCAGGACATGGGCAGGAGACAGAGGGAAGAGAGGAAGGTCATTAGGTACAGTACAGAAAAATGGCTAAATGATGTGAACGGTTTTTCCTCCCCCATGTTAACATGATGAAATGTAGAAGGAGACACTTTTCTGATCCTTCAGTATTCCTGGCATTTTGAGCTGTTGTCTTTTGGAGAGCAGTTTTAGGCTTGCAAGTGAGATTCTAGTATGCCCATTCAAGTCTTGAAAGATGAAAAGAACTGGGATGAAGAAGGTGAGGGAAGAAGAATGTAACTGATTTTGGCTGGATGTGGCCAGCGTACTCAGCATGAAGGAACCAAAAACTGACAGAAGGGTAAGGTGGTAGGACTGCATACAGTTTAGACACCTAACGATGATGGCCTTTCATGGAGGAACAGTTGAATGTGAGAAACTGTAGGAATAAAATGGGAAACACCCCTTAAGGCACAATCCTCAATGGGAACTTAAACAGTGATTTCATATAATCTGGCCATAAGTTAAATATAGTGATTAATTCTAATAGGTTCATAGGTTCATAGGTTCATACTAGGCTATCTGCCCAAGGGCATTTATAAGCCTAGCCCATAGTTATGTGGCTTTTGCCACCACTTTAGTTTGAATAAAAACTATGCCTATCATTTTTCTGTGCCTCTGTCAAGCAGTGACACTGAAGTAATCCCTGGGGTATATCTGCGATCTCCCATCCATTGGTCAAGATTCCTCTTGAACAAGGCCAGCGAGGTGCTCTGCCTCACATGTACCGGGATTTTGTTCCACAGCATAGGGAGTCTCTGGGTGATGAATCTGTCCCTCCAGCACGTTCTATTTATAACCGTGTCAAGGTTTAAGTCTCCCGCCCTTGTGGTTCTGAGGGATCTAGATTTTTTGAGGTGAAGCATATTCATCAAATCTGGGTTTGACATGGCCTTATATGTCAGGCACAGGTCACCTCTGAGCAAGCGGTATGAGACTGAATAGAGCTGGAGTTCTTTCAGTCGGGCAGCATAAGACATATTTTTGAGACCCTTTATCCTTTTGGTGAGGAACTTTTGGGGCCTTTCAAGCTGCAGCAGGTGTCTGGTGGTCAGATACATTCTGAACGGGGCATTGTACTCAATCATAGGTCTAATGAGTGATGAGTACAGGGGGACGATGACCTCCCTTGATCTAGATGTGAATCCCTTCATGATCAGGTGGGCGATATAGAAGGTTTTCCTAACTACTTTAGCAACATGAGTGTCAAACGAAAGGCTACTGTCAACTTGGGTCCCCAGATCCCTGATGGCTTTTTCTGTGCTCAGTGGATTGCCACCTATATGGTAGCTAGGGGTAACCTTGTTTTTCCCAAAGGGTATGACTATGCATTTTTTGGTGTTTAACTTCAGGCCATGGCTCTGGCACCAGTTATCCATTTCTGTGAGGCCCTTCTGGAGGATATCTGTGTCAGATGTGTTTTCGACTATGGCACCCAGTTTGCAGTCATCTGCAAACTTTGTCAGCCATAACCCTCCTGTGTTTGCTTGTACTTCAGAAAAGTAGATGCCGAACAAGAGTGGACCCAGGACTGAGCCCTGTGGGACACCACTTGTGACAGGCTTTGAGTCTGACATGGCTCCAGCAACTCTGACCCTGTGGGTTCTGTCACTTAGCCAGTTTGCAACCCATTATGTGATGTATGGGTTTACATTCAAGCTGATGAGTTTTTCGATGATACCTGAGTGGGGTATTGTGTCGAAGGCCTTTGCCAGGTCGAGGTAGGCTGTATGGACTACCTTTCCCTCATCAATGGCCTTGGTGACTGTCTCGAAAAAGTCAACCAAGTTTAAGAGGCAGGATCTGCCTTTGACAAAGCCAAACTGGGTTGGATCCAAAGTCTGCAAGTTCCCTATGTCTTTATTTATGAGTTCCATTATGATCCTCTCCATGGCTTTGCAGATAAGGCTTGTCAAGCTAATGGGGCGGTAATTTCCAGGGTCTGTGGAGGCACCGCCCTTATGAAGTGGGACCACAGTCGCCGTGCGCCACTCCTTGGGTACGTATCCTGAGGTGAGGCTATGATTAAACAGCTGTCCTAACTGTGGGTTTAATTCCTCGTTGAGTTCATGAAGCACACAGCCGGGGACACCATCCGGTCCCATGGATGCTGTGTTTTTGCCTTAGTGAGGGCAGTTCTCACCTGGGCATTGGAGATGTTTGGGGGCTACAATCCTCTGGAATAGATATCTCTCCTTTTGGGGGAGTTTGCACTGAACCTGTCAGCCAGTATGTTAGCAATGTGTGTAGGTTCAGTAATTTTCACATCATTTTGAACTAATTCTGAGCATATCTGGGAGTTTCCTCCTAGGTTTCTAACATAGCTAAAGAAGGCCTTATGATTGTCTTTAGAGTCCTTGGCGATTTTTCTCTCATAATTTGCCTTGGATGATTTTATGAGAGCTCTTAGTTTTTTACTTATAATGATCAAAGGTGTCTTACCTTTCAAGGATTTTGCTCTATCTTGTAGTAGCTTCCTCCTTTTGTTGTAGAGCTTGTTTATGGCTGGGGTCCACCAGACTGGATGCTTGCCTTTGGTACAGAGAGTCTTAGTTTTGTTTGGGATTGCCTGATCCATGCAGTCCTGTAGGTGCTGGTAGAAGGCATTTGTAAGTGATTCAGTGGTTTGAGTAATGTTTACCACTGGCTCAGGGGCCTTAAAGGAGACCACACTAGTTTTTAGAAGTGTGAAATCGGCTTTTGAGAAGTTTTTCACTGTGGTCTTTTTTGTTTCAGGTGGGGGCGGGATGAGGACCTCCAGCGAGATTAGTTTATGATCTGATCTCACCAGTGAGGGGTATACTTCTGGTGTTGAATATTTTGATCCCATGTTCGTGATGATGAGATCAAGTATGTTTTCTCCTCTTGTGGGGATGGTGACTAGCTGTTCCATGGCATTTGAGTTTATGAACTCCAGGAATCTTTGGGTTAGAGTGTTCGGGCTTGAGTAGTGTTCCCAGTCTATATTAGGGTAGTTGAAGTCACCTAGTATGATGGTGTTTGGAGATACATTTATCCCCTCCAATGTTTTCAGGAAGGCCATGTGAGGTTCCTGAGTTTGAGAGGGTGGCCTGTAACATGCTACAAATTGTAGAGCAGTCTTGCCTATGGTTAATTGCACCTGGATGGTCTCCGATGCATCGTGCGTTGCCACCAACCTTGAGGTGTGGGTGTCCTTTATGAATATGGACACCCTCCTTTCTTGGTGTTGTCCGGATTTTGGGGCCGGGCATGATATGAGGTGAAACCT
This sequence comes from Protopterus annectens, assembly GCF_019279795.1. Taxonomy (NCBI): domain Eukaryota; kingdom Metazoa; phylum Chordata; order Ceratodontiformes; family Protopteridae; genus Protopterus; species Protopterus annectens. The sequence goes on from NC_056741.1 coordinate 1,081,385,481, forward strand.
GTTAGTGCTGGGGTGCTCTCAGGAGCCTTGAACCAGGTTTCTGTCACAGCACAGACATCGATGTTCTCCATATTGAGAAGGGCCTCGAGTGCGTGCATCTTGAGATTGAGACTTCTGGCATTGAGCAGCATTACCCTTAGTTTTTTCCTTTTGGTGTTCTAGGGTGGTAGGTTTAGAATTTGAGCCTTGCCTAAAAAGGCACTATGGGGTGGCAAGAGCCTTTGCCAATATCCGGAAGCCCAGGGATGACAGGTGCAAGCCGTCCCTTGCGGCAGCGTGGCTTGTCCAGCATGTCATCCCAGGCAGACAGACATTGGATCCCCTTTGAATGACACCAGAATTTAAGCCAATTATTAAAGCTGATCATCTTATCACTGTATTGTGGCATCATTCTAGGTGAAGGTAGGATACTGCTCAAGGTCAGGGTCATACCTGCCTGGGCTACATAATCAGAGAGCTCCTCGATGTCCCTTTTCATGTAGTCCAAGGAGGTACATCTCAGGTCGTTGACACCAGCGTGGACAATGACTGAGTCGTACTTGTACCTGCTGTTGAGAGACCTGAGTGCTTGCGTTATGTGGCGGATTCTAGCGCCCGACAGGCAGCTTACTGTGACCTTCTCCTTACTCAGTCTGGTGAGCGGGACTTCAGTGTGTCTGACTATGGAATCACCAATGACAAGTGTGTCTGGCATTTTGTTTGGCCTTAAGGGCTGTGACTGTTTGACACTCTGACTGTGTGGTCTATGTGTTGCATGTGTTGGGTCGTGAGGTGGTAGTTGTTTGGGTGTCTGCTTTGGTGGCCTCTGCTGTTTTGGTAAATTTTTGATCAGAGCCTCCGAGTATGTCTTTGTGTGAGTATGTGTATGATTTGAAGTTGTGATGGTACCATGTGTGACTGGGTATGTATTGTGTGTGGTTACCTTCTCCTCCTGTCTGGTCTTGCCAGTCCTATGTTGAGAGAGCTCAGCCTCCAGTTTGGCCGTATAGTTGCATCTTTCGCATGTATCTGTGTTTTGTGGGAGAAGGAGAGGATTGTCTGTGTACATGAGGCAATTATAACATTGCCTCAATATTCCCAGGTTCACCAGTTGAGCTGGAGAGGACACTAGCAACTGATCCCTCGACATACTAGAAGTAGTAGATAAAGAGACTTTCAAAGGACTCCGGGGGAAGTGGGTTTTAGGCTGGTGTGGTACTATCTATAATAAGAGTGCTTTATCAAGGTGCAAGTACTGTAGGAGTAAGTGCTAGGCTTTACAGATAGAGAATAGTCTACTTGGGAATCAAGTAGAGATGAACTTTTCAGTTATAGGATATGCTGGTTAGATCAGCAGTACAGCTCGAGGAAGGTAGTTCTAAGGAAAATTTGAAGAGTGGAATTTAGATGTCCCAAATAGTTTAACCTTGTTTAACCGGTGCTCTTGTGTGCAACAGTGGCAACTCCACTAACGCGTTTAGCGTGTTTTATAGCAGGGGGCTGAAGGGAGCAAGGAATTGGCCCAAAACGACCAATGGACTACTAGTTTCTGGCTGAAACTTCACCAAATCGGACAAAAAGGCAGCTCAGTGCTTCCCACTCCCACTGGTAAGCAAAGAAACTTCCCTCCTTCCTAATAAGGCAATGGATCAGTAACAGGAACTAAAAACAAAGCCCAGGGATCAGCAACTCTGAAACTGGACTACTCTAGTTCAGTAAGGCGGGAAAACAAGAGATTTTTTTTGTTTTATTACAGAGATAAGGAAAAATACAGACAGTAAATGCTATAAATGCTGTAAATCGGCTAGCGCACTTTAGTGTGTAGCCTACAGAAACAATTTGCAACAGTTAGTAACTTAAAGTGCAATAAACAGTGTAAAATGCAGAAATCACTTAAAGTAGCAGTAAAACAGGCAAAATGCAGTCGCTAGCTTAATAACAGTGGGAAAGCCACAAAAAATACTTATATCTGGTAGAAAGTCACTCTTTTAGCTCTCTGCTGCTTGGATCACTCTGCAGGCCACCACGAGGATCTGTGCTGAGTTGGTACAAGCTGGAAAATGCGTGTTTAGCGTGTTTTATAGCAGGGGGCTGAAAGGAACTAGGAATTGGCCCAAAACGACCAATGGACTACTAGTTTCTGGCTGAAACTTCACCAATTCGGACAAAAAGGCTGCTCAGTGCTTCCCACTCCCACTGGTAAGCAAAGAAACTTCCCTCCTTCCTAATAAGGCAATGGATCAGTAACAGGAACTAAAAACAAAGCCCAGGGATCAGCAACTCTGAAACTGGACTACTCTAGTTCAGTAAGGTGGGAAAACAAAAGATTTTTTTTTTTTTTTTTCAGAGACAAGGAAAAAAACAGACAGTAAATGCTGTAAATGCTTTTAAGCGGCTAGCACACTTGAGTGTGTTAGCCTACAGGTAAAATTAAGCAACAAATAACTTTTTAAGAGTGCAAAACAGTTAATCAACACAAAAACAGTTTAAATAGAATGCAGAGCTGTATAAACAGGCTAAGATGCAGTCGCTAAGCAGTAAATATTCAAAAAGCCAGAAAAAAATACTTAAATCAGTTATAGCAAATACAGTTATAACAAATGCTCTGAAATATACTGTATATTTCCAATATGTTTGAGAAGGACATGAATCTCTTACAAAGGTATGATGAGAGGAAAAACTGGGACAGCAGAAACAGACATCTAAGTGGAGATCAATAAAGGAGAGCATGAGGAAGGAATTTTAGAAAACAAGCCTTTGGAACAAATCAGTTTTTCACCTTAGTGCTGTAAGGAGAGTGTGAGACTCAAGACTAAGCCAGCCCAGAGGCTGAGAAAAAAAAACTGAGTGCAACTGAGGTGGAAGCCATTGAGGGAGAAGCTCCATAGCTATCATAAATGAGCATTAGCTCATAGCAGAGGAAAGTGTAAAGCCAGCAGGCTAGTGTAAATAGTTATGGATTAATTTAGAAAGACATGCTTTTTGCAAAGCACATAGTTGTGTCATCACAGATTCCCTCATGTTATTTAATGCACCTATACCAGAAGTTATCCCACTATCACAAATACCTCTTCTTTGGAGTATTTTAGCCATTGCAAGGAAAATCATTACTAACATCTGGAAAATGAAGACTACTATCTCTTTTAACATTGAATTTGTTTGCTTACCTAAATCAGTTTGTAACAAAGAAATACTTACTATAGAATTGAGAACAAAGAATGTAACCCATCAATTAATTGCTTGGCAGAAATTACATAATATACTAGAAAAATATTAATGGTTTTACATATGTAGAATTTTGTTATGGACTCTGTAAATAGTCTGTATATACTATTTTGTGCTTGTACTTTGTTCCGTCAATAAATGTTTAAATGATTATTGCTTTGAAAAATCAGAATTAAAAAAAATTAAAACAGAAAGAGATATTCAGGGGTGAGGGAGGAGTTCTTACAAAAAGACAAGAGGTTCATATAACCATATGGATGGCCTCTCTACCCTGGGCCAATAATATATTGTAGCCTCTCTTTACCCCTGGCCAGTAATCAAGGAGCCTCAATCCTCACTACTGACACCAGTGATAGATGGTCGATAAGAATAGGAATGGATTAATACAGTATTTTAAGATGCAGCTCTCTGCATCAAGCACAAGTTCTCCCAAGAACACACACACACACACACACACACACACACACACACACACACACACACACACACACACACACACACACACACACACACACACACACACACACACACACACACACACACACACACACACACACACACACACACACACACACAGAGTTTGGTTTATTAATTTGTTAATCAGATAAATCTGCTAGCTGCAAGCCTTGTTTCAGGGGTGACCCAGAATGATTCTGTAGTTAAGTGACTTGATTAGAGTCACAGAGAAGAGAAAGAGTGAAAAACATCTATGATATGAGCCCATTTATTCTCACTAGGGGTAATATATAATAGTCAACCACGGGATGGGTAAGGCCAATCCAATACCAAATGGAGCAGATTAATTCAAGCACCAAAGGGACATTGGCTGGGCTTAAAGCTGCACACAAGGACAGCTAGCCTACTACTTACTTACTTATGAATCTATGAACCTACGAGCTTATGCTGTGTGAGCACAGCACAGACATTCATTTATGAAGCCAGGTTATCATTTTGGCTTCAAAAAATGAATGCTGGTAATGCAATCACATAACACTGGCACCTGCATTTGCCATCATGGTTGATATGCTCAATGGGTGAATGTTAGTAATAACTCTAGCAACCTGCTTGCTGCAGTTAGAAGAGCTCAAAAGAGATATTTTATTTAATGTATTTATATTTATTTTTGTTTGTTTGTTTGTTCCTAGGCTTTGGAATACCTAGCCGGGGTTATGAACTGAAATTCTCCTGGATTGCAGTGCATCATTTCCTGGTCATAAACAATGACTACACTGACTGGAGAGTAGCAGTCTCCAAGCTACTGTTACCTCAATGTATCAATTACATTATATTAGTAAGAATTCCTACTTAGGTAAATTGTGTAAAGCCTCACATCAGTGGCAGTGGAGTAGGATATTAAAGGCAAAGCATATAATATGGTTTCTTGATGTCTGTCTGGACCCCAAATAGCCTAAAACAATCTGACAGAATGCATTGCATTTCATTTCAGACACAGAACAGAGCAAACAGAACAGTGTCTGTGCATTGATGCATTGTGTGAAGCTGGTAATGCACCAGTGTCTCTACATATTATTCAGAAAAATGGAAGATTAATGCAGATGAAGGAGAGAGTCCTATGGGAACATCCTGATTAGCAAGCAGCTAGTAAATTTCTATAATAAACTATTTCACAGCCTGAGGTGCATTTCCAAGGTAATTTTTTAACTATTGTATAGTATCAGCAAATATTTCAGTGACAGACACCCATGGCAGTGCTGGCTGAAAGCATTAAATGTCTTTAATAAAGCAAGGAGCAAAGTAATACAAGCACTACAACAATTAATTTACTAAGTTTGTATTCCCTTACATCAAGGAGAGCTGTTTTACTTCTGTAACCAGAATGGAATCCATGCTGAAAATTATTTACTTCAGATGTTTAACATTTTATAGCAATAGTTTTTAATATACTGAGGTAGTGAGACAGAAATTAATAAAGGATATTTCACAACTAACAAAATACTTGCCTTATGACAGTTCACATGTGATGCTTTGCAGTGTTTCCTGATGAACATCAGCCTGTTGTAACCCGTTACTAATGTACGTAATGAAAGCTGTCTACTCATGTTGAGCTAATATAGACAATAGGCAGGACTATTTGCTGACAGCATTCTGCAGTTACAATCCAAATGCATATATTTTAATGAGCAAGAGGAAACTTTTAAACAATGTATATAATATTTCACAACCTATCTATGAAGGAAAACTACACTATAGCATCTGCAGTAAAAAATTATTACAGTTGTATTTTGGACATTATTCTCCCTCTTCATTGCAGAAAAACACAGCTGACATTGTCATTATAAATTTTATAATAATTTTTTTGATGTCTTATGCAATGTGCATAAACCTTCTGAAGGGCATAAGCCTTTGCATATTCTCCTCTATAAAAATGATTATTACCAGAGAGGTAATACAGCATTACACCTGCAGCATAGCTGTCAGTTTGGTTGATTAATAAATAACACATCCAAAACATATTAATTGATGGAGGCCATTACAGATGGACTTTATTTTTACCATTTTCTTGAGATTGTAGTTTTAATAGGTTCATAGGTTCATAGGTAGGTACTAGGCTATTGGCCCTAGGGCCTGTATAAGCCTAGCCAAATGTACCCTGGCTTTCACCATCCAAGAAAATTATTTTCCTGTGCCACTGTTGAGCAGAGCCACAAAAGTGATCACCGGGGTGAATTTCCTATCTCCCATCCAATCATCAAGATTTTTCTTGAAGAGTGCTGATGAGGAGCTTTGTTTGACATAGATAGGTAGTTTGTTCCAGAGTATGGGAAGTCTCTGGGACAGGAATCTATCCCTCCAGCATGTTCTGTTTATTGTGGTGATGAGGTTTAGGTCCCTAGAGTGTGTAGCTCATAGGGATTGGGATTTCTTTAAATGGAGCATGTCTAAAAGCTCTGGGTTTGACATAGCTTTGTGTGTTAGGCAGAGATCGCCTCTGAGTAGGAGATATGCAACGGAGTAAAGCTGCAGTTTTTTGAGACGGTCTGTATAGGGCATCTCTTTGAGGCTGGTAATCCTCTTTGTGAGGTATTTCTGTGGCCTTTCCAGTTGTTGTAGATGTCTTGTGAGGTACATACCAAAAGGGACATTGTACTCTATAATGGGTCTAATGAGTGACGAGTAGATGGGAACAATGACCTCTTTTTTTCCTGGATGAGAAACCTTTTGTGATGAGGTGTGCCACATAGAAGGATTTCCTGACTATTGTGGCAATGTGATTATCAAAGGAGAGACTACTGTCCACCTGTGTCCCAAGGTCTCTTATCACACTTTCGGTGTTAAGTAGACTACCACCTATGTGGTAGTTCATGGGTACTGAGTTTTCACCAAAAGGGATGACAGTGCACTTTTTGGCATTGAGCTTGAGGCCATGGCTTTGACACCAGGCATCTGTCTCAGTGAGGCCCTTTTGTAGGATGTCCACATCTTTTGGAGTTTTGATTATGGCTCCTAGCTTGCAGTCATCTGTGAACTTCATTAGCCAAAGACCTTCTGTGTTGGCCTGTACTTCAGAGAAGTAGATACCAAACAGGAGAGGACCCAGGAATGAATCCTGTGGTACTCCACTTGTCATGGGTCTGAAGTTGGATTTGGAGTCTGCTACTTTCACAGTGTGGGTTCTGTCAGTGAGCCTGTTGGCAACCCATCTTGTGACATAGGGATTTATACCTAGTTTAATGAGTTTATCTATAATTCTAGAGTGGAGGATGGTGTCAAAATCCTTGGCGAGATCTAGATAGGCTGTGTGAACCACCTAACCCTCATCTACAGCTTTGGTGACTGCTTCAAAGAGGTCTATCAGGTTTAGGAGACATGATCTGCCTTTTACAAACCCAAACTGGGTGGGGTTCTGAGTTTGGAGATTACCAATGTCATTGTTTATAAGTTCCATGATGATACGCTCCATAGCTTTGCAGACCAGGCTCGTTAGGCTAATGGGGTGGTAGTTTCCAGGGTCTGTGGTGGCTTCCCCTTTGAGAAGTGAGATAACTGTTTCTGTGCACCATTCAGTGGGTACATAGCCTGAGGTGAGACTATGATTGAACATGGTACTTAAGTGAGGTGCCAGTTCGTTCTGTAGTTCATGTAGAACACAGCCTGGGATGTTATCAGGTCCCATGGATGCTGTGTTCTTGGCTTTGGATAGTGTGTTTTTTACCTGCGCAGCCGTGATTACAGGAACTTTGCATTCTTCTCGTATAAAGATGGGCCCTTTAGGGGATGACAGATGGGTAAAGTTAGCACTGAACCTATCTGCCAGGATGTTGGCAATATCAGTTGGTTCTGTATATTTAATGCCATTGTGCTGTAACTCAGAGCAGATCTGAGTGTTGCCATTGAGATTCTTGACATAGCTATAGAATGCTTTGTGATTGTCTTTAGAGTCAGTGGCAATTTTGTTTTCATAACTAGCTTTGGAAGATTTTATGAGGGATCTCAGCTTCTTACTGAGGTTGACCAGGGACTTTCTCCAATCATGGGATTTTACTCTTTTTTGCAACAGTTTCTTTCTTCTGTTGTAGAGTTTGTTTATGGCAGGGGACCACCAGATTGGCTTCCTTTTTTTGGAGGATAGCATCTTGGTTCTGTTAGGAATTGCACGATCCATGCACTCATGTAAGTGCTTATAAAGTGCATTTCTGTAGGATTCAGCAGTCATACCTCTATCGTCCGTCAGCATGGGTGTCATGAAGTTTGCCACTTCTGTCTTAAGAAGCATAAAGTTGGCTTTGGAGAATTTTTTACTGTGGTTTCCCTAATGGGGGGTGGGGGAGGGATGTGGATGTCTAGGGTGATTAGCTTGTGGTTGGATCTGACCAACGAGGAATTGACCTCTGGTGTGGAGCACCAGTTGCCCATGTTGGTAATAACCAGGTACAGCATATTGCTGCCCCTGGTGGGGGTGTGGATAAGTTGATCCATGGCATTGGAATTTATGAATTCCAGAAAACGTTGAGCACAAGAGTTGGAAATAGAAGGGTTACCCCACACACCCCCATTGTCACAAACACACACTCACACACACACACACAAGTTTTAAAGTAATGTTTTCAGCTAACTCATTTTTTGCTAATGTGGCTTTCAATTGACTGATAATGGATAAAACTATTATTGTTATGTTGCCTTCCAATGCTTCTTACATGAAACAAGGGCAATGACTGAACTAGTGTAATTTACAAAAAAGAAGCAGAAATAAGTGGACTGCAGAGGGGGGTGTGTGGCCAAGATGCCAGTCTGATAACAGCAGAAATCCATAGCTCTGCTTAGATTTTAATATACTGACAGGAAATATACTTTAATTTTTAGAAAAATCTAACTAAAAGTATACTAAAAGTTAGATTAACATAGACTCTATTATTTTCTAAAAATACATAGTCAAGACAATTTTTTAATTATTCCTGTCAAGAAGTTTTCTACTGAAGAGCTCAAGATGAGCAACTCGAAGAACCAACATCAGGAGAGTACAGTGAAGAAAGAACTACATCTTATAATAACAAACATCCAAGAACTGTCACTAAAAACATGGTGCAGTGAAGAAAAAACTACATCTTATAACAACAACAAACATCCAAGAACTAAAAAAACATGAGCAACGTGAAGAACCCCCAAGAAAGAACTACATCTTATAACAACAAACATCCAAGAACTGTCACTAAAAACATGAGCAACGTGAAGAACCCACACCAGAGGAGAGAGTGTGAGAAAAGAACTACATCTTATAATAACAAACATCCAAGAACAGTCACACAAACATCCAAGAACTGTCACTGAAAACATGAGCAACGTGAAGAACCAACATCCAAGAACTGTCACTAAAAACATGAGCAACGTGAAGAACCCACACCTATAACAACAAACATCCAAGAACTGTCACTAAAAACATGAGCAACGTGAAGAACCCACACCAGGAGAGTGCAGTGAAGAAAGAACTACATCTTATAATAACAAACATCCAAGAACTGTCACTAAAAATGGACAAATTCAAAAACAAAATGGATATTATCAAACAAGAAAACAGTGAACAACTGGAACTTCTAAACGGAATAGTAAAAACACAATCTGAGCAGCTTCTTGCCCTAGAGGAAACAGTAAATGACCTAGATACTAGAGTGACAGAAAATGAACATCGCAATGAATTTCTTCTGAAACAAAACACGAGGCTGATTGAGAAACTGGAAGACATTGAAAGTAGATCAAGGAGGAATAATATAAGAATATATGGAATTACTGAGAAAGAAAAGGGTGCAAACATGATTCAATTCCTGAATAAGTGTTTTTCATCTGCACTAAACATGCTTGAATCCCTCTCTTTTGGATTTCAGAGGGTTCATCGATCCCTGGCAAATCCACCTTCATTGCTGAGTTCATCTAACCAAAAGTCTATAATAGTTAGATTTTTTTCCTCCCATGACAAGGACTTAATGCTGAAATCAGCTGGGACTAATTCCCCTATCAAGATGGGTGAAAAAGTTATTCGTTTGACAATGACTACACCTCTACAGTCATATTCAGAAGAAAGGAATGTGTTCCTCTAATTACGTCCTTGAAAAAAGCCAATATTAAAGCTCAAATTCTTTTTCCTGCAAGAATGAAAATCACCTTGCCAGAAGGAGTGAAGATCTTTGATTCCCTAGAAGAAGCAGTAGAATTTATCCAAAGGAAGAGCATGCTGTCGGACATAGAAGAAATGGAATGGTCATCACAGAGTTTGAAGAGACAGGCAACAAAATATAGATGGTCTGTGAAGGAAGGAGCAAACAAAACTAATAAACTAAAAAACAAATTAATAAATTCCTTCTAATTTTAAATGTTTTGTTTTATGAATCATAATATAGTTCATTCTGTAAAGTAATGTGAATCATTTTTATTATTAACTTTCTCTTTTCCTTTCTATAACTACTTCTTCTAATTACATATAGTATTAAGTATTTAAATAACATTCTCTCTTCTTTCTTCCCTATTCTTTTTTGTTAGCAATGTTCTTTTTCTCTCTTTTCCCCATTATAAGTACTTTACATACTTTTCCCTTTTAAATAACTGCAAATGATAAATGTCTTCTAATTGTTCAATAATAGTATAATTTGACTTAATACCAAAGTGCATTTTTTCTAGTGGGTCAGTGGTGGGGTAACAAGGTGTTTCTGATTAGTGTTTCTAACTATATGTTTTAGACTCTTTGTTTAGATACATGTAAACATTAGTACAGTACATTAATGGTGCTCTATAGATAACTAAATCTAATATATATACATACATATATATATATATATATATATATATATATATATATATATATATATATATATATATATATATATATATATATATATATATATATATATATACACTAGGTTCCTTTCTCTCTCTCTCTCTCTCTCTCTCTCTCTCTCTCTCTGGCCTGGTTAACTGTTGGCTACATGATTAAAATGTTATAATATGATTTCTGATTTGAGGCAGCTGTTGTTACTTCTAAATAGCTGTTTTTATATGAGAGGGTTATTTTTTTCATGATGCTGATGTTTTGTGAGGAAACTGGTGGTCTACGTGACTGCTCTCATTGTGGAGATTCATGACATGCACTGACAAGGCAGCTTGAGTGTTTTTTTTTTTTTTACTTTCTGTAAACTTTAAAAGCTTCAAGAACTGAATTTCCAGCCAGAAATGTTTTTTTCTTCACTAGAGACAACTTTTGTTGTGCATGAGCCTATTTAGATACTTTTAACAAGTTTATGAAGCTGCAGCTTGAAAAAACAACAGTGATGACATCATTTGACCTTTTGAACTTGTTAAATGGTTGTACTTAGAATTATTTTCTCTTGAAATTATGTTATCCTTCACTAGATACTTTAAATGGTAAATAATTAGTTCTGATAAAAGTGTTTAACTCCTTTGAAAATGCCTATGTAATCTTATAGATGCATACATTCTGCAGATTCAATGACACTATTAGTAATTAAATGGCATCAAGTGAACTAGGAGCTGCATTAGAAAACTCATTATGCATATTAACATCAGACTTATGTTATATAACTAAACCTGTAGTAACTAAACAGAGGGTTGTGAGGCCCCTTCTCTCTCTCTCTCTCTCTCTCTCTCTCTCTCCCCCCCCTTCCTGATGAAAGACATCAACATAGATATTGTTAATACATATGAGTAATATGTGTATAATTTCAAAATATGATAGCATTTTTGTAATAAGTGTTATATATATTCAACAGATCCTTACATGAAAAATGTTAGAGAGATGAGTTACAAAATGGTTAAATTATCTGATGTTTATTGAAAAGTTTTTGAAATAATGACAATCTTCTTAACCTTCAGCTTCTGTTTATACATACTTGGATCTGATGTGTATTTCTGGCATATCTACATATTAGAGGTGCTATTATCATATGTGACATATTCATATAGCTTCAGATATATTGGACACTCTCATTCTAATGTATATTTCATGGATTCAGATATTTTTAGTTGCTTTTATAATGCTTTTCTTTTTTATTTTATAATACATTCTAAGCAGAGATAGATAATTTGTGTCATTTGGTATTGGAGAGGTGGTGGATGGGTGGTTTAGTTAAGTTTTTAACTAAACCAGAAACTTTATGTTTCATGTATGTGTTTGTAAATAGTTTTGGGTTTTTGAAAGTAATGCTTAATATATGTTAGGCATCCATGATAACTACATTTTCAGTAGATTTCAAGTCAACACGGAAGAAAGGTCTTTCAGTTAGTAATAGCATAAACATTACAGTCAATGGCTTATAAATGTTTATCATTAAATATTAATGGTTTAAACAATAATGTCAAAAGAGTTGGTTTGCTTAAATATATCAAAATACATAAAGTCCAGATCATCTTTTTTGCAGGAAACCCATCTATTAAAAAAAGATCTACAAAAACACTCATTCAATGGCTATATCATTCTGTCTGATTCATATTTTAAGACTAAGGGAAGGGGCACTCTTATTCTATGGAAAAATACTTCTACTATGCCAAGAAGTATTAATACAATTTCAAATCGAGATGGGATGCTAAGCATGGTTATTTTGGAAATCAGTAGGAAGTATTATACTTTGATTAATACATACTGGATACCAGGGCTGAGTACTAAATATAATGACAAGTATCTGGACCTGTTTACTTTAAATGCAAAAGGGGAAATTATAGCAACAGGTGATTTTAACTGCCTATTATCAGGCAATGATACTTCTAAAATGATAAAATAAAACTAACATCGCAAGCCAAGAAGTTAAATGACTTTACAAACCAAATGAGCCTTAAAGATACACATGGTCTAAGAGAACATTATTCCTTATTCTATACTCACTATTCATATTGGTTTGGCACACAAACATCTATAAGGTTTTTGTATCAAATAATATATACTCTAAAATAAGTGAAGTATCTATAATGACTTGCCCACTTTCAGACCATAATGCTATAAACTTTACATTAACTACACATGCAGATGATGTAAGATTTCTACAGAGAATTCTTGCTTACATAACTAAGTTAAATGACTTTAGGGAATGGATAATGAAAGAAATAGACATGTTTATAGAAACAAATGATAATGGTAAAGTTACTGTTACTAACAATGGGACATCTTTAAAGTTTATATATATGGCAGAATAAAATCTTGGTACCTTAAAAAAAGGAGAGTGGAACAAAGAGTTATTAGACTTACAGAAAAAAACATAGACAAGATAAAAATGGACACAAAACCAAATAAAGTAGCACATAACAAAATTACTAAGTTAAATCAAAAATACTTAGAAGTTCTGAATCATAAGGTAACCATAAACCTGGAAAAATTGAAATTACAATCTTATGCTGTAAATCCCAAATATCTACATAAAATAGCAATAATATCAAAAAAAAAAAAAATAATAATTGATCAAAATCTTATTAATGAGATTAAAAATAAAAGTGGTGATTCAGTTAAGAGTACATCTAACTTAATGGGCATATTAGAAGTGTTCAAAAACTACTATAAAGATATAAATAATAACACATCTCTTTTGGAGACAGATAATGTAATAAATACTTGTATTCAAGAAACTATAACTACTAAGGTGACAATGCAACATAATAACATATTAAATAAACAAATAACACTAACAGAAGTGAAAGAGCAAATAAAAAAAATATAAAAAGTAATAAATCTCCAGGACTGGATGGAGTAATTTCTGAGCTATATTAGATTTTTCCTGACTATATAATAAAGAAAATGATGAGTGCATTTACTATGGTTAAAACAAGGTAAAGACCCCAGATCTCATGCTTCATTTAGGCTAATTTCATTACTAAACACTGATTATAACATTTTCATGACAATATAAGCTAATAGGTTCATAGGTTAGTACTAGGCTAAGTGCCCTTGTGGACCATTTTAAGCCTAGTCAATTGCCCCATGTGAGAATCAAACCCTGCACCTTGTGTCTGTAAGGTAAACACTGTAACCATTATGCCAGCCTCCCACCCTGTTACAATGAAGAAATTATTATTTAATCTAATACATAATGATCAGACAGGGTTCATTCTTCATAGAAAACTACAAGATAACATTATTAAATTACTGTCATTAATAGACATAGCATGCAAATACAAAAAAACTAACTATTATCAGTCTAGACATAGAAAAGGCTTTTGATTCTATTAGCTGGTCATATCTACAAACAATTCTGATTGGTTTTGAATTCTCCTTAGATTTTTGTCAAATTATTAATGAAAATTTATAGTGGGGCACAAGCTTATGTGAAAACTGTATCATGTCTATCCTCACCACTAGAAATCATCAAGGGAACTAGACAAGATTGTCCTTTTTCACCATTATTGTTTGCTCTTTCAATGGAACCTTTGCTAAATATATCAGAAACAAGCTAAATACAAAAGGCTTTCAAATTAATAAGGACTATTATCCTAAGATACAATTATTTGTTGATGATATGTTGTTAACATTGGGTGATATTGATGTTCTTTGCATGATGTTATAAATACCTTAAGTAAGTTTGAAAGAATTTCAGGGTTTAAATTTAATCATAATAAACCCAAAACATTACTAATTAATAAAACAATCAACAAAAACCTAATTGAGAATAGTCTGTTTAATTGAGAAAATGATGTATTAGAATATTTGGGTGTCAGTATAAAGAGTACATGGAAAGAGTCTGTTAAACTAAACTACAATAATTTAATTACCACCATTAGTGAACTAATCAAAAGTTGGAATAAAATGTTCTCCACAATGGAGGATAGGGTCTCTTTAATTAAAATGATAATTTTACCTAAAATTTTGTTTTATATGCAGTCATTGATACTACCCCCTCCCAAAAGCATATTTAAAAAATAGATTCCATGCTACTTAAATTTGTATGGTTCCTCTTAAAATCTAGGATTATATATAAATACCGCATTATAGCTTGGAACAGTAATGGGATTGCATTCCTTAGCTTAGATCTTTATTCCAAATCATTTATAATTAATGTAATATTACATTGGATCACACCTACCTATATATCTGGCTGGAAAATAATACATGAGGTAGATATAACGGATGTCAGAACTATAGAAAATCAATTTAAGGAACAATATGGAATAAGTAGAGTTCATTGGCTTTTACGTGAATTTTGCTTATTTAATAAGAAGTTTTATCATTTTTCTTATGGAATTAATCAAATATTTAATAACTGTTTCTTATATTCCCTATAACATATTCCCCTGATTGCCTAAATTTGTTCAACATCAATGTGATGCAAAAATTAAAGGAAAATAACTTGATATCAGTTTATTGAAAATAAGAGTATTAAACCACTAAACTCTCTTTTATGTAGTTTTGATAATTATCAAGACAGTTGGTTGGTTATACACTCGTTATGGCATATATATAGAAAACAAAATTAGAGTATCAATCAGCCTAGAGACTGAATCTATACCTAGTTTGAATCAGCTTTTTATTTGGTTGCTTGAAAAGACAGATAATCAAAAATTAAGTATCTTACCTATCTATCAGATACTAAGAGAAGACACTTTAAAGTATGACTCAGATTTTTGGAATTACTATGTAAAGATGCATGGAGAACAAATATCTGATGGATCCAAAAAATTGTTATTGAATTCTACATATGGTACCTCTTCTTCATTATATTGGAGATTGTATACATGGAAATTTATGAATAGGAGTTTCTATACTCCACATAAAATAAATGTTATGCTCAAAAACAGTGAAAGTAAATGCTGAAAATGTAAAGAATTACTAGAGGCCAACTGGGTTCACATGTTCATTGAATGTAGAAATGTTGTTCAGTACTGGAAAAACATCAGATATTTTGTAAATGCTCTATGGTCTAATAGCTGTCATATTTCTAACTCACTAATCCTATTCAATGTTCCTATACCTAATGTAAAACCTAAATCTCAGATTCAGTTACTCTGGTTAATTCTTGCAATTGCCAGAAAAGTTATTACTTTGAACTGAAAAAGTAAACAAGATGTGATGTTTAAAGATTTTATTAATTTAGTAAAAGTTATTTGTAAAAAAGAACTGCAAACCATTTGTTATAGAACTCATAACATTACTTATAAAAAATTGCATGGCAAAAACTGGAAAACCTTTTGAACAAATACTGATAACTTCTCATGGATAAAACGATTGTTTATAGTGGATGAATGTGAATATTGTATATAGTTTTGGTATTGTTTTACTGTATGTGTTATATGTACATTTGCATATGTTTATAATGAAAACAAAATAAAAATGTGTTAGAAAAAAAATAAGTGCACCGCAGGCATATTTAATGCAAAGGCTTTGACTTTCATCATAATAACACCCTTCTAAGGTATGAGAACATTAAGAATAATGTAATTATTTCTTATTAATTATTATTATTATCATTATAAATTATTAATTATTGAGTTTGTCCTGTGAAGCACAGTACTAGCTGATGACAAATCTTTCAGCAATCCATAGCATGCAATACCTTGTAGAGGAAATTTGTTATGCATATTTCTATAATTAACCTTGTTCACATAGTGGTTATGACTGTATGGCCAAAAATCCTACTGCCCTCATATGAGCTAACCTAAAATGTAGCTATCAGGTCATATTGTAGTTAATTATTACAAGTAAGAGATGCAAAACAAGAATATACCTTGTGGCATATTTACATCTGAATAATCTGCTGCAGATAAAAATTAAAAGAACAGCTTTAAGCATTTAATTTTCCAATTAAAGTCAGTTTGCCACTTAGAAGAGTATGTCTGCTGAAGAATGTAAAGTCTGAATGACGTGTTCATTCTTTCATCTCTCTCTCTCTCTATTTCTCTCACTCTCTGTGTATAGCTATGCCTATATTTGTCCACTAGAGCTGAGTTACACCCAACACAAATAGTGGCTTTCTGACAATTTATTCTTGATAAAATCAACCAAGAGTAACAGTGCTCAACAACCAACATGAAAACCTTAAGATTAAGTAGTTGTAAGTATGAAGTAACTACACCAGACAGTTGGTGTTACCAGGCCTATTCAAACTACCAGTTAGAGTCCAGGTGCATAATCCCAAGCACCCTTGGACATGTTGTAATAACCAAAAACTCTGGGCTTAACTCTTAATCCATCCATAAATTTCTTCATCAGTCATCACAACCAGTCAATCCATCAGAAAGCCATGGGGAAAAACAAGGGGGTTAAGCCATGAGGCAACTGCCCATTGGCAAGCCTATTGCAACTGTTACCTCATAAGTAGATCTCTAGATGCTCAGTATCCTAAGGTAAAGTATAATTAGCTTAAGAAAACCCATACATGAACATTACTTGATTATGTTATAATACTCATTAACAGATTAGGTTAACTGTAAATGCAACAAGTCAAGGCTCAGTTCACTCAAGTAGATCCCATCTGCATCATAAAAGTATTTGTCCACATTTGCTAGGTCACTGTACTCAGTAATCTGATAACCAATATTCTGGGCACCTGAGCCACTCAATGGTTAATGAAGCACCTAGATATTTCCATAGCTGAACTTCTAATGGTGCCCTTCCTGTGCAACCTGGGCAGTATGCCAGAACAAAATACCATGATGTTTGGATGAGGAGTACATATCCTGTGGCGGTTGAAAAAAATTTGAGCAACTACTGTTTTCTTCAGAACTGTGGTTAAATCATTGCCCCCCCAAGGTGGATGATCAAAAACAGCCGGCAATGCAAATTTTAACAGTTAACTTCTGCCAGATGTCCCAAAGTTGGAGTCAAGACAAGCCTGGAAAGCTGAGCCTGTGAGATATCCTGATGGCCTGTTCCAAAAAAACAGTGCATCTTGACATCCAAGATGCTTGCCAACTGGTCTGTGGACAAAAGTGGCATAAGATGAAGACTTATCCAGATGAATTTCCAGTACTTCCCCAGACTGGCCTGTTTTGGACTTCCCCATCAATATTAAAACTAAGTCTTTACTGATAAAGCATTGTCTCATAGTAAGAAACAAAACACATCACTAGAATCAGTGAACAACCAGGTAAACAAGGTGGCCTTAACTCAGAAAATTACCCTGACACAAAATGAACTAGGTGAACCAAAAACAGACACTACTCAGTAGTAGAAACCAAAATTTTAATCCACAGTGACTTGAAGCACTTTTCCTTTGTCCTCACGACAAACTTCCTCAGAAGTACATACCAAGGTGGCCTAGATGATAAAGTAGTAGATGTCTTCAGTCAAATAATACAGACCCTTAATAATGTCTTCCATGAGGTGATGGCTAATGGGTTTCCTAGGATACCAAATGGCACCCCTGGTGATTTGTCAACCCTTTAGCAATGTACTGTTGTTCCAGTGACTGGAACTATCGGGAAGCCCCATTAACCAGGCTAGCCATCATAAAGCCGATAGGTGTATGTGTATGATGCTGGGAGTGTCATTCAATAAACACATATGCATTATAAACTGCAATAATAATGGGAGATCCCAGTTCCTGAGGGGTTGAGATAATTTTCTAGAAAAGAGACTGAAGGCATGCAAGGATGAGGAATAAGTGTTTTGTTATTTGAAGCCCAAGATTTGGATTAAAGTATCGTAGCTACTATTCACCAATGAGCCAACCTTTTGGAGGGAGCTGCATCTGGAGTCAACTTGAAACCTACAAGTAGGATAAGCTGTTAACAATGCCATTATCTTCCTGGCATGTGATAACTAAAAAAGCTCAAATTGATCTATAAACTCAGTAGAACTAACAAACAACCTGATAAATGAATGAACACACCTAGATTTTGACAATCTCTTGTTAAGTGTATGAACTACTGAGAGGTTGTCAGAGTAAAATGAAACTCTCCTGTTAATGAAATATTCTTTGCAAATCAAAGTGGCTACCCAAATGGGAAAACGTCTAAAAAGGTGATGCCATTCTTTTTATTCTCAGAACAAAAGGCAGGCAGTCTTGCTGCAAACCACCTCCTTTTAAATAGTCACCTATGCCTATGTCGACTGCTGCATCATTGAAAAGCTGCAGATCAATGGAAGAAATCCAAGGACTTTGCCAGAACTTGACCCCATTGTAATTGAGCAGGAAGGTGTTCCAAAGATGACAGTCTTCCTTGATCCTAATTGTAATTATCACCTGGTGGTGTTGGTCCTACATATATCTGAATTAATGACCTGAATTGAAGACGTTTGTTGGAAGAAAGCCTGAAGGCAGAAACCAGAACATCAATGAGTAGCCCTAGAAACATAATGGCTTGGGTGGGGCCTTTCTGTTTTTCTTCAGCTAAGGGAACTTCCACCTCATTGCAAAGTTCGATGAAGATAGACATGCCTTTTAGGACCCCTCTCCTCCCTTTACCTATTAGTAGTTAATCACCTAAGAAATGAATAGCAGCTTGCTTTGGTGCCCATTGTTGCCAATATCAGTGCAATGTGGCACTAATGTTTTTAAAAACTGCTCAAGCCAGGGAGTAGCCCATGGTGATGGCTATGTGGAAAAAAAAATTCCCACCAAAATGTTATCCCAGTCAATAACAATCATCCTCTTTCATGAGAAGAAGGTGGAAAGCAGACTAGATGTCTAATTTTCACAACCATGGAGCTGAGAATTCCTTGATGGCCTGTGCAGTCTGGTCTGGAGATGCATGGTGGATCCTGGATTGTTGTTGATCAATAAAATCACAGAAAGACACACCAGCTGGGTGAGAAAGAGGCTGGATTAAATGGACTCCCCTTTTTTCTTTTGGACTAAGTCTATGAGGATATCTTATAAGATGGCCAAGGAGGGGGCAGAGAATAGGCTGATAACCCTTCCTGATTATGCCCCTTTCTCAATTAACTTAAGAGGCTCATTTTCATTACCTTAGATAGATGAAAGGTTCTTACCTACCTTGCAATTCAAAGACATGGAAGACCCAATGGTGAAACCTGTAGAAAACCTTTTCATCAAAAAGAAGACTGCTTTCTTATTGGGGTAATCTGACAGTAGTGTGATGAGCTTATCTACTTTGTTTGGCGCATGCGATGGCTTGAAGATATAAATGACCATATTTAAGATTACCTGTTTAGTCATGAAAAAGTTGTCTGCCCCTGATTGAGTTCTGCTGTCTATGGTTGGGGCTTTTATCATTTAAGGGGATATTTCGATATGGGATGGGTTGACCTGATTTTGACTGGCATCAAGTTGCAGGTTGCCCTTTCCTGCAAATGGAGCATAGATAAGTGAATATGCAGGCAGGCCATGAAAATTTCCAGTTGCTGAAGGCCAAATAAAACTTTAATTACAATTGGTTCTCAGATGAGGAGTAACTTTTTAAGAAATAATTGTTAGCTCAGCATAATGCTGAGCTAAATATCAGGGTGTTCCTGATTCTCCATTGAGGATCTTGTCTGCTGCCTTTACTTTTCTGAACCTTTGGTCACACCATGAGCAAGCTACCTTCCCACAGATGTGGTGAGTTTTCCTAATGCAGAGAAAGTATTCTAAAAATTTCAGGGTTTGATTTTGGTCTTTCTCTGTGAGGGTGGATGTTTAAGCCACAAAACCCAGACCCTAATTGTCCTAGCTCCTAGTTAATGACTTAGCAGTAGCTTTCTTACCAAATGTGGTTAGGGCTACATCAAGGTCCTTGGACACAATGTTGTCAGCCTTAATAATTCTCTGAATTCCTTAGGCATCAATTAAGTCAAAGACAGCTATGAAATCTACCCAACTGGATTTCTTTTTAGTAATTGAGAGGACATGTGCAGTGATGTGCAGCACCAGTAGGGTGGATTTGGTAGAACTATCCATGGCCATGGGAGTTAGAAACTGACCTATATTAAAATCAGGATCATGTCTCTGCAATCATCGGTAGGAGGCAAAGGGGGTTTGTGGACTGCATTGATATTCCAGAAGAAGCCTAAATTGTTCAGCATTGCTGGGGCACATGGGATAGACTAGTAGAAGTGGGTGGTGTGGATCCAAAGTTCCTTTCTAAAACTTGATCAAAAATCCTAGATCTACACTCATTACACAAGGGATCTAAGAATTCTGTTAAGTACTCCTCTACTGATGTCCCCTTACAGACAGAGGTAACACTGTTTACTATTGTTTGTTCAAAAGGCAAAACATTTGCCGTTCGAAAAAACAAATAGAAAACCCAAAAATACACATTCAGACCTGCCACAATGGCGACCCAAATGATCAACACATTTGACTTGAGATTGTGGCCGAAACCATCACTTGATAGCCGTATAGGAGCTGATGTAAATCAGACTCCTATATGACAAATCACCCTGCATCCCACTGTGGGGGGCTGCGGCCCACACACCCCCACTAATATATTCTAACTTCGAGATCGCACTACAATGGGGATATGGATGAATTTCCAATCCCCACTGTACCACAATCTCCATGCAGATAATCAAATACACTTCTGTGAATGCACTACAGCATTTGTATAAGTGCATTCGACTATCCCATCCATTTATGTTTTGTGCACAACATTCTGATTTTTGGCAGCAGTGCTACTGACAGAACATTGTTCACACAAACCATAGTAAACCCAGGTAACCCTGACCTGCCAACCTGTTCATTACCTTCAGATTCAATATTGTCCTCTGGAGATGATACAGGACTCTCAGCAGAGCTTTGAAAGTCGTATCTTGTCCTTTACCTTGTTTTTTGGCTGTAGTTGGATCAGTCAAGGGCTCCTTTTCTGAGGATGTATGGAGTCTCCTTTTATGAATCAAGCTTATTTCCTGACTGTGCACTGCTTCCAGGTCTGAAAAGAAGACTTGAGCTTCAAGGGTTAACCAATGTCATCTGTCCTTCAGAACTTGCAGAGAGGTAATTCCTAAAAGTGAAACAGAGTTACGAAGTTGTCAGACTGAACCATCCAAATCATCCATGATTACATCCTCCTGAATCAAACAGTACCAAAGAGTGCCCATAATTCTCAAAACAACAACAACAATAAAAAGGGTTGGGAGGGGGACTGGAGGCATGATGAGGTCTGTAGCCTAAAGTACCTTCAGGGGGATGAAGGGAGGATGGAAGTTTACTGATCAATATCTCCTAAATGAATGATTAAGGAAGGGAAGAGGTTAGGTCCCTGGAGAATGAGGAAGCACCCATGTGGCTTACAATATGGTGAGAGTGAAGGGGTGCCTGAGTGTACAGGAGATTATCAAATAGTACCTAAGCAACATTCAAGTGTAAGGAACCAGCATGTCAGTTATGTACAAATATCCTCCTTTCTCTCTTTTTTAATAATGACCTATCCTTTCTTGTGTAAAATAGCAAACTTCAGTTAACCTAGACCTGTGGGTTACACTCTTTTCATTACTTTATTTACCTAATCACTAAACTATAAGCATTGAACTTAAATAATAGACCATGAAAATCCTCCTTTTTGCCAAATTCCTTTCTAACTTTAATAGGTAACTTATATTATTCAAGCTGCAGTGCGTGTCATATGAGCAAGATGGTATTCCATTCCTTATTTTGTAAATAAGATGGCTTAGTGGTAAATTTCTGTGGCTATGGTGTGCAGGGTCCTGGATTCGAGACTGCCAAGGGCTGATTATTTTAACCTGTGAGAGATGCACTTATATAGCCAAACTGGAAGCAAAGCTCTCTTCACCCAAGACTTGACTAGACAGTCAAGAGAAGAAGGTAAACACTTGCACCACACCACACTGATCACATAGTCCCTCAAAACCAACACCACCAAAATACACAGATAGAAACACAAAACACACATCTACATACCTGGAAGCTCTCAATAAAAATCTGCTCAAGCAACAGAGACCTCCAAAGCAGAAATGCAAACAACGCCATCCCCCAACACAACCCAAATGACACATAGCCCACAAACTCAGTTTGCCACTCAACCACAGCCCATAAGGTATAACAATGTACCCAACACTCTAGTCATAGATGACTCTATAGTCAGGCACACTGATGTTCCACTCACCAGGCTAAATAAGGAGAAAATTACTGTCAGCTGCCTGTTGGGTGCCAGGATCTGCCACATAATGCACACACTCAGGTCACTCCACAACAAATACAAACATGACTCTGTCATTGTCCATGTTGGTGTGAATGACCTGAAACATACCTCTCTGGACTACATAAAAAGAGACATGGAGGAGCTTTCTGATCTTGCAGCCCGGGCAGGTATGATCCTAGCCCTGAGTAGCATCCTGCCATCACCCAGAATGATACCACAGTATAAGGAAAAAATGATTGTCTTCAACAATTAGCTAAGCTTCTGGTGTCATTCTAAGGGAATCCAGAATCTGTCTGCCTGGGACGACATGATCGACAGACCAAGATGGTTTGCCAAAGATGACCTGCATCTGTCACCCTTAGGATTCCGGATACTGGCTAAAGCTCTTGCCACCCCTATAGTGCCTTTTTTAGGCAAGGTTCAAAGGACAAATTCACCACCATAACAGGTACAAGCAAGCAAAATCTGAGGGTAATGCTACTCAATGCTAAAAGTCTAAACCTCAAAATGCATTCACTCGAGGCACTCCTTAAAATGGAGAACATCGACATCTGTGCAGTGACAGAGACCTAGTTCAAGGCTGCAGACAGCACCCCTGTATTACCATGCTATAATTCATACCACAACTTTCGGCCACCTAACCTGGACCGAAAAACTAAAGGTGGAGGCGTGTCCATATTCATTAAGGATATTCACACCTCTAAGCTAGTTGCTCAGCATAATGCATCTGAGATTATCCAAGTGCAACTAACTCTAGGTAAGACCACAATCCTCACCATGCCCCAGGATTCCCACTTCTCATTTCTTGATACACTGGAAAATATTAGGATACAACCCAACACCCTAATAATGGGCGATTTCAACTATCATACCATTAACTGGGAAAACTACTCATACCAACTATTTTGCACAACGTTTTCTGGAATTCATAAATTCCAGTGCCTTGGATCAACTTATCCACACTCCCACCAGAAGCAGCAATACCCTAGACCTGGTCATTACCAACACGGGCGACCCGTGTTCCATACCAGAGGTCAATTCCTCTTTGGTCAGATCCAAACACAAGCTAATCACCCTAGGCATCTACATCCCGCCCTCACCCCCATTAGGGAAACCACCGTAAAACATTTCTCCAACGCCTACTTCACGCTTCTTAAGACAGAAGTGGCAAACTTCATGACACCCATACAGATGGACAATAGAGGTACGACTGCTGAATCCTACACAAATGCACTTTATAAGAGTCTACTTCATATGATAGAAAGTTAATTTGATAGAAATTCATTTGACCGAGACCATAACACAGAAAGTTCAAAACACTGAAAACTCATTTGACTGAAACTCATAACACTGAAACATGAAATTAAACGGATTATGCCCTTTTCCCCACTGTAGTGTGAACCTGGAGTTAGTATATATATATATATATATATATATATATATATATATATATATATATACACACATATATATATATATATATATATATATATATATATATATATGTGTGTGTGTGTGTATATAGGTTGGGGGGGTGGGGGGCATAGCACCCCACAATGGGGGATGTGGGGGGCAAAACCCCCACATACTTCATACATTTTAAACCAGACACATGGATACTTATAACTGCAATGAATAACTCTTTACAGAAAACAATATTTACCTAAACTATGTGGGGGACTACACCCACTTTATATTAGTTAATGATCTGTCCAATACTAGTACAACATATTATAAATTAGCAGTATCGGTAGATAAACAGATAGCACACTCAGTTTTGGTGCAAAATGCTGTGGGCACTTTTTGAACACCAGGTAGATCAATTGCTGACATTGTAGTGAAGTATAAGGGGACTGCTGCATTCCTGAGTGTGCTGTCTTTTGGATGAGTTGGTGGTAGCTTATGTGGATGTAAAACATCCCTTGGCACCTATTGAAAAGATCAGAGGTCCTTTACTTATATACAAAAACAACTATTATTTATAAAATATGTACAAATGTGTGTATATATATATATATATATATATATATATATATATATATATATATATATATATATATATATATATATATATAGATATGACTCTGTATACACATATTCATAATTTCATTTACAATCATACTAAATTTTCAACCCTATTAGACCTCCACTCAATTTACCAAAACAAGCATCTGATTTGGCTTAATATTTTTGCTAAAATCCATTTACCAATA
Source organism: Protopterus annectens (assembly GCF_019279795.1). Lineage (NCBI taxonomy): Eukaryota > Metazoa > Chordata > Ceratodontiformes > Protopteridae > Protopterus > Protopterus annectens. The sequence goes on from NC_056741.1 coordinate 1,081,410,383, forward strand.
AACATAATTTCATTTATTCTTTTATCACTTATAACCCATATAACAGAAAATAACTTTTTATCTATTCATTTAACATATTAATTACTTCTATTATTAGAATGTCCATGTTTAATCATATCCATGTTTATTTTATCGACTTCTTTTATACCTTCAAAATAATCTTCCTTACATATTTTTCACAATAACTTTTTTACTCTTTTGCATTTCAAAAACACTGTAGTTTCTTCTTGACAATGTAAACCTAATAAATCACATCTCTTTTTATATAGCATATTTCCTTTTACTGGCAATTTATCTATTACCAGTCTCCACAATAAACAAATGTTGGCATTCTACTTTATGGTTTCTTCTTATTTTTATAGCTTTAATTCTTTTTATCTGTTGGATTTTCCTATTTTTTATATGGTAATGTTTTATCATGACATTCTTATACCATACTTTTCTATCTTTTTTCGATCATCAGATTTTATTTTCCACAAAAAGGTTTTTTTCTTGGTAACATTTTATTTCTTCATTTCTACACCTTTTCTCTTTTATTCTTTTTTTCTATACCACAAAATTGATGAGACTTATATTTACACAGTTTTACTACTAAGCTCTCATCTGTTTCATTTATACAATTTAACACTTTATATAAATTTAATGAGCTTTTACCACTGGGTTAGTTAACCCTAAACCCCCTTCCTCCTTATTTACATACAGAACTCCACTTTTCCTTGGCTTAATTTAGAACCCCATATAAATGAAAACAATTATCTGCAATAATTCCTTTTTTCAAATACAGTTGGCAACATAGATACATTTGCTAAATATGCTATTTTCCCATAAGTAATGCAGTTATCTAATAAGCCTTTTCTTTGAATGATATTTTTTATGTTCTACAGATAAGACAGGTTTGTTTTATTTCTGCTATTGTTTTTTTTTTACCATTAAATTCTACTTAAATCTTTATTCCAAAATGTTATACCAAACACAGAAACTTCATTCAATGTAAAGTATATACCCCCTGTTTTTATTACATCACCTAATCCCTCACTTTTCTCTTTACATAAAGCCATCCATACCACCTCCAGACATTCAGTTTTTGCAAATTATTACCTTTTTTACCCATTTTTTTATGTTCTAATAATTATAATGTCATCTGTATATGTTAGCAGAACTGGAATTCTTAACTCTTCTGGTGTTATATACCCCGCCTCCTTCATTTTGTAATTTAATTCACATACTATCACATTCATAACTAATGCAAAGAGTACACAATTCATTGGACTTCCCTGTCTTACATCAATCATTATATGTATCTCTTGGCTTAACCAAATATTTACAAATATTTTTACTTTATTATTACTATTGGCTGACATGCATACTTTCCTCACTTTCTCCCTTATATTATATTTTTTCATTATTATCCATAAGATTTCATATCCAGTTGTATCAAATGGCTTTTTAAGGTCTCCAATTATGATTTTCACTTCTTCTTTCTTATTCATAATATCATTCACAATTTCTCTATCATTAGTAATTGTTGACACCTCTTCCCATTTATAATAGATATACTATTTTCCATATTTTCTATTTTTATTTGAAATCTCTTTTGTATTATTTTCATAAACATCATATAATCATTATTATTCAAAACTATTGGACTCTTTTTAATTGTCTTCTATCTTCCTTCTTTCATATGAATTTAAGTATTTAACTACATAATTCTTTATACGTTAAACCTTCATTTAACCATTCATTCACAATCTTTAAAATAGTTTATTTATTTATTTTTTGCCAGAGCCTTTAAAGTGTATATACATTTCATACTCTATTCCATCTGGTCCTGAATTTATATTTACTTGTCCTTTTTCTAGCTCATTTAAAGAAATATCCTTTCCCAACTCTTTAGTCTCAATTCTGTTAACGTTTTTACTTGACATGCTTTTTCAATACATTCTTTTTTCTTTAAACATTTCTTGTACTTGTACTACACTACTCATAATATTTTCATAAGTTCTTTCTATTTCTCCTTTTACATTTTCTTTATTTCTGTTATTACACTACCAACCTTCTTTACTAATCTACTCTTTGTTCTGTACTGCTGCAGGGGAGTACAGGTGCTATTTGTGTGGACCCTAAATTCTTTAATTGTTGTTCCTTTACTAATCTGCTTAAGCAACTCAGTACTTCATCCATTTTCCTTGTAAAAATATCTTTCTTTATTTAACAATTTTTGAATTTTCCTTGATTTCATTCACATAATAATGTTTCTTTCTCAAAGTACTTTTTATCACGTTCTAAACCTTACAATGCATTGTTTTTATATGTTCTTTTATATTTTTCTCCTATACTTTCTCACATTATATGGCCACTGTAAAAGCAGTTTTTTTATATTTTTCTTTAAATATCATTCACCATTCAGACCATTTTTTTTATAAAATGTTTTCACAGTAATCTAATATTTCCATAACTGGATTACTAATCTCTTTCCTTCTTCATTCCATGTTTTCTCATTTATCCTTTTTTTGCCTATTTTATATATTTCTTGTTTTCCTTTATGTCTAGCCATATTGCAAGATGATCAGAAAATACTGTTTCAACTACCTTTCCTTCTCCTATAACTAAACCTTCTAATACTACAAAACAATCTATTTCAATTATATATGTACCCCTTTTGTAAGTCCATGAACTTCTGTCCCACAGTTTTAACTTATGACATTATAACTTCTAACATTTTCTTATATAATTTCCTTTCTTTTTATGCTTGCCTCTTAAAGCACAATTAAAGTTTCTTGTTGTTATAATATTCATATTTTCCACTACATAGTCTGTTGAAATAACATTTCCCTTTCTTTACAATTAGCATAAGTATAAAATGTTATAGTTCTATGTATTAATTTTTTTTTCACTTTAAATCTACAATGGTTAATCTTCCCATTTTTTTCTAATGTTACATCTAATATCTTTAATGTATTTCTACAGGATTTGTCTGTCCCAGAAAATCTCTTGTTTCACAAATTTCAGATTATCTTTCTACTTCATAGTTTCTCTGTTGGTAGTCTTTCTACATTTGTTAAGCACTTTGTGTCTTCTAATATAATTACATCTACATTACATGTATTATAAAATCCCACAATCTCTATTCATTTTACTATATTATTAAAACTATTCACATTTACAGAAAGCACTCCAAAATTTTCATTTTCCTTAGATTCATAGTTTCATAAGTTCATAGTTAATTAGCTTTCTTAATGGACCATTCTTTGCCTAGTCAATTTTCCTCACAAAAGTGAAATTAAACACTCTGCCTACTGAGTCTATGTCAACCACCTTAATCATTATATCAATCCCCAGTCATTAGCTTTATAAATTATTTTTCATCCATTTCTTTTTTAATTGTATTTATCCCTTTATATTTTCTTTTTTTCTCTTTTACCAATATTTTTTCTTTTACTACCTTCCAATTTATGTCTTCTGCATTGCTTATGTCGGAACCTTCATCTATCTCCTTTTGTCATCTATTTTTTCTACTGTTTCTACTGCTTCTAAAATTTCTACTCTTTGCTTATTTTTTTGTCTTTCTTTTTCTTTACTCTTGTTTTCATTTTTGCAATCCATCCATAAATGTCCAATTTTATTACATTTATGACATTTCAGTTCACATTTTTGCATAATGTCCCATTTCTCCACAAATATAACATTTTCTTTCATCACATTTACTTACTAAATGCCCTTCTTTTCTGCAAATAAATAAATGAAACATGTTTTGGGTTGTTCCCAGTATTTTGCAACATCTCTATTTCCCTCAGCATTTCTCGTGGTTGATATATGTATACTTTTTTACTTTATAGTTTTAACACAATATTACAATCCCAGCCACTAGTCCATAAACCACTTTTGCCATAAACTTTTGCAATGTCCAGAACTTTTTTAAATAAAGTTTATAAATGGCCTTTCAAATTCTCTTTCCACCTCTGCTCAAAATTGTTCATGAATTTTCTTTTGTTTCCCTATTAAATGTTTTTATTGCATAAAAATTCTATGGTTTACAGTTTCTGTTTTTTTTCATATTCTCCAAGAAAATTTTCCATTGAAAAAAGTCTCACATATAACATCATAAAATGTCTCTTTGTTAACAAGAATAAATGCTCTTACCTCATGTGATTTTACACCCAAATGAGCTATTAAGTTGTATCACATTTTATACCTGCCCATTTCATTGACTTTTTTACTTTGAATGCTTACCATGTACTTCTGTTTCTCACTTTCTTCTGCCTTCTTTTCTTCTACTCCTCTGTATTATTTTCCATCTCACCACTCTTCTTCAGGATTGTTTCTGTGCCTGCATCCTCCTTTTCTATCTTCTCCATAATGTCACCCCAGGAAACATTTCCTTCATTTTCTGTCTCACTTTGCACCACCAAATTTTTAAGTAAATCTTCCTGCAACCCACCAAACTGGTGGGTTGTAATTATGCATCCATCATTTGTTGACTCATCTACCTCAAACAGATTTCTTTGAAATATCTCCTTAGAATGCTGCGCACATTGCCTGCTCTTGATATTTGCCTTCTCCTCCATTTCTCTCACCACTCCATCATATCCTTCTCACTCCATCTATGTCCCTGATTCTATGGGACATCTCTGCAACTAGAACAGAAACAGAAGTGGTCCTGCAAAAGGGGTTCCACTGAACATAATGATGAGTATTGTTTTTTGTACACATATATACAATTCATATTTTTACATATTTGCATATTTACATATTTACAATATTTACATACATATTTTAACATAATTTAATACATTGATATTTTAATTTTAAGTATTTTCCTCACCCACTCTTTTATCCACAACCCAAGCCATATTTTTCCAGTATTTTTGTCAATGTCCATTTTCCATTCTATCTGATTTCATTAAGTCTTCCATTCCATATAGTCCAGCTTACATATAATATAATTATGTTCATTTTCTTACCTTCATTCTGGGATTTTGTCCAAAAAATTCCATACTCTATCATGCCCATGTATAACATTTCAACATTTAAATAACTTTTAATCAAATCATGTTTAAATACTTCTTTCCACATTTTTTGAATTCTCTCACATAAAACAAAAATATGTTCTGTAGTTTCCAATTCTTTACATTCATTACATATTCTATCCTGTTTTCTCTTGTATAGCATATTTGCCCACACTAGTAATTTTCCTATGGACAACCTATTTGCATATTTACATATTTACAATATTTACATACATATTTTAACATAATTTAATACATTGATATTTTCATTTTAAATATTTTCTTCACCCACTCTTTTATCCACAACCCAAGCCATATTTTTCCAGTATTTTTGTCAATGTCCATTTTCCATTCTACCTGATTTCATTAAGTCTTCCATTCCATATAGTCCAGCTTACATATAATATAATTATGTCCATTTTCTTACCTTCATTCTGGGATTTTGTCCAAAAAATCCCATACTCTATCATGCCCATGTATAACATTTCAACATTTAAATAACTTGTAATCAAATCATGTTTAAATACTTCTTTCCACATTTTTTGAATTCTCTCACATAAAACAAAAATATGTTCTGTAGTTTCCAATTCTTTACATTCATTACATATTCTGTCCTGTTTTCTCTTGTATAGCATATTTGCCCACACTAGTAATTTTCCTATGGACAACCTCCACAAAACTCATTGCATTCTTTAATTATTTTATAATTTCTGTATTGTGTCATTATTGCTTTCTTCTTATCTATCTCTAACTCTTTCCATGGATCCACCAAATAAAAGGATATCATAATGTAGACATACCATTCTTTTCTGTTCTTTTCTATCACTTTCTTTTTTAATTTCCACAATACAATTTTACTGTAAAATTCTTTCATTTCTTCATTAATAAGACTTTTACTTTTTTTTCCATTTCTTCTCACATTTCCCTATATTTGCAATACATTACTGTTTCTGTTAAACCTTTATTATTGTTCATTATTCCTGTTAGCACTATATTCATACTTAAATAGACTGCATGCACAATTGGATTTGTCAGCCCCAATTCCCATTGTTCATCTTTCACATACAAAATCCCCTTCTTAACCAGGTTCAGTCTTGACCCCCAAATAAATGGAAAAATTGTCTGCATAATTTCTTTTTCATATTTCATTGGCATCATATAAATGTTTGCAATATAAGCTATTTACCTATTATTATGGTGTTGATTAAAAAATGTGCTTTCATTTTGTATTGTCTTCCTGAATGTGATCATGCCTTTCATTTTTTTTTAGAACTTTATCCCATTGCTCACAACAGTATTCTGTCCTTCCAAATACTATTCCTAAAATATCATTACATTCCACACCTTTTATAATACCTTCATAACCAATGCCTTTGCTTTTCTCTTTATTTATGCTTGAATCAATTTTCTTCAACTATGTACTTAATTTTTCATTATTTTTTCTATCCAGACTTTATTTTCTGATAACCAGATAAACAAATGTCCAGCCTCAAATGGTCTAATGAAAATAAAACATGTTTTATTATAAAACTGCAGCACTTCTGAATGAAACTTTAAAAAAGAATTGTAAGCGCTGCCATTCACATTAATTTATAAAATCAAGAAAGAACTTTGTCAGACTACAACCATCCCTTTTTCTTTTCCATACTTATAGAAAAAACATTTTACTATATCTTAATTAGTTCACATAGACACACCCTCTTAAAGGAACTCAACTCTACTGTCAAAATATATAAAAATCTCATCTTTTTTGTGCATTTAATTTCAAAATACTCATTATAGATATATTCTCATTCATCCCTGGCCAATACTTTGCATTTAAATGGCTTAGCAATTTCTCAAAATAAGTTTTGCTACTGCTACAATATCATCGGCATAAGTATACATTATTGTTAACTGTGTATCCTCCATAATTCTATAGCTTCCCTTACTTGACATTTTATTATTTTCCATTACTACTGTGTTCATGATAATAGCAAAAACATACTGCTTGCAGGACATCCTTGTTTTATACCACACTCTGTTTTCAAATCTTCCCCAATCCAAATGTTTACATTCAATTTCACATAATTCTTTTCATATATTGATTTAATGACTTGTAATATTCTTCACTTATGATGTATGCTTGTAAAATTCCCCATAATGTTTTATACTGAATACCATCATATGCCTTACTGATATCACCTATCATGAGTTTTGTTTCCACTTTTTTATTAATAATATCATCAATAACTTCCCTTATTATCCTCAGTAGGTCTTGACTCCCCTTTCCTTTTCTCCTAAACAAATTCTGATAATATAATCTTTTTATTTTACATTGTAGTCTTTTAGTTAATATTCTCGGGAAAATTTTATAATCTGTGTTATTTTTTATTTCATCTTTAACTCCTTTCTTTAATATAAATTTTATCACAGCTGTGTAAATTTCTTTATACTTATATCCTCTTTCTAGTCACTCATTCATTACTTCTATAAACACCATGTTTTGCCAGTCATACATTTCTTTATACATACTATATTCAATTCCATCCAAAACTATAGCTAAATTATTGTTAATATCTTTCAGATGTTCATTCAATTCATTTATATTAATTTTTATCTTTGAATATTCATTATCTTCCTTATTTAATTTCTCACCATTATAAATTTGTCCTATGTCAACTTCTTTTTACTATATAAATCTAACACATATTCTTTAATTATTTCATATATTTCTCCTTGTTTTCTAATTTGGTTCCCGTCTTTATTTTTTAATTCTCTTATTATCTTTCCTTCTTTTACTATCTTACATAAGTATGGTGCCACTTCTTCTTTATTCCTTGCAAGCAATATTTTGGGAGGGTGGCCAAATGGTTAAGGTATTTGCCTTACAAACACAAGTTGCAGGGTTTAACTCTCAGAAGGGATAATTGGCTATGCTCAAAAGGGCAGTTAGCTTAGTACTAAAAAATCTATCCTTATCCTGATTTCTTCTAGATCATTTTTTCCTTTTCATAAAACAAATTTTTCTTTTCTAGCTAATTTTTAAATATTTTTGACTTAATATTTATTTTTTTCCTTTTCTTTTCTGTACATTCTAAAAATACTTTTTGTATTTCTTTTTGAAATGAATCCACCATATTGTGCAATTTTCATAAAAATCTCTCATACTGATATGTTGTTGCCATAATTCTGTAATGTATTTTCTTTCTCCTGAATCTAACTATTTTTTATTTACTATTTTTATGCCTTTTCCTATTTTAATATATTTTTTTATTTTCAGTAATTCTTATCCAAATCACCACATGATTAGAAAACCCATTATAATTAATTACTTTTTGATTAATTTGCCATATTTTTAATTTTCCACTTTTCATAGTTTAAGAAACCATTTTAACATCACAGCTATTCTTTTTATTTCTCAAATTACAATTAAAATCACTTGTCATTATTATATACATGTTAACACAGACTTAATTAGGTGTACTTTTTAAACATTGTTTCTCTTTCTATTTTTTGTCACATATGCATATAAAGCTATAAGTCTATATACATATGCTTTCCATGTCATATCTACTACTGTCATTTGGCCGAGTTCTACTATTGTAATATCTAATACTTTTATATTTTCTTAGTGTAGTATACATATACCTGAACATGTTTCTTTGCCTATATTACAAAAAACAGTACCATTTTAAAGTTTTTCTGTTCGCACCCTTTCTTCTTTTGTTAGCATTCAAATGTATTCTAACACTATCACTTGAACATCTACTGCAGCACACCATTGTAAAGTACTAATTTCTCTCTTAATAATCTTCATACAATCCACACTCAAATATATTTTCAGCTTTATAGAACAGTTAGTAGAATAATCTTTTTATCCCTTAACTTTCTTACTCTCTCTTACCATTATATTTTTAAATTTTCTTTTTCTTTCCCTAATTCTCTTTTCTATTGAACTTTTCTTGCCTTTTACTATATACCATTTCTATGTTTTTTCTTGTCGTGTTGTGTGTTCTTGTATAGCATTATTTTCTCATTTTTCTTGTATAATTTCAATTTCATTTTTAGTTCCATTTTCATTTTCTTTTTTTCCATGTCCTTGCATTTCTACATCACATGATTGTCCTGTATGACCACATTTTTTACATTTCATGTCACATTTCTTTGCATTATGACCTGTCTGACCACATAAATGCCAGCTTTTTTGACACATTCATTAATTAAATGATCACTTTTTCCACAAAAACAAAAGCCTTTAGTTGTCCTCTGTACCTCACAAAACCTCTATTGCCATGCACATTAATAATGCTAGGTATATATCACATTGCCATTTTTCATTTTTAAAATTATTCTACATTCCCAACCCCCAATCAATAATCCTCTTTCATCATAGATTTTAGTAGTATACACCACTTCTTTGCATATTGCCAACACATATTCTCTCAGATCTTTTGCTCCCACTGCAGTTCTAAGATGAATCAAGATTATCTTTTTTGTTTGCCTGCACACCATATTCTGACCATGTACATAGGTCCCTAGAAAGTTTTCCATAGCCTGGCCAGTTTCAAATAAGAAGTAAAAAACAAAGTTTCTTTGTTAATTAAAATAAAAACTCATACCTATTCAGCTTTTACTCCCAGCGGTGCAATAACCTTGTCCCATACCTCACATCTGTCCAAATCTTTTTCTTTTTTACTGCTCACCCGAACAACATATTTTTCTTTACTTCCTTCATCTTTGTCTTCTCCTTAGCTCCTTCTTACACTGTTTGAGCATAGGACATTATTATGGAACCTTCTCTGGCTGTTTTCCTTCTCTTTTTCTCCATCTTCTATTTTTTTTCCATAATGTCACTCCAGGATATAGCAGTTCCACTTTCTGGCTCACTCTGGTTAGCTAGCTCCTCCAGATATTCATCCAGCAAACCTCCCAACTGAAGGGTTGAAATAATACATTTTCTGCCATTTCAAATAGGTTTTTCTGGAAATTTTCTTCCGAATACATCTCCACCACTGCATTTAGACCCATCTCCTTCCAATTTCATCATCATCATCATCAGACAATGTTTTCTCTGCTCCAACATCACCTGAAAACATTTCTGGTAGCAATTCTACAATTTTGTTGTTTCATTTTCTACACATTTAACTTCTAAATTGCCATGGCTGTCTGCAGCCACATTTCTCTCTGTTCCTCCTGGCTGTCTTTGATCGTGGACAGGAAACAGGAAATCAGGATGTGTAACACCCAATCTCTTCCCCCTACTGCAAAGATTAAGGAAAGTTCCCTGATGTCCTGACTAAAATTTCTCCTAGTAATATGAATACCACCTTGGGTCTCCCCAGGAATGAGATAACTAGCCAAGTGGGACTACCCTGGTCAACTAAGGATTGATAAATACATAAATAAAAAATAAAAGAATAAATAAATAAATAACGTACCTCTCTGGTTGCTGGTAGACAGCTCCATGGCCCAACCAGGTATCTGTACCTTCTTTCTCTAAGTTGGACAGATAAATGGAGTTGCTCTCATCTACTTGCATATTTAAGTGTTCTGCCCTCTGAATGCCTTACTCATGGATGACACAGTTTAGGGATAAACCATATTGATATATGTATATATCTATATATATCTATATATATATATATATATATATATATATATGTGTGTGTGTGTGGGGGGGGGGCATTTTGTAGCATAGCTAGTTTTTCTGGGGGAGAATTAAATGCTGTACTTCTTGTCCTTTAAGTAAACAGCTTAACCATTATGCCAAACCCACCTCTCAGCACTCATGGAGGTCTCTTGCAATTTGTGAATTAAAGCTACTGATCACCAAACCTCACATAGGGACCAGAGATATGGTAATGCATGATATGGAAGATAGGGGCATTCTGGAGCTACATGACTCTCTTTGCAGGATTCAACTATTAAAGGAAATATTGTTACGGGATACCATACATAACAATGTCACTGACTTACCACCAACTCAGCTTCACAGGACTGGTTCAGACTAGTCATAAAAACTTCCTTCAATCCTTGATCACTTGGTGAAAGGACATGCTGAAAGCATATCACTGGAACAAAAAAGTAAAAAAAAATGTTAAAGGACTTACTGAAGAACTGCAAGGTATGTGTGTGTGTGTGTGTGTGTGTGTGTGTGTGTGTGTGTGTGTGTGTGTGTGTGTGTGTGTATATATATATATATATATATATATATATATATATATATATATATATATATATATATATATATATATATATAGTTTCATTTCAGAATTCTGAAATATCACAATCCTGAACTTCAGAATCCGGAAGCCCAAAATCCTAAAAACTCAATATCCTAAATCCAAAAATACTGAAAATATACAAGACAGAAAGAATGACAATATTCCAGTACAAGGACACACAGAAACACAAACAAGACAAAGTATGGCACCGTTCACCAAGTATGGGAAGGGGTGCATGCCCCCCTGCACTGCCCATGTGGGGGGCTACACCCCCCACACCCCCTGCTAATTAAATATATGAACTCCAAGATTGCACTCCACAGAAAAAATTGGCAAACATACCATCACATGTTTCATGACTGCCTGTTGTAACCTTAGTAATGTTCCCTTTTAACTTCCTATACTACAACATAACTCATGATACTGTAGTGAAGTGCAGTCTTGGAGTTGATATATTTAAGCAGCAGAGGGTGTGGAGGGTGCAGGGGGAATGTAATATGGTTTGTGTTGTGTATAGTCAATGTATGTATCCTGTGTGTTTTCAGTCTTTTGGCATTCAGGATTTTGAGTTTTCAGGATTTTGGGCTTCTGGATTCTGAAGTTCACGACTGTGATATTTCAGGATTCTGAAGTGAAACCATATATATATATATATATATATATATATATATATATATATATATATATATATATATCGTATTTCCCCGAAAATAAGACCGTGTCTTTTATTCTTTCTCCCAGTGAAATGCGCATTAGGGCTTATTATCAGGGGACACCTTATTTACCCACACCATACAACAATCTACCTTTATTCAGTTATTCATGTACAAAAATTGACATTAATTAATGAATGCAAATTGACATTTCTTCATGTACAAAAATCAACATTTATTCATGTACACAAATTGACATTTATTTTGTACTTTTCTATTATTGCACAACAGTTCTAATAACGTGTTGACAGTTGTGTGAGAATTCTACATAAACAGTGCAACAAACATTTCAACTCCAGAATATCTGCACCTTGGCTTTCACAGTTATTGAAATACAGTCATGTCATCTTCTTCTGGGACATTGTCATAAGTGTCCAACTCCTGAATTTCGGCCTGAATTTCTTGTAACTCCATTTCCTGTAGCACCATTGGCCCCAGTCTGTCATGCCTAGCAATTGAGCTTGCCTTAAATGAGCACTGCTTGTCCAAGTAGCCTGCTCGTAGTGCATTGGCAACACAGCTGTTAGTAATTTTATCCCATGAAGTTTTCAACCAAGTCACAACCTCTTGCAGGCTAGGCTTCACAAAGTTTCCATGCTGATTTCTCTCCATTCTATTTTCAATGTAGTCATTGAGTTCCATGCGCAAATGGTGCTTGAATGGCTTGCTTATTGCAATATCAAGAGTCTGGAGATAGGCAGTCATTCCAGTGGGAATCATTATTTGATCTATTCTCCTCCGTGCTAGGAATTTCTTAGTTTCTTTAGTGCGGTGAGTGCTGGCTGAATCCCAGACTAGCAGACCTCTTTCGTCACCTTGCAAAACAAGTGGCAGCATTACATCGACCCACTTCCTTATAACTGCTTGTGTGTGCCAGGCTTTTTTGGTTTCAAGAATGTAAATGCCTGAAACACCTCGTTCAGTCTTATCTTTCTTGCCCTTACTAATGATTAGAGGTGGGGTTTTCTTTCCATCTAGATGAATTGCCAAAATACAGGTAACATGTACACTCTCGTAACCAGTGGAGGGAATGTAGATTGATGAGGCACCCCTCTGATCAATTGTTGTTTGAGATCCTTGGCCCATAAACACTGCAGTTTCATCCATAGCAATCATGTTTGAGAGTTTATATTTAGAAAAGCCAATGCCATCAACAAAGGACTTGAACACAAGTGCACATTTAATAACTTTAGTATCTTCCAGCTTGAACAGTGTTGTTGATCTTCTTAGAGACAGTTCATATCGCTGAATGAAGCCATCTAGCCAATGTTGTGATGCTTTGACTTCTTCTGTGGATATCTCTAACTGTGGTGCTATTGCAAGGGCAAATGCTTGAATATCAGCCCTGCGCACAACCAAAGCCTTTGCTCTCCTGTTAGCAATCCACTCACAGATGATGTCTTCAAGCTCAGGAAATAATGGTTGCTGACCCGATCCACACTTACACTTCTTATCGTTTCCCTCGTCGGCCTGTTGACTGAGGTTAACATACACTGCTCGCCATTTTCGGACCATTAGGAGATCTAACTTCTTCTCTTTGCAGAAAGCCATCAGGTTCTTTCCATGGGAGTCCTCCATGATTCCTTTCTTGACTTGACAGAATAGCTCTTTCTTTTTGCACTCATCTTGTCTGGGGGGGGGTTAATTGAAGACTTACGCGACCGGAGTGGTAACACAAAATGGCACCGGTTATGAAGAGAAGACACTGCCACAGCTGCTCGTTACCATGACCGCACGCTTCCCGCACATTGTCTGTACTTTGACTGAACAAAGTACACCTGCATGGGTTTATGGGCAAAGTATCTCAACCGTCAAGTGTGAGTGATGATTAGGTTACAGCATGAATCGGAACTGGGGCTTATTTTTGGTGTAGGGCTTATATCATGAACACCCTGGAAAAAACATGCTAGGCCTTACTCTCTGGTTAGGTCTTATTTAGAAAGAAATACGGTGTGTGTGTGTGTGTGTGTGTGTGTGTGTGTGTATATGTATATATATATATATATATATATATATATATATATATATATATATATATATATGGGTCCCCTACATTAGAACGAAAGCTCAGAAAGTTGACACTGACATCACCGATGCCAGAAGAATGAAGGAGCAGATAACCGACAACTCAGAATCCTGACAGCGAAAACACCAACATGGGAACTGTGTGAGCGCGACTAGGTAAGTGTGCGATAGTGAGGGATTTAGGGTTAGGATGCGTGTAAGGTGTGTGTGTGTGATAGTGAGGGATTTGGGGTTAGGGTGCGTGTAAGGTAAGTGTGCGATAGTGAGTGACTTCGGGTTATGGTGCGGGCAAGATAAGTGTTTGATAGTGAGGGACTTGAGGGTTACGGGCGGATTAAGTGAGTTAGGGTTAGGGTGCGGGTAAGGTAAGTGTGCGATAGTGATGGACCTTAGGGTTAGGGTTTGGGTTAAGGTTAGTGCATAGATAGTTGTGTGTAAGGTGTAGTGTAGGTTTTAGGTTGTTGGTGTGTTTGTGTTGTGTTTGTTGTGTGGAACAGTGAACGTTTTGTTTTGTTAACTGTCGGTATTGTGGTTTGTCGGGCATGTGAGCTTTTGTGTTTTTGCGGTTTCATTCTTGTGGTGTCAGTTATGGGTGTTGGTGTTGTGGACTGTGGATCTAACGTAGTAGACCCATATATATATATATATATATATATATATATATATATATATATATATATATGTGTGTGTGTGTGTGTGTGTGTGTGTGTGTGTGTGTGTGTGTGTGTGTGTGTGTCTGTGTGTGCATATACGTGTGTGGGGTGGGGGGCATTTTGAGCATGACTAGTTTCCTTTTTGGAGAATTAAATGCTGTACGTCTTGTCCTTGAAGTAAACAGCTTAACCATTATGCCAAACCCACCTCTCAGCACTCATAGAGGTTTCCTGGAATTTGTGGATTAAAGTTACTGATCACCAAACCTCACATAGGGACCAGAGATATGGTAATGCATGATATGAAGGATAGGGGCATTCTGGAGCTACATGACTCTCTTTGGCAGGATTCAACTATTAAAGGAAATATTGTTACGGGATAGCATACATAATAATGTCACCGACTTACCACCAACTCAGCTTCACAGGACTGGTTCAGACTTGTCGTAAAAGCTTCCTTCAATCCTTGATCACCTGGTGAAAGGACATGCTGGAAACATGTCAGTGGAACAAACAAGTAAAAGAAAAAATGTTGAAGGACTTACTGAAGAACTGCAAGGTATGTATATATATATATATATATATATATATATATATATATATATATATATATGTTTGTGTGTGTGTATTTGTGTGCAAAAAAATCAAAGCAAGTGTGAATGAAGTGCAAATACAGTTTAATACATATGAAGTTGAGGACTACTTTATCAGAAAATTCCACTTTTCTGAGGTACACTGATCATAGAATTAGTATCTGCAAGTACAATTGGAAGGGCACAACATCTCAGGGAAGGGAGAAATTAGTACAAATCCTCCTTTTAAAAGTGTTTTAGATATACTTTCAGTAAGGCTGTTAGCATATATCACCATTTCCCTTTATTTGACAGCACTGCTTATCATGTAGAGCCATTTAATGAATACCAAATTGCATGCTATTAAGTTGGTAGCTTAGCGAGCCACCAACATGATTGTTACACTTTTTGTAGCAGTTTATGAAGTTTGGAACAGATAAAAGCTGTCATGGGACATCTTTAATGGTGGGGGGGTTGGGATGTAAGAAAGAAGTAAGTAAGGTAGTAGTAAGTGAGTTTGAAGTGAGTGGGTAAGAAAGGGTTAAACAGGTTGGAAGCTGAGGGAGGAAGTGAGGTAGGTTTGGGGGTGGGTCCTGGAGGCTTTTGAGGTATGTTTTTGGGAGTCACATTTGGTGTGATCTTGTTGAAGCAGGATTATGTCCTAGATGACCTGAGAGGAGTAAGGTAGGTATAGAAGGTTTTTTTTTTACTGCCTTCTTCTGCTTTGGGGAGAGTGGTGGTTTGATGTAGATATCCTAGGATGTGTAGGTAAGGGAAGGCAGGGAGGATGTTGTGTTTGGATTGACTGAGTAGTTTACTCTGTAAAAATGTTAAGCTGGTATGTTGGCATAACGGTTAAAGTGTTCACAGACACAAGGTACAAGGTTCTAATTCAGACAAGTTGGTGGTTAGTGGTGTATGTAAATTTATGGTGTTCTGGCCAGTTGGGAGAGGTGGTGTGGTATTCAGGGGTGCCTGGTTAATGATTTGTTTGTTTGTTGATGGTTAAGGGGCTGAGGGAAGGATATGCAGCGGTTTGTCTTGTTATAAAGTAATTTTTCCATGTGTTGGGTTTCACATTCAGAGTTCTTGGTTGCAGTGGTTTTGATGTGTCTTTTTCCATGTGTAGGGTTGTTTTCCCAGTTTTGTTTGTGGTGGTGGTGTTTTGTGGGGTTTTTGTCAGCCATTAGCAGCTGTCCACACATGCGAAGTGTGTCAGTGGCCATATTTAAAAAAAAAAATTAATTAGTCATGAAATACTGATAAGTGGGTTTCATTTTGGTCGGTGAGCGGCAGTGGTCATCGGGGAGTTCCGTTTCTCTTGTTTTGTCCCTGGTGGTGGTAGTGGTGTGGGCAGCATGGCAGCAGTTAAGAGGTTTTCTGCCAGCTCAGAGGGATTGCATGCATGTGTAGTAATGCTGGTGGCATTTACTATAACTAGAAAAAAAATTAATAATAATAATAAATAAATAATAAAACAAATGGAGAAAATACTTTAACTGGGTTGCGGGTCAGTCGGTGAGTGGTGTGGTCATCGGGGAGTTGCACTTTGTCTCGTTGTCCCTGGTGGGTTCATGGTGTGTGTAGGAGGCATGGCAGCAGTTTGTAGGCTCTCTGCCGGCCCAGTGGGAGTGCGCGTATGTGTGGTAATGTCTGTGGCATTTAGATAGGGAAAAAAAAATAAGAGTATAAATAGAACACTTGGAGCAGGAGCCTAATTCAAGGCTTTGGTTAGGTGGGCTTCTGCTTTCAGCTCAGTGCAACTCATGTGGGTGGGGGGTGCTGTGACTGGAGAACCAGTATCAGTATCCCAGTGCCATTTATGTTCATAGGCTTCTATTACCCACCCAGTATACAAGTCATTTTTCAATGTTATAGCCTTCAAACACAAAGGGTACCAGATTTGTATTAGTTAACCTATTTTTTTTCTTTCTCTCTTGAAATGGGCGAGTATTGTGGCACAAGCAGAGGATTTGTTTTGGGATATGCCGGATGAGGTTGCAACAACTGCCACTCAGGGTCCAAAGACTAGGAAGAGGTGGCAGAAGGCATCCAGTGCAAGATCATTTAAAGCCAAGAGATCCTGACAGACAAGGACTGCTGAATAGAGGATGACGGAGGTTGAGTCACCAGTGGCAACACCTTCAGCCTTAACAGATAATGATGTTTTAGACTCTGCTGGGGTGGACGTGGAAGGACAAGTAGTGGGGAGTGATTGTTTGGGGTTGTGTGAGGATATGCAAGGCAGAGTTAGCAGAGGGTTCAGAGTCTTACAGGGGGTAAATGTGGGCACAGCAGTTGGTGCAGGTTTACAGGCATTAGTAGGTCGTGATTTCAGTTTTGATAGTACCCTTTCGATGTTGGAAGAGAATGGGGACCCTTGTTTAGATGAGGTAGGGTCAGACTTTGGGACGTGGCTGGTTGATGACACAAGCGTTAGGGCAGGAGGGTGTGTCAATCCTTTAACTCCTCATATATCACTTGCAGTGAAGGAGAAGATTTGGAAAGGGAAGTTTGTAAATCTTTTAGAGTTGATTGATGCAGATGGGGTACAGAGTTTGATGGAAGCTGAAATGGCGAATGGGAAGGACCTTTTGGCAACATTAGCAGCATTAGGTCGCAGGCGTGTGGGTAAGTTTCAGCAGTTGACATGGAAAAATTGGGTCTTGGGCTTTATATATTATATGGCAGTGTGGTTAGAGAGGGACAAATCTTTGGCTATTCTGTTCCTAGCATATTTTTTGAGTATACGGGAGGCACAAAGTTTACGATCAGGTATTGATCAGAGGTTCCGTAAAAGGAAGGCTGTTCACAAATCCATGCATTGGGAAGTTAGACATCCTGATATTTGGTTGTCTACCATAATGGATAGCTTTGGTATGGGTAATAGAGTGAGTAGGTCTGCAGAAGGAGGCATTGAGGTTTGCTGGGCTTTTAATGTGAGGAGATATTCATGGGCAGGCTGCAGATTCTCCCATGCTTGTTTCAAGTGTATGAGTACACATTCAGCAATGCAATGTGGTAGACGTGAGAGTCAGTTTGGGGTCCAGGCATCTTACTTTCCGGGTCAAATAGGATGGAGTGGGCCTCCCATGGGACTACAAGGGGCACATGGCAGTAACAATTTTTGTGGCCAAAGGGGGAGGTCCTTTCGAGGAACTAAGGGGTGCTCAGGTTACCCATTCACCTATTAAGGTACAGGTCTTGAGGGAGTTGCTGGCACAGTATCCGGTTCCAGCAGTGGCTGGGGAATTGTTTGAGGGTTTTTCGCAGGGCTTTTCTATTGTCTACTTTGGGTGATGGTAAGGTGGGTAAAATGTGAAGTCAGTTCGGGGGAGGGAGGATGTTCTGAAAGCCTTGATTGAGAAGGAATGCTAGGTGTGTAGATTGTTGGGCCCATATGATTATCCACCATTTACCCAATTTAAAGTATCACCTTTGGGTTTTGTGCCCAGGAAGAGGCCAGTTGATTTTCACTTAATACATCATTTATCTAATCCTGAAGGTAATTCTATTAATTATTTCATCCCAGGGGAGGAGGTTAGAGTGATATATGTGTCTCTGGATGATGCGGTCTACATCATTAGAAGTTTTGAGGATCCTTAGCTGGTTAAGGGGGATACTGAGTCAGCCTTTCATCTGCTGCCAGTGCGAGAGGAGGATTGGCATCTACTGGGCATGGTAGTGGGGGATAGTTTTTATTTTGACACAGCTATGCCAATGGGATGTGCAGTGGCCTGTTCTACCTTTGAAAAGTTTAGAATGGCTTTGCATTGGATATGGCAATAGAGGGTGGAGGGGCAGAGAGTGGTTCATTATTTAGATGCCTTTTTCTAGTGGGTGAGGGGAGAGAAGGTGTAGACATGGCAATGCGAGAGTTTTTGGAGATGTGCAAGGTTTTGGGTGTGCCATTGGCTAAACATAAGTTGGAGGGTCCAGCAAAGGTGTTAGATTTCTTGGGTTCAAATATGGATGCAGCAAAGGTTTATTTAATTTGCCAGGGGAAAAGGTGGTTCGTCTATAGGATAAAATCATGTGGGTGCAGTCCAAGAGCAAGCACCGGGTGAGAGAGGTGATGAAGTTGTTGGGGTTGATGAATTTTGCTTGCAGGGCAGTGCATCCTGGATGTACATTTTGTAGGTCGGTGGCATTTTTGTTGAAAGGAGGGAAGAGTAAGCAGCATAGGATGAGGGTTAGTAAGTTAGCAAGTGAGGACTTAGCATTGTGGTCACGGTTTTTACATCAGTTTAATGGGATCACATTTTGACAGACAGATTGGGTAGGTCAAGGGGATTTACTGTTGTTTACAGATGCAGCAGGAGGTCTGGGTATGGGAGCATTTTTTTGCAGGGCAATGGTTCTCAGTACCATGGCTGTCTCATTGGACAGAAGAGTGGAAATGGGAGGTTCCCTTTCTGGAGCTTATGCCTGTTTGGGCTGCATCAGTGGTATGGCAGGATCGTTTGAGGGGTAGGCGGGTAGTTTTTAATTCAGACAACATTGCAGTGGTGCAAGTGTTGCAGGTTAAGATGGCCAAATCAGTTTGATTGTTGTTGGTCCTTCATAAGCTAGTGTTGCAGAGTTTGTTGGTTAACTTTTTTTTTACAGGGGTGCATGTACCAGGAGTAAAGAGTAAAGAATGAGATAGCTGACAGCCTGTCTCATTTTCAGTTTTTAAGTTTTTGGCTGATGGTTCTGATAGCAGCAAAAGACCCCAAGGTGGTACCAGATGAGATTTGGCAGATTGGGCAGTAGTGATCAGTGGGTTGGTGCAGCAGTCAAGGGGGTACCTACAAGGAAAGCCTATGGTAGGGAATTGCATGATTTTGATAGTTTCATGAAGCAGTTACCAGAAGAGGAGTGTGTGTGGTCAAAATGTTTATTGCTGCATTATTTAGCCATACTGAGGAAACAGGGTAAGGCAGTACAATTGGTGAGGGTTGCTTTGGCAGAAATAGTGGTGTTCACTCAGTCGGCCAGACTAGAGGATTGGACTAGGTCATGGACAGTTGGCAAGTTCTGAAAGGTTGGAGTACAGAGGTAGGCCCTTCTAGGGAGATGAGATAGCTGGTGACTATGGGTATTTTAAGAATGTTGCTGAAGGGTTTAAGCAGAGTGTGTGGAAGTTCAGAAGAATATGTGATGAGGGGTATAGCAAGTGTATGGATGTATTGTGGAGCTTTCCATGTGTCTGAGTTATTGGGTTCATTCGTGTGGGATGATGCACTTATATTGGCAAGGGCGGTGCACATTAGGCTGAGATCATCAAAAATTGATTAAGAAGGGAAAGGGACATCTGTAGTTTTGGGGGGAATTTAGGTCAGTATGGATGTGTCCAGTGGCTTGGGGAAAGAGGCTGTGGGCTGCTTGCCTGGGTAGGACACAAGGATTAGTTTTTATATCAGTAGCTGGCATTATTGGGAGAACAATTGAATTTGATTATGAGAAGGGCTCTTCTCAGTGTTGGTTTGGAGGTAGATACATTTTCTACTCATTCTTTTAGGATGGGTAGGGCATCTGATCTAGAGAATGGAGGCAGCTTGATTGAAGTCATTAAGAGGGTGGGGTGGTGGTCTTATAATGCATTTTTGTCTTATATTAAATAAGTTTGGTGGATCTATCGTGTGGTTAATATATTTTTATTTTATTTTTTAGGGGAAAGGATTGCCATTTTAGGTCATTCTTTCGTGTACTGGGCAGCTAGGCGGGCTGCAGTTTGAAGCAATGGCATGAATTTGGGCTTGCAACATTTCGAATTGAAGGTTACCTGGCATGGGATTAGAGGGTTGACATAGAGCCAAATCCTCCAGGTACTGACCATGTTACAAAGTCAGTGGGAATTGCTGTGAATTTTGGTGATTCATTTAGGGGGGAAGGATTTGGGTAAGATTCCGAAGAACCAGTTAGTTTATAATATTTGTGAGGATTTCTTAGCTTTAAGGTAGCTTTATCCTTCAGTTTGTCTGGTTGGACTGAGATTATTCCTAGGTTAGGTTGGAGGGAGGCAAACAATTTTCAGCAATTGAGAGGGCTAGGAGGTATGTTAATTTTATTTTAGTGAAACAGCTGAAGGGGGGTGGGGGTGTGTACTATTAGGCATTTTGAGTTTGAGGATAGGGATTCCATGTGATATAGGGCAGATGGGGTTCACCTTAATAAACTTGGGCTTGATTTGCTTAATTTGAATTTGTGGTTATTTTTAGAGGGATTAATTAGTGGGGTGATGGTGTGAGGGGGAGCAGCCCTGTGTGGCTGATGGGCAGAGAAGAAGGACAGGCTTGTCCCTCTTCTGTTCCACCTCTGGCAGATAATTGCTGGAAGGATTTGAGGTGGTGAAACTTGATGGTGGAGGTGTTTGAACTGATGGTTTGGATTGGTGAAGAAATGCTGAAGGTGAGCTGGAACGCTGCCTTGTTAGTGTAATGATAAGTGAGCAAGTGGGGGAAGCGGCTTATCCAAGGGTGAGAGGTTACACTACCCTTATGTTTATGTATTTCATATTTTATTTACAAGGAATTGAAGTGGTATTGTGTTCAATAACGTTTCATGTTATCATTTATTATGTTATACAATTAAGGTCGTCAAAGATCTTTGGGTGCTCAGGCGGCCACGGTGGTGCAGTGGTTAGCATTTCCACCTCACAGCAAGAGGTTCTCTGGTTCGATCCTCGGCTGGGGTGCCTTCTGTGCGGAGTCTGCATATCCTCCCTGTGGTCGCATGGGTTTCCTCCAGGTGCCCCGGTTTCCTCCCATATCCCAAAGACATGCTGTAGGTGGACTGGACACTCTAAATTGGCCCTAGGTGTGAGTGTGTGCACGTGTGTGCCTTCTGTGGAAGGGCGGGTGCCGGGCTGGCAACTCGACACCGTAAAACTCTACTGCCAATCATGAGCAGACAGGCGATCTGCTGTGGTTACCCCTAACCGGGAAAAAGCTGAAAGAAGAAGAAAAAAGAAAGGTCTTTGGCTGTTCATGTGTTTTTTTTTTTTTAAAGTGGAGTGTGATAAATGAAGTTTGGAACAGACGAAAATTGTCACAGGACATCTTTAATGGTAGGGGGGAGTTGGGATGTAAGAAAGAAATAAGTAAGGTGGTAGTAAGTGAGTTTGAAGGGAGTGGGTAAGAAAGGATTAAACAAGTTGAAAGCTGAGGGAGGAAGTGAGGTTGGTTTGGGGTGGGTCCTGTAGGCTTTTGAGGAGGGTTTTAATTGTTGGGAGTCACATTTGGTGTGATCTTGTTGCCCTCCCAGCCCGTCCCTTTTATGGTATTGTATGTTGGGCGGAGAAGAGGGAGAGGCTTGCCCCTCTTCTGTTCCCCCTCTGGAGGATAATTGGTGAAAGGATTTGAGGTGGTAAAGTTTGACGGTGGAGGGGTTTGAGTTGATGGGTTGGATAAGTGAAGAAATGCTGAAGGTGAGCTGGAATGCTGCCTTGTTATTGTAATGATAAGTGAGCAAATGGGGGATGCTGCTTATCCAAGGGTGAGCGGTTACGCTGCCCTTATGCTTATGTATTTCATGTTTTATTTATAAGGAATTGAAGTGGCATTGTGTTCAAATAAAGTTTCATGTTATCATTTATTATGTTAAACAATAAAGGTCGTCAAAAGGTCTTTGGGTGTTCGTGCGTTTTTTTTTTTTTAAAGTGGAGCGTGACAAATAAATCCAGCCCCATGTTTCTTATTTTGAGAAATACACAGGCATTCTAATGCTTTGCATCAGTATTCTCTCACCATTTTAATAAAACAGATTTGCTTTTGAAGTAACCATATAATGGAGAAGTACTTTATATGACAATGAAGGAAAGTTAACTGACAAAAATGTGACTTCTCAAACTGGGATCTGGAAACAAGATTATGATGATGTGAGAGCCACAGTGAACTGGACTGCATTGCTTTAGAATGGAATGAACAAAACCGAAGTCACCAGATGGTGAAATGAGAGCCATGAAAACCCAAGTTGGAACCACAAGATCTACAAAGGGAAATGTCATACTTATGTAGGAAACCAAGGAAGTTTAAATTACTCATTTTTTTTAAGACTACGGTAATGCTCTTTAAAGGCAGATCAGACCTGCTTTCATTTGTATATTACAAAATGCAATAAAATAGCTAGTAGCTGATTGGCAGGGAACCCTTTAAAAGTATTCATTAAATTTTTGCATAATGGTGGAAATTCAGAGCAACATACAATGAACACATTATCACAACAAGGCTTTTGAAAAAGTTAACTTTCTTTGGTGAAGCATTTTCAGAGCAATGCACTATGATCATGTTATCACTGCATAACTACTGAAATAATAAATGTTTACAGCCTTCAAACTCGTTACCCTCTTTCTTTGCCTTGAATGATTTAGGAAGTAAATATTAAGATTAAGGCTTCAATAGATAAGTAGCGGAAAAACTGCTTAAGCTTAAAATATGTTCTTCTGTATACACTCATTCTAACCACTGTAATTATGAAATCAGATATAAAACAGAACAGGTTATCTTCAATGCTGCCAGTAGACAAGAATCTGACATGAGCAAATATGAAGAATTGCTAATGAATAACTTTACTCTGAGTGAAGATTTATTAAATCAAGTCATATCTTCTGCATCAATATAGAGAAGTATTTGTTGGAAGACAACGTAAATCTAAAATATGTTTTGTAATAAAGCTTCTGTTTTAAAGATGCAACTTCAGAAATGTTATTAACCTGCTGATACAAAAGTTAATTTTAACTATTAGAGGTAAGAAGTACAGAAATTCCATTTCTGTCAATAAACAAGAACAATAGTTATATCCCTTCACATTCCTTTTTACTCCCATATTATTGCTGTTAAATAAGCAAACAGTGTGACGAATCACTACTGGTTAAGTAAAAATGAGAGATATTGTCACATTGCAATTATTCTTAGATGACTCCATGTGGGTGACCTCTGGAATAAATTTAAAATACAGAAGAGTGTGCTCAACGAGTGTCTTAAAAATTCAGCAGAAAACAAATGGGGACATCTTCTCCCAGTGCAGTCATGCACAATTTAAATCAGGTCTTTAGGCAGTGTTTTTGAAATATACAGCATGTAAAATACATAATTTTACATTCAGACTTCAGCTAGTAATTTTGATAGCCTTCATACTGTTTGTATTTAAGTGGTTCTTAGCAATGTCCGGCCAGAATAGCAAAAAGTAAATACATACATACATACATACATGAATACATACATACATACGTACATACATATATATGTACATGCATACATAGGTACATACATACATACATGCATATATATACGTACATACATACATACATATATACATACATACATAAAAGTAATGAAAAGGTTTCAGAGAAGAGCATCAGTACTTATCAGAAAACTTTGACCTGGACTATAAGGATATAATTTCAGTCAGGTTTCTACAGCCAGTTGCTGATCTAATTCCACTAATTCACAGCCAGGGACTCAAACAGCAGTAACCCTCTCCACACAGCTGCCCGGCTAGGTGCTCAAACTCAAATATAAGTTCAGTGACACAGCTGCAGCAGCAGATAGATGCAAATAATTGATTGCTGTGGATCAGGTAAGTGGGGAAGGGAGAATTTAAGTTTAGGGAAAAGAGTAGAGGGGGATTTTAGAGTAACAGAGTGGTTAGAGGTTATTAGAAGGTTAGGAGTAGGGAGACAAAGGGGATTTAGGGTTTGGGAGAGATTGCTGGATTAGGGTTAGGGAAGGGAGGACGATTTTATGTTTAGGGAGTGCTCAGAAGGTATCAGAAGGTTAGGGTTAGAGATGAGAGGGAGATTTTAGGTTTAGGAAGTGATCAGGAGGCTAGAGTTAGGAAGAGGAGGGAGATTTTAGGTTTTGGGAGTGATTGGGAGATTAAGGTTAGTAAAGGCAGGTAGATTTTAGGTTTATGGAGTGATCAGAAGATATCGGAAGGTTACAGTTAGTGGATTTTAGATTTGTGGAGTGGTGAAGAGATTAGGGTTAGGGAAGAGAGAGGAATTTAAGGTTAGGGAGTAATAAAAAAGTATTAGAAGGTTAGGGGGAAGGAAATTTCAGGTTCAGGGATTGATTGGGAAGTATTAAAAGGCTAGAGTTAGGGGGGATTTTAAGTTTATGGAGTGATCAGAATATTAGGGTTATGGATGGGCAGGGGATTTTAGGTATGGGGAAAAATTAGGAGTTTAAGTTTAGGGACTGGGTGTGAGTTTTTAAAGGTAGGGTCAGGGTTCTGGAAGGTGTAGTTAGCCTTTGATTACTTCACAAGGATCAGTTAGTCTGAGTTAAGGCACTTGCCAACACGAGGCAGTGGCAGAAAGGAAATGTGTTGTGAGCCAGTAGTATCCTAGCACTTGTAGTTAAGTCTAGGGGACAAAAAGAATGTGTTTTATATAAATTGAACCTAAACTATATTAAAATGGAAAGTACTGTGAGCACTACTGAAAACATCAAGATGGGGAGTTAAAGATATGACTGCAAGACTGAGGGGGCCGTATTTAAAATATAAATGATAAAAATATCTTCTTTACAGAACATGGAATGAAGAAATGGAACTTTAACTAGAGGATAACAACTCTAGCAAAGCTGTCAAAATGTAGTGTGATCTAGAAAATGGGAGGTGGGGGCACAGATGAATTTTACAAATCCAAAAGGGCAAGTTGCAAAATCATACGAATACAGTAGGCTTTATGGCTTCATCTCATCTCTGATTTCATAGACTTGCCTGAAGAAAACTCAACCAATAGTAACCAGTCAGTAGGCATGGTCTAAGATACCAAAGTTGCATGATAATTGTCAGGCAGCAGAGGTATAAACATTTAAAAACTGTAAATACATCATGGAAATATTAAAGGGATACTGTCAGCCTAAACCATTGATAAATGCAGAAAATTGTTGTTTTAGTAATTGTTTAACCAGAAAACCAATGAGGGTGTGGCATAGTATTATGTTGAGATGCCATGATGTATGAATTTAGGCAAAACATTGCCACCATAGTTATTTAAAGTAGATCTTGACAGAGAAAACTCCTTTTCTGAACAAAAGAGTAGTAGTTCTAAACTCATTCAGTACTGCCTTAATTTGAATACTCCAATCACAGAAAAACATGCAATATTTATTGACAAAATGCATAAAGAAAAGCAATAACAAAGCACTTCTAAGACTCAGATTCAGTTCCAGAGCCTGAGGGTGTAAAAGGTTGTCACTTCCAGCGGAAGGAAATAAATAAAACAAAGAGCTAAAACAGTGAGTGGTTAAAAGAGAAAACAAAAGATGGTATTCATAGTCATCACATGAAAGGTTTAAGGCTATCTATGCTGTCCATGAATGAATTCAGGCAAGCCACTATTCATAGAGGCCACTTATGCTAGCAAGTGATGGCCATGGATAAACCTAAACAAATGAAGTCGTAATGAGACGTTTCTTAAGTCATTTACCACCGAAATGGAATAACTGGAAATTAATATGGTGCTGTTAAACTATATCATCTAATTCATGTCCATTTACGCATTCTGTATGCAAATTAGGCCCTTTTATGTTTATCTCTATGAACTGCAGTAATATATGAATGGGTGCATCCACTTATGCATGTAAATAGCTCTCGGCTACACATAAATGCAATCTTAGATTCACATGAATGAGTTGAAGAAAGAGGAGGAGTCTGTAGCAATTCCCAGCATGCAAACAGGAGTCATATGTATGTGAGTTTCCTCAACCATGAAATATAATTCCTGTCCATCTTGCATCATCTGGCACACCTCATCACCTCAAAGCAGCCAACATTTAGTATAAGTTTATACTCACATGCACTGAAATATTTATTTATGCAAAAAGAACCCCCCCCCAAAAAAACAAAATGCTATTGCTTTACTACATGAAGCACTTGAAAATTACATTCAGCTGTAATTCTCCCAGAAAGATGTCTAAGGTAATGCACAGCAGCAGTAGTAATTGTAGGTAATATGAAGACATATGATGATTGTATACTGTTTTTATCCACCATATAAATGAAATGTGAATGTATTCCTTTAAAAAACATGGCTATGACAAAACATTTTGATTAAGTCAAACTTGCCAATGATAACTACCTGGTCTAATGCCCTTGCTGGTTAACAGAGTTTGGTTAAAGTGAGGTCACACCATTGAGGGAGTACATCTAAACCAGTGAACCACAGCTCTGCCCATACTTTTTTGATTCTGGTTCTGGCACTTCAAATTACGGTAGCACCTGTAAAGGTTCAAGGCTGTGCTGTGCACTGGTCAGATAAGGAGATCAAAATTATGGTCTACCTTCTTAGTAAGTTGTACCTGGATAAGATCCAGGCACTCGTAAGGGAGAGTGAGTGGAAGAAGACTGATATCGAAGATGACTGATATCTGTTAGGAGTTTGGGAGAGCATCAGCTATCCCTGACAGAGATTACCGACTCTGGCCAACAGTGCCATCACAGATACAATGACCTACAGAAGCATAGATCCGACCTACTGGCTGAGTAAGTTGGCCAGGTAGAAATGAGAAGGACAGAGTTTAATAGTTAAGTTTTTTTTTCTCATTTTTGGTCATATTAAACATAGGTTTAAAAGATAAGCTATAAGAAGTTTGCAAAACTGAAGGTCATATGTGTAACTCTAAATAAGCATTTTTAATGTTATAAGAATGCAAAATAAAACATAAATATATCTGTGCATAAAACTGCATCTGTATAGAAATATATGGAATGTTTATGTGATAACATTGTTTGTATAATTACAAATGTAATATATGCACGAGTAAAATAATATACCTAGGTCTGCACAGTTATGTCTGTAAATTATAGATATGCATCTGCTTGAGTACACTTACAATTAGTTCATCTACCTAAATGTATGTATTTATACACAAAACAAAAAAAAATTTGCATTGCCACATAATTTCATTTAGTATTGCATTTCCTTGGGTAGTATTTAAAGTGCATGCATTTTTTATAAAGAATCTCTTCAGCAGGTGGAAGACTCACAGACCTACTTGGTGCTGACCACTGGGGCTCAACAGGCTCCTACCCCCTCAACATAATGGTCATCCGCTGCAACGCCATCTGGCAGTGGAAATGTTTGAGGCCCTGAGGACTGGGGACTCCTGCTGGCACCACTCATTGTCACCCCTTCTTCCTGTATCCTTTCTCTTGCACTCTCTTACCTATTTCCCACCCAGATTGCATTCTTATATATAATAAATCCTGAAAAAATAGGAAGCTATCCTCCACCAAAAATATATTGCCTACCTTCTCCCACCTCCTGCAGTACAACCATCTTTAAATATTCCTTCCGTGTCTCCCTCTTTGCTATGTCCCACTTTTTTCAGTCTTTCCTGTCACCACCTTTCCATTCTTTAAAGCAAACATCATGGTATCTTTGTAAAGATATCCCTCTATAAAACATTTTAAACCATTTTATTATTTTTTATAATAATAATAATAAAAGCAGTGCATTCTGATTCTTGCCTTAACTTCCCCAAGCCTGATTGTGCATAGGTTCTGCCATCCACAATATCTGAATATATACAAATTAATATGAAGCCTTCGGCTTTCATGTAGTGCTCTGTCTGTACTTAACACTTAACTTTAGGTACATTGTGCTGTAGCTGTAAGTAGGTGTGCTTTTCAAAATGCCTTTACTTTTCTTTATTCAGCACAAATAGCCTGCACTTAGCTTATTAGTGGATAACTGCTACATGGCTACAAAGTCCTGGACTATGACTGCCACCCAAAATCTCTTAAAAATCTAGGCAACATAAGTTGGCAAAGAAACCCACACCTTTGTTTCCTTCCAGATTAACTTTTCACACCGAAGGAAAATGCCATTCATGAACATTCAAGTGTGCAAGAGTTAGAGGTATTTTTAGAGTTGATAGTTATCAAGAAATATTTATGTCTCCAAGGAATACCATTGTATAGTTTATTAAAAGAGCATGGACCTTGGTGAGGCAATTACTTCAGTAAAATTGTAACTTGTGATAAACTGTTGCTACATCATGCTGGAGTCATCAGTGTCAGCTGTTTGTAATGTATCTCCCTGTGTAGGTGATGCAATAGATGTAGTGACTCAACATGATGTGAAAGTCCAACTGTGTATGCAGCCTAGAATTATCCGTTCTGCTCAGACAAATAATACCCCGGAAATGAGTAGCAAGCACTCAGCTTGAACTTCTGAAGTAAAACTATTCCATCAGGACCACTGCTGTAGAAAATGCAGGCTTGTGGGAAACAGTAAACAAACCACACAGCAGCAGAGGCAAAATATATGCTTGCCACTGGTTATCTGTAGTTTAAATTTTGACCCAGAAAACTCACCCATCCCTTTGACATTGACCCATCTGCCCAATACTTCAAAATATCTACAAGCCAATTGGCTTGAAAGGCAAAACTCATGACTGCCAAATGTGTATAAATTGTTTGACAAGTATACCAGGACAAAATCCACAGTTTCCTTTCCTCTTCTGGCAGACAAACAACAAAATCCCCAAACAGCTTACATGCCACATCATAAGCTTCCCTAGTGTGTGGAGTCCAAGACTGCCTAAATCACAAACCCACATCCCTTTTCCAGTATCCCAGAATTCCTGAGAGACAGATGACAATCACTCTGAATCTAGCAACAAGGCCTCAACCTTGTGCAATTGAAAGAGAAATAAAATGTTATCCTTCTCATTCCTTCTCACTGAATCACAGCTTACAGAAAAATATGTTAGTTTTCAAGTTCTGCAAACCCAGCATTTTTAGCAACTGGCACATTCAGTGATTTCCTTGTTCATTTGTTTAGTGCGTAATGACTTTCCATTTATCTAATGGAAGTACCATTAGCTTTGAAGCCTACATTTCTGTCTCTCCCCAAAGAGGCATGAACTCCAAAAAGGAATATCTTTTCAAAATTCTCTACCTTTCCATGTTGTAACTAATGGACTAGCTGACTGCTGCTTCTTAAGACCACCTTTCATGCCTACTGACACAAAAACATCTAAATCCACACTGGCTATGAAGTCCTCCTGCTAAAACAAACTCTGTTATATTGTTGTAAGAATTCCTCTCGCATATCTAAATCTTGTGTTTTCTGCTGAGTGATCTTTACCTTATGATGCTTTTGCTTTCCCCCCTTCAACAAATTTGTTAATGAATTGGTAAAGGCCCAATCAAGCAATATAACTCCATTTGCAGTGTTAAGTAAGCCTAACAATGACATGGCCCTCTCTATCCTGGTCTTTCTGTTTTTTATATCTTTCACTTTTCTTTTCAAATCATTCAGATTGTCTTCTGGCAGTTGGCATGATTATGGAAACCTAAAATTAAAGTATGTAAGAGGCCCTCTAACTTGTCTAATGCCTATGGCACATTTATGTTCTAGCACAGCTTCTGAAAGACTATAATTCCCTGTCTTGTATCTTATCATCCACCTCATTGATCAGAAAATCATCTAAATAATACATCACTGATATGTCCCCTACGCCATTCCATGCTTCCCAAATCCAGTGCGGGGCAATAATAAACCTTTTCAATATCCCACAGGTAACTACACATCCCACAGGCATGTCATAAAAACACTGTCCTTCTTATTTCTTGCTCAACAACTGCCAGCCCTGCCTGGCTATAGGAAATAGCCATAAAGCTCTCTTGATGCCTTATTTAGCTAGCCATGGATACTGCACTGCTGACATTAAGTTTATAGCACCCTCAAGAGAAGCATAATGCACTGACCTCATTGTAGGTTCTGTCATTTATTGTATCTCTTAGTTGGATGAAACAAACAAATGATGGATAAGATGTTACACCCTCTGCATTTTCTGGCACATTCAGTAATTTACTTGTTCTTTTGTTTAGTGTGTAACAACTTCCTAGTTATGTAATGGAAATACCACTTTCTTGCTTTCTAGCTTTGAAGTACACATGAGGCATTGAAATAATTAAAGATGGGGACCTTAATGGACGTGCCACCTTACTGGACCAAACTTCCTTCTTTAACAAGTGTAATGCTCTCTCTTTTTTATTTTCAACTGACTTTTGGTTGTTGCATTTTACACCTGAAATTTGCAGATCTTCACATAAGGAAAAATGGAATCTGAATCCTTGTACTAAGAGGAGCATATCTGGCATCTTTGGATAATCCTCATACAACACCTCTCACTTACCAGAGTAATGATTACTCCTTACTTCCCACTGATGATCTGTCTCACACCCCTTGACACACCAAGAAGAGCCCTTCAAGTTGCCTCTGTAATCATCAAATACTCCTCAGACATCTCTGCTGAGTGCTGCTTTGGTCTGGTCTTTACTTCAGTGTTGACCACAAATAGAGTATTGGCATTGCTCCCTGAAGGCCAGCACTGCACCACTGCACCATCAGCATGTGCTGGTCTCCACCCCTACCATCCTGTGCTCGGGGCAGCCACCTCCTTCTCCCTGCCCTAGCTACACCTCTGTAGCATACTACATCTTTAACTGACAATAATTTTAAGATCGTTGTACTTTTAATTCTGAACAGTTTCAAAGTTAAACAGAAATCCTTTACATAAGATTCAGTTTGCTTATTCATCTAATTGAATACAAATAGGTACTTACTTCATACTGCAGCACATAACTGATAAATACACAAGCTCAAGTATTAAGTACATTATTTATCAATCTTGCATCAGTCTTGCCAGCATTAATAGGGTTAAATTGTGGGAGATAATGATAAAAATGATTTTTTTTCCAGGATGCTTGGTGGACATTATAACTGCATTATATTCAAAACACCGGGACTCAGTTCAAATCTCTAAACATGTACATCTCAGAGGAAAGATATATCCTGTAGAATTAGTTAATGCTGCATAATAATATATATTATCAGTTCTTCCATCATAAATTAGATAAGTAGAGATTTCTATGAGTTGTTAAAATAGGATGACTAGTTTGGGGATTTGCTGACATTTTAGAACTAATAGCCACATCTTAGGAAACATTAAAGAAAAAAGACAAAAACAGTATGTCAAAGTCATTGATGTAAAGAATAAAAAAGTTAGAAAAGAAATTGTAAAGTAGGACGTGGCAGCTGTTAGCACACAAACCAATTTTGGTGCGTTGTATTTATTTATTTATTTTTGATACTAGAATATGGTCACATCCCATAAACTATTTGAAATTAAAAATACAAAACATTTGACATGTTTTTTTATCTTTAGGTAGAAATGTATAATGTTCAGCTATCACTTCTGTGCTGGAATGGTGCTGGAATGCATTTGAGAAAAATATGTCCTATTATCGCTTGTGGTGTGGATGTATGCTGGTGCAAAGACTCTGTAGGACTGTTCTGTTTAGTTCATCTTCTTCATCTTCTAAATGCCTTTCCTTAGTTTTAATTAAGATGTGAATTAAGGATCTTAAATGAGAATCCCATGATAATGATATGGATCAAATTAAGATGTTTAAGCAAAAAAAAAAAATAATAGCATTCATGTCAGGAAATGAATAACCAGAAATCCATTCCAATATACGATTTGGAACCGCTACGTCATCATTTTGGAAAAGTATTAATTTGAACAAATATTCTATACATTGCTTAACAAGCACAGTATGTAATATATATATAGACAAATGCATTTAAGAGATATTTAACCCTTAAATTTTTAAGAATGCATGCAGAGGTGTTATACAAGGAAAATATTATTAAATGCCAGCACATTCTAAAGAACAGGTTGCTTAGAAGCATAACTTGACATGCAGGATAGTAATACTTGGAAGTATAGAATAAGTAAATAAAGTTTCAGGTTTATTCCCCTGTCTTACAAGCAGCACTAATGAAATGTAACATATATCAAAATAAAATTAGCTTTTTTAATTTCCTCCAGGTCTGTTAAAATTTAAATAAGTAATTCAACTGTTTTTATAGCAAATGATTCTTGAATGAAAAGCAGTGCTGATACAAAATGTTGTGTTTTCTTAAACACAACATTAATCCTTTCATATCAAAGCACTTTCATGAATAAGCTCTTACTTAAATACCCATGCAATGATCAATATGACAAAACATGCATTAAGTCTTCATTCTGTCCCACTATTCAAAAAAAAAAATTGATTTCATAAAATATACATCGAGCAATATACCAGAACATGTATTAAATCTTCATCCTGTCCCAAAGTTCATAAATCTTTCTTTGATTTCATAAAATGTCAGTCTTAGAGACAAGACAGTATATCTCACTCCATTCCTGGGCTTAGCTGAGCAGGGTTAGAGTTAGCACTCATTACTAAGGTGGAGCGGGGTGGTATTCTTGAATATAGATAGTTTGAATGTTTTCCTGGAGCAGTTGTAATTTTCTTGACAAAAAAAATGTGATATTTTCTCTTTAGATCCCTTGTAGCTGGTCTCTGCTGACATCCAGAATATTAACATTATTACGTTGAAAGACCAAA
The DNA here is from genome assembly GCF_019279795.1 of Protopterus annectens. Lineage (NCBI taxonomy): Eukaryota > Metazoa > Chordata > Ceratodontiformes > Protopteridae > Protopterus > Protopterus annectens. The sequence continues at coordinate 1,081,443,960 of NC_056741.1, forward strand.
CATCGACAAGTTCTGCACATGTTCTGGGGATTGTCCTGGAGTGGTGTAAACCAATGGCTGTGTCTCCCAAGCACACCAACTGCTAATTTTATAGCTATAGCTTTATCTATTTTATATATATATATATATATATATATATATATATATATATATATATATATATGTGTGTGTGTGGATCTATTTTGTTCGAAAATGCATTACATCGAACAAAAAAAGTAGAGACTCACTTCAGTGAAACTGCATTTCAACAAAAGTGCACTTTCGCTGAAGCCTAGTCAATGGATCAGCTGACTTAAAAAAAAAAACACAGAAAACATGTTTTGCAGGGGTCAAGCCCCCCTGCACACCCCATGTGGGGGGCTGTGCCCTCCACACACCCCTACTTAAATAAACCAACTCTGAGATCGCACTCCAGTGAGGAAAAGGGAATATTCTCATTCCGCACTGTATTGTGATCTCCGTACTTTGTTTTCGAAGTTTTGGTACTTCGAACAACTGGGCTCAACCAAGTGGGTTTTGAAGTACTGAAACTTCGTACAAATGAAGTAACCCATATGTATATATATATATATATATATATATATATATATATATATATATATACACATATACATATATATATATTTATATATATATACACACACACACACACACACACACACACACACACACACACACACACACACACACACACACACACACACACACACACACACACACACACACACACACACACACACACACACACACACACTCCAAGATCACATAATCCCAAGGAAAGGAATATACCTAAACATACAACAAATCTCAAAATAGATAGCGTCATTCAGGATCCTTCTAATACAGTCTAATTTGGGTTTCTTTTGAAATTCTTAGAATCAAAACTGTGAACCTTGGAAGACAGTGACAGAAAGTGCAACTATATGGACTATACACTAAGTCAAACTTTGAAGTACTCTGCAGAATTCTCCCTACTCTGATGTAAATCAACCTCTGAGTTTAGACGTGTAAGTAGCAGAAGTGTAAGTGAGGTACAGCCCTCATACTTAAACATTTTTCAGAGCTTTACAAAAAATTTCCAGATTTATTGCATCTTTGGAAATTCCACTTTACTTTTAACAGTTGTACGATATGTAATTGTAGATGTATTTTATAACAGATAGTCCTTTTCTGCTGCACTTGGCACAGATACTAAGTTAATCCTCTTCCTTCAGCCATTATGCTCTCTTGGTGTATAGTTTGTTGATAGCAGCACTTTATCCGACATGTTAATTTTATGTTTTTCAATTACTGTTTACATCTTTTGTTCAGTTACCTGTATGCTGTAACTCTGTCTTCTTTAACACATGACTTGGCAGGCTCTATGCTCAAATGTATTGTAATATGATAAAAAATCCACATTGCATCATTCCCACCTAGAATAAAGTATTTTATTAAGTCTTAAATACTATCACAGTACTTAAAAGGTGCTCCAAGACTTTTCATAGAAGTCAAAATTCATGCTCAGGTTTCCACATTTTTAGAGGTGGCACTGACTGGCAACTGTAAAATAATTGAAAGCCAGAAGATCTTGGCATATGAAGGACAGAAACAGCAGAGATTTAGAATGGTGTACATGTCCTGAAAATGGTATGAAGCTACTGTATCAGTGTGGAAGGGGATAAGTAAAATAACATTTTGTGCAAGTGATCAAAATGTCAAAATATTGACTTCAAAGTATGCGGCATAGAGGGATAAAGCCATGACTATGACCAAGGTGCTCCAGATTTGATTAGCATCTCAGGTGTCTGATGGAGTGGTAGGGAGGGATGGGCTTGCCCATCGAGGGGAAGATGATACATGGGCATTTCTTGATGATGATCTCTGGTGGAGGCCAGAGACATCACTTGAAGAGGTGTGGTTATTGGATGGCAGTAGGCCTGGCTGAGCTGCCATAGAAGTGAGGTGATATGCCAGAAGCCCACATCGCAGTTCCACCCAGGAACCATACAACTTTTCCACAAACAGAGGGGAGAGAAACAGAGTAGGCCAAACCCCCCTCTCTGACAATACAAGCTCAGATGTGCCAAGCCCCATTGCCTTCGATCCATGGCAGGCTCTAGCAATTACTGGAATAAGTGCAGGGAGACATGGAGTGGTTCTTAGACTTGGAGCAGATAGGACACAAGGGCCTAGTTGTTGAAAAAAATGATGGCAGGGTTGGAGGAAAATACAAATATATTTACAAATATATATATATATATATATATATATATATATATATATATATATATATATATATATATATATTCATCACGGAATGACCATAGAAGACAAGACTGAGTAAAAAAAGTTCACACGTTTACAATATCAAAAAGGCAAAATATTGATCCTGCAAAAGACTGGAAAAAGAAAAGAGTTTCCTTTTGCAATCTTTAAAACAACCCTACCACAGCATTCAGATCCATGTTTGTGTGAAACGTGGTAGTGACCACCTTAGTAAAACATGCCACTCCAAGTGCTAATCCTAACCCTACCCTTGCCCCAGCCTGACAGCTCACTTGAAAAAAAAAATTCTGTAACACTATGGCTATACAAGATAGGCTCAGCCATGCACATGCCCACACACACATACACCCACCCAAACATGTGCATGTGCGCACCCACACACACAATGCAAAATCCATCCCACTACCTAACCAGAGTATGTGTGTGTGTGTGTGTGTGTGTGTGTGTGTGTGTATGTGTGTGTGCGTGTGTGTGTGTGTGTGTGTGTGTGTGTGTGTGTGTGTGTGTGTGTGTGTGTGTGTGTGTGTGTGTGCGTGTGTGTGTGTGTGTGTGTGTGTGTGTGTGTGTGTGTGTGTGTGTGTGTGTGTGTGTGTGTGTGTGTGTGAGTGTGTGTGACTGTATATATAAGGGGGAATGGTGACAAGATCCACAACGCTGAGAACGAGGAAGGGTTTGCTGTCCTGCAGATTTGCTTAATGTACTTCTTTTCATCATTTTGAAACTGTGAGGTATGACTTTACATAAAGCCAAGACTGGATGCAGTATGAAACAAACCAAGCAACGCTGATACTGAACAAGTGTTTAATAAAACAAAGCTTTCAGGTGAAACAAACCCTTCATCAGTTTATAAAATACTAACACATACTTTGTTTTATTAAACACTTGTTCAGTGTCAGCGTCGCTTGATTTGTTTCATACTGCATCCAGTCTTGGTTTTATGAACTAAGCTTTGTTCTGCAACTGTTTGGCTTTTTGAGGTATGGCCCTATAAACAATCTTACTTGCACAAATTAATATAACTGGGACACAAGCTACAGTCTCTTCATCTGTACAATTGTCTCATAGAAATAGCACTTACTGTGCATGCAGTGTTTGCCTTTAAGACTGTATAGCAAACAAACATTACTACCTTGATCTAATAATCAACACCAGCCACACCCAAATAGCTTGACACTCTGCTATTAAAATCAGGGTTAAAATCACTATCTTCTCAGAGATTTACCTACCTCAATCTCATCCCAATACCATACACTGATATCCTGCCAGCAGTTGCTGTATCTTGACTAAAATTCTTGCATTTATATATACAAAGTAATTTACAGGAATAGCTTAAACCAGCTTTCAGTGCTGTAATAATTTTCTGCTTTTACGATAGCCAATTGCCCAACCAGACCATTCTGGCATGATTACAAATTACTGTACACTCTTACCAATGGACCGATTGTTCTGTTATCTTAGGGTACTTATAGTTATGTAGTCTTTCTCTTTGAAAGGCAGAAGCCAACAGTTAAAATTCACCAGTTTTGTATATATCATTTAGAACTACATCTTAGTATTCTTTACCTGAAGATATTAAATAATGCACCAAGAATTAAACATATAGACAGGTGAAGTATTATTCATAGAATTGTAACTTGTAAGGTTTTGAACAGACAGACAGATGACAATAGCTTGAGAACAAACAGTAGGGTTCCTATTGTAACGCTGAAACCTTCAGCTTTGCGTCTGGAATTATGAAAAGGAAAGAGAAAAACTGCAGGACAACAGAGAGTATCAAAGATCACTGTTCTCCATTAGAGCTGCTTTTTGCAAGGGGATAAGACTTCCCTGCAACCTTGGGCATAGTCTGCAATTTTCCATACCCTTTCACAGAGCAATCTCTGACTTTGTGTATAAAAGTTTAATTTTCACACATTCAGTCTCACAGTTTCAAGACATGTATTTCTGAGTCTTAGAAGTCAAAACAGTTACTACAACACTACTAGTTAGTTTTTAACTTGACTAACTGGATATGCCTATAACATATCTATTTCTTACTTTTAAGACTTCTTAACATACAAAATGTTACAGTGAAAGATCATGCATATGACCTCACCGTTTCTGGAAGGATAGTCTTACTCTTCCCATTTTCAGTTCATGAAAAGGTTCCTAAAGACGACATGGCACTCCCAGAGGTACGTAGTAGCTGGCTCACTGACTAACTTCTGCTGAGATCAGAAAATCTCCAGACAAGGATTTACTTCACTTGAAAAAATTCTTGAGGGGTGTCTGGAATGAATCAACACTAGAAAATATGACATCAGCATAACTGTCTTTGGTGAAACCCCCCATCTTTTCTGGCATTAGATCAAGAGGTGATATGTATTTCCTCTAGGATAAAATTTAAATCCAAACAAGATTTTAAGATTTTAATGGAAATTTGCAGATATACAAGGCAATGCAATTATTTAACAAGAAACAGCTGAATAAGCCCTCCTAATAAGAGTCTCACGTGTGTGTGTGTGTGTGTGTGTGTGTGTGTGTGTGTGTGTGTGTGTGTGTGTGTGTGTGCGTGTTCAATTGCAAACAATTTCACTTTTGCAGCTGCTCTTTTTCACTGAATAAAAATTAATGTCTGATATTTAAATGGCAAAAATACAACTTAAAACTAAATGCTGACTGCTAAATTCTGAATGCTGTAGAACAACTACGGACTAAAATACCCCGGCTAAAGAATGTTGAATCCAACTTGTCTGCATAATGTTAAGGTATATTTCATTCCATAGTGAAGCCTCTGAATTAGGAGGAAACAGGGAATTAACATTTTGCTGCTGTTCATGTATTTAAGGAGCCATGCAAGTGTATCAATATTGTCTACATCTGTTCTTTAGACTTGGAGAAGACTTGTGACAATGTAACACAGACTATTTTGTCAGAAGTGTTAGAACAGTATGAGGACCCAGGGTCATCACTAGATGTAGTTTAGCCCCTCCACATGGAGAGCAGGAGTTATGCCTGCATTCTTTTTATTAAGCTGGATATGTTCAAGATCGGTGTAGAACTCTATGAAGTATGATGCATTGTCTCACCTCCTTTTTATAATTTCATAGATCTGGATTCCAATAAAAAGCCAAGGTGTAGAAAATGTCCACTCTTGGGACATGAGGGTGGAGTGTTTGTTGTTTGCTGATGATGATGTCCTCATTGTCTCAAGTGGATCTGATCAACAACTGTGTACATGAACGACTCACTGCTGAGTGTGAAACAATTAGGATGAAAATCATCACTTGCAAATTAGCTATCATGGCTATCTGTCGGAAATGAGTGGATCATCCTCAGCCACTAAGTGAGCAGCAGTTAAACCAAGAGGAGGAGTTTAAGCATTTTGTGCTCAAGTTCATGAAGGTTCATAAGTGCAAGTAGAATGAAGTAAGAACTTGACCTTTGGATGGGTGCAGCAGTTGGAATTGGACTACAGCATGGGGATGAAGCGGGAGTTTAGCCATAGGACAAGGCAATCAGTTTATCCTTGATTTATGCTTCCTGCCTCAGCTATTGTTGTTTGCTTTGGGTAATTACCAGAGAGAATGGGATTATGGATACAAGTGGCAGAAATGCATTTCCTTCACAAGGTTGCTAGGCTCATTCTCCATGACAACATGAGGAGCTCACCAACCTAGAAAGATTTCAGAGTATTGACAGTGGTACTGCTTGCTGAAATTAATCAGTTTAGGTGGTTTGTACACTTTAAAATGACACCTCTGGGACACCTCTCCTACAGGACATGTATCACACACAGTTCAGTGAATGTAAGATCTGAGAACGGATCTAAGATTGGAAGGATTATTTCTATCAAGTCTCCTAAGAAAGTATGTGAGATCTCACAGAATGAGCTGGAAAATATTGCTAGGGAAAGAAAAGTCTGGTGTACCCTATTCAGCTTTAAGCTTGTGGCCATTATGACCCTCACTATGGCAAATATATACTAGTATGTGTATGTATCGTGCCAGGAGAATATTATTTTACATTATTATTATTAGTAGCATTAGTAGTAGTATTATCAGTATTATCATTTTGCATTGTAATAGTTCTGCAAGGCAGAGAAAGACAGATAAGTGTGTTCATGTTTCAGTAAAGTTGGTGGTATAGTTGTGGGCATAGCTGACCTTCAAGCAGTTGACCAGGTTTCAGTTCCCAGCCGATGCAAGAAGTCTGTACATTTATACATCTAATTTCAAATGTATTTTAACAGTCTGTATGTGCTTGAGCTAAGGTCCTTAAGTCTATAATAGTGTTCTAGTACATATCTGCACTGCATTTTTGGTCTATGGTCTAACTGCTGTTACTAAGCCCTGTTTTCATTATTTTGTACTGAATGCATGTCAGGCTAGTTCAGGACTTGTCTTCGCATTGGAGCAGTTGCAGGCCTGTCAGCTCATAGCTAAGCTTCTAATTGCTTTACCTTCCCACCTACCCTGTAGTTGTGTTCTTACTGTTGTCGCTTACCCCTTATGATAATCTGACAACAAAATTCCCTGCATCTCCTTGTTTATTAGTTGTTGACAATAAGCACATATGGTAGACTCCCTCTTACTCGGCCTCTCTTTAACTGGCCTCCTCTTTAACCGGCCATCAAATTTCTGCCATAGCCTTAGCAAAAAACAACAGAAAAGAACAACACTTCCACCTCCTCTGGGCTAAATAATGATAGACATTTGAGTTTTAGACTTCAACAGAAATCCTGTTATTTTATTTGATTTATAATCAATAAATGCTATTTTGTATACTGATTAATCAGCCATTCATTTATCCAGCCGTAGATCCAGTCACAGTGAGACTGGATAAGAGGGAGTCTACTGTAAGTATCATTTTGTAAGGTCTCTTCTCTTAAACAACCCACCAGGCAAAAACACCCCTGATAAAATTGATTAATATCAAGTGTACAAGTACTGCTTCACTGATTTTAGTCTCACATTGTTGAGTTCTTTTTTACTATAATTAGTTTACTGTTTCTTGCTGGTGCCAGAAGGTTTTTAGGTTAGTTGCTTTGTACTGAAATGAAATACTCAGTAGCAAGTTCACCCAAACATTATTCTAAAACTGAACTCTAAAATGTTATAGCTACCCCTTCTCTCAGAGTCCTTCCTTTTGGTATCATGGATCAACCCTTCCCCACAACTTCACTAGCCAACTAGATTGAGATGGGTATCTTGAGAGAGTGTAAGAATTTTCTCCTACTGTCTGATGATCATCTATTACTCAAACAGTATAACACAGTGAGTGAGAGATGTACATATGTAATATCCTCAGAGTCAAAAATCTCACACACAGTAAACTTAGGCACCAAAATCTTCAGTAGTGAACCACACATCACATCTCTCTAAGGCCATCACAGTAGACATAATCCATCTTATGACAAGGTTCTAAAGATTAACTTGCCTAAACCTCAAAGACCTCCAAAGTGGAACACATGCACAACGGACGCTCAGAGTATTAAGCCTGTTTCCTCACATAGTACAAGGAGTCCCAGAGTCACAGATGTTGAGCTCATACAACAGGCATTGACACAACCAAACATTTTTGTAATAGGTGACTCCATTGTAAGACATACAGGTGTGCCTCTTAGCAGATGGATCAAGTAAAGAGTGACAGTTAGTTGCTTATCTGGTGCCAGGATCCATCAGATCATGCAAGCACTCAAGTCCTTAAACACCAAGTACTGATATGACTCTGCCATAGTTCATGTCAATATCAGTGACTTGAGGTGTACCTCCCTGGATTATATGAAAACTGACATGATGGAGCTCTCAGACTATGTGTCCAAGGTACATATGATCCTAGCTCTGATCAGCATTCTACCTTCACCAAGGACGATGCCATGATATGAGCAAAACATAATTGATTTCAATGATTGGCTTAGTTTTTGGTGTCACTCAAGGGAGTCTAATATTTGTTAGCCTGGGAGGATATGATCAACAGACCAAGCTGCTTCATCAGGGATGGCCTGCATCTGTCCTCTCCAGGGTTTTGATTATTGGCAAAGACAGTGATCACTTCCATAATGCATTTTTAGGCAATGCCAACCTGATAAACCTACTAACATAATGAAACAAGCAACAAGCAATCCTCACCAAGGAGGACATACATGTCTGTGTAGTGACTGAAACATGGTTTAAAATAGTGAAAAGCACCTAGCTGTGCTGAGCTATAACACCTTCCACGTGTTTAAATCAGCTACTGCTCAGAAAGGCAAAAAAGGTGGAGATGTATCAATCTACATCCAAAAGAGACTCACATCAAGGCTACTAAAGCGGCATGATGCATGAAAGCTTCTTTGTGTCCAAATAACCATCAGAAAGGTCACATACTATATATCAGTTACTGTAGAACTCCCTCTATGAGAAAAGAAAGCCACAGCATCAATCTACAGGAACTAGAATCACTCAGTATGAAACCAACTACCAGTTTCCTAGGTGATCTAAACTATCCAGCTATAGATTAGGAAACCCACACCACCACTAGTGCACAAGCATAGAGATTCCTGGACTTTGTCAATACAAATGCCCTGGAACAATTAGTCAGAGTATCCAGTAGAGGGAATCTACTGTGGTGGTGGTGCTGCGGTAGCATTGTCGCCTCACAGCAAGACTTTGTCCTGTTCGATTCTCAGCTAGAGCGTCTTCTGTGTGGAGGCATATGTGAATGGGCGTGCCTTTGTTGAAGGTTGTGTGTCAGGGCTGGTAAGTTGGCACATAAAAATCCACTACCAAACATTAGCGGACCGGAGTTTCGCTGTGGCCGAAAGACACAACAAAAAATCCAGTAGGGGGAATGACATCTTGGATCTTGACTTTACTAGTATGGGATCATCTTGCCCCATCCCTTGCATATCTTCATCTCTTGTTAGGTCTGATCATAAAGCAGTCTCCCTCAAAATAAAAGTGAAACCAGAGATCCCTACCACTCAAGAAATGTTTAGAAATTTCTTTAAATCAAACTACCTACGCCTAAGTGATACATTGGCAAGCCTCAAATATCAACCAAACCCAGTACACTCCACTGAATGCATAGAAATGTACACCACCAAAATATATCAGCATACAAATAGCCACACAGATGCAGCTGTATACCATAGGAACAAGTGCAGGCACACTCTAGAAACAAACCCAATGATGGAACCATAGCATCAACAAGCTCTATAATAAAAGGAATATAATGTTGACCAAAAGTAAGAAGAGTAATCCCCAGAATGTAGTCCTCTTGACACTGAAATAAACAAACACCCTTTGAGCTTAATAGAATCCACCAAAGCCAAATATGAGGCTAAAATAACTACCCAAGCCAAAGACAACCACAAACTCAATACATTTAACTCTAACTTTACTCCTATTTCCCTTCCATCTGTCCCTCAAGATATGCATAAAACTGGCTCACCTCTAGCTATCATACAAGACCAAGTCCTAAAAGTACTATAAAAAGCTGAAAATACTGCATCAATGGGTCCTGAGAATATCCCTGGGTTTATCTTAAATAACAAGACGCACAATTAAGCCACACCCCTAACAACACTGCTTAATATCAGCCTCCATGCAGGTTTTGTACCAAGTGAATGGAGAACAGCTGCAGTCAGCCCCCTGAATAAGGGAGGTCCTTCAACAGACCTAGGTAATTACAAGCCCATAAGTCTGACTGGCCTCATATGCAAAGCCATGGCAAGACATATCATGGAATTAATTAATCAGGAGACAGGGAACCTCTAAACACTGGACCCATCTCAATTTGGATTTGTGAAGGGCAAGTCATGCTTAAACAAAGTGGTGGATTTTTTTTTTTTGAAAAGGTCACCAAAGCAGTGGATGATGGTAAATGATACACAATGCATACCTCAACCTGGTCAATGCTTTTGACACAGTTCCTCCTCAGGCATAGTAAAATAGTTGAATAAACTGGGAATAAACCAATATGTCAACCTCTGAATTGCCAACTGGCTCACTGACAGGATGCAGATGATCAAAATACGGGAAGTTGCCTCCAGAAAGTGACCAGTCACCAGTGGAGTCCCCCAAGGTTCTGCTCTGGGACTGCTCCTATTTGGCATCTACTTTTCTAAAGTAAAAGCCAATACCAAAGGACTCTGGCTGACTACGTTTGCTGATGGCTGCAAGATAAGAGCAGTCATTGAATCTCCAGATCCCTAAGCCATCCTGCAGGAAGGTTTGTCTCAAATAAATAATTAATTGGTATCAAAATCATGGTCTGAAAATAAATGCCATTAAATGCATTATTGTGTCCTTTGGGATGTCATCTACCCTAAGGAACTACCACATTAACAATACACTACCTGAGAGTTGAAAAGTTGTTCAGGATTTGAGAGCTTATGTGGACAGTAACCCAACTTTTGACCAACATATGTCTGGTGTTGTAAGAATGTCCTTTTATATTACACAGCTTATAACAAAGGAATTGTGTCCAGCTCTAGGGATGTCACCCTCCCCATTTACTCAGCCCTTATTAAACCAGTCATTTAGTAAAATGCCCCCTTTAGCATGTATATGTCCAGACACATGCAAAAACTGGAATGTCCACAGTGGTACCTTACTAAAAGGACGCAAGACCTAAACATGTCCAACATGAACTGACTCAAATCCCTATCACTATACTCAGTATCCTACAGACTGCTAAGAGGTGACCTGTGTCTAGCATACAAGGCATCCTTTGACCAATTACTGATGGATTTACTACACATTAGCAAGTAAAATGGCATCAGAAATACTCAGTCTAGGGATCTAAACAATTTGGAGAGACGGGTATATTTCACAGAGGATACCACTGCTGTGGAACAGACTCTCCATCCACGCAAAACAATGTTCAACCCTATCCATTTTCAAGCACAACTCAGGCCTACAGATGGGAAATAGACAATGTATGCCAGGGCTGCCCCCTGTGCCACTAATGCTTAGAGGAAGTTCCTAAATGCTTTATCCCATGCATGGCTCCCCTCAAATTATCTGTAGTATGGTCCCAGTTATTCTTATTAGGGGTAATACATAATTTTCAGTCTTGGGATGGGTTAGGCCAATCTATAACCAAATGGGATAGGTTATTTTGTTGACAAAAAGGGAAAGTGGACAGGCTTAAAATGTCCCACAAGAGCAGCTACCATAGTACATACTTACGAAGCTGTTAAAATACAGAAAAAAAGTCACTGCTGAGATGTAGATGTTGTACATTTAATATTACCTGCAAGGGAAGCTGTTCTACTGCAGTAGTGTCATTTTATAAAGAATGTTTTTCACAATCTGCTACTCTTGATTTGCTCAAAAATCAGTTTACTTAACTTCTGACCCACTAATAAAACTATGAGAATTTGTTGTGAGAATACATGACATTAACTGCACACTGTTGACTTGAAAAGGGATTATTTAATGAGGTTTAATCAGTCCCAGTTTGCATTAAAGCATTTAGAATGTTAACAGTGTTGGCATAGATATGGGGAAGAAAGATAGCATTTCCCAGCCTCAAAATTGTATCGTCTTAGAGATAGTATATTTAGCAAAACAGGGGCGCACATGGGGTGGTTTGTCCTTACTGCAAGATGTTTAATGTTTATTATTGTGTGCAAGTCATGGTTGTGCTGCATCAAATATCTTGTTTTCTTTATTTTGCAGTATATATATTCACTTACATTCACTGAATTACTATGGATGTCAATGCTTCTTCTACAATCTGAGGGTGTGTGTCCATGTGTGTGTGTGTGTGTGTGTGTGTGTGTGTGTGTGTGTGTGTGTGTGTGTGTGTGTGTGTGTGTTTGTGTGTGTTTCCATGCGTGTATCTGTGTGCATGTATGCAAGTATGTGCATATATGTGTGTGTGTGTGTGTGTGTGTGTGTGTGTGTGTGTGTGTGTGTGTGTGTGTGTGTGCGTGTGCGTGTGCCTGTAATGAGAAGGACACTGTTCTGAGCTAGTTGTACTATTTCATACATGTGCACATTCATGCCTGAGTTACACTTACATTGCAATGTTTCTTACAACTGGAGGCACTATCCCGACCACCTTACATTATACAATTCTGGTTAAATCAGACACCTAACCAGTACCAGATTTACAAAGAATTATGTAGCGGCATAGTTGAGAAACATCAATAGTCTACTATGTTCTTCAGATCTGCTGTGAGGAGTGCTTTACTAATCCCCTATAGTATCCACTGCATGTTCTGTGTTTTTTTTTTAAATTCTCCATGTCTTTTGGGTTTCTAAAACCATGACAAAAATAAGTCAAAGTACGATTAAAGTTAATGAAATTAGTATTGTTTCAATCTTTGATGTCAGCCAGAAGTGCTCTTCACAGCACCCGCGATTTGCAGAGTAATGACTCCTTCTGCAATTTGTATGGGTTTACATGTATTGGTTGTTGTTATTTTGTCTTTCGGCTTTTCTCGGTTAGGGGTTGCCACAGCGGAACTCCGGTCCTCTAATGATTGGCAACAGATTTTTACATACCGAGTTGCCAGCTCTGACGCACAACCTTCAAAGAAGGTACACCCATTCATGCATGTCTCCACACAGAAGATGCTCTAGCTGAGAATCGAACAAGACGTCTTACTGTGAGGCGACAACACTACCGCAGCACCACCACCGCAGTGCGGTTTACATGTATTGGTAACATATTTAAATACAATTGTAGATTATTTTTTATAAAACCCATTGCTCCTACTACTATTGGAACTGTCTGGGTATCTTTCTTCCCCCTTGCTCTCATTTCTGCCTGCAAATCCTGATATTTTATGACTTTATGTCTTTCTGTATGCAAGACACTGTCGTCACGGGTCTATATTAGTTAAAAGAAAGTTTATCTTTTCGAACGCTAACATGAGCAAAAATCACGGAACCCAAAACCGAAATTGTGAGATTGCAGTACAGTGAAGATGGTAATATGTGCCCTTTCCTCACTGTAGTACAATCTTGGAGTTGGAATATATATTTAGCGGGGGGTGAGGGGGTGGGGGGCACAGCCCCCACAATTGCAGTTTCTTGTTCTGGGATTTTCAATAATGTCAGCGTTCGGTAAGATAAACTTTCATTTATCTAATATAGACCCGTAGTCACTGGGTGTGAAGACTTCAATGATCAATGCTACTTTTGTTTTCTTTTCATGGACAAGTATATCCATTTTTCTAACATCTAGTTTTGAACTGTTGGTAATGGGTGATATAGACTTCATCATTTTCTATGATGCTTTGTGGCTCATGTTTCCAGTGTTTTTCAGCCACTTCAATAACCTAATGTTTGTGCAATTCCCAGTGCAACAGCTTTGCCACATTATTATGCCTTTCAGTATACAGTCCTTCTGCCATTAGTATGCCAAAACCAGCAATGAGGTATGCAACTGTTTCCAATTCTGTTTTACAAAACCTACATTTGGCTGTTTCTCCCACATGTTCAACGTACTTTGTAAACCAACATGTAAGTAGTCCACTATCATGGGCAATCAATATTAACCTTTCATCTCTTGGTTTGAATTCACCTCTCCTTAACCATTCCTGCATTTGATCATGATCAACATGAAGTTCTTCCAAAAGTTTTCTATACTTGCAAATATATTTATGCATTTTCCACATTTCCTGCCTCCGCATATGATCCTTGACCTTATATTCTTTTTTTTGTTTTTTGGCACATTCAGTTGCTGCTTGATTTTTATCTACCTCTGGTTTGATTTCCATTCCTGCTTGATGCCAATATGCTTCTGCTAGATTGAGCATAGAAGTCATGTTAGATTTCTTCTCCTCATGTTTTAAAACTTTCACTATATTTTGGTCTTGTGTGGTCAGCAGATATGTGTGCAGTCCCACAATTGCAGAACTATAATGTAAACTCTGAGTTAACCGGAACTCAACAACCAGCACTCTCAAGCAACCGGCAAAAAAAAAAAATCAAAGAAATATGGTACAATTTTCATGTGTTGCACTTTCTCTTTTTGCCCTACAGAAACATACCTTACATTTTTAGAGTTTTACAGTTTTAGAAAAGAAGATAGGAATAAATTCCCTCTCTCTCCAAAATGAGAACAATTCAAACAAACAAATAATATAGGGCACAGTATTAGTCAGGCCTATTTTCAATAGTAACCCTAAATAACCAGAAACTACAGTTATCCAGCATCTACCAATCCCCATGGGTCCCAGTTAACTGAGACATTACTGTACATGTAATCAATTTCAAGGAGGCCCACCCCACCTTCGGAATGGGGAATATATAATCTTGGTATGCACTGATTTTTATAAATCATTAGTCCCGTCCCCCCTTAAATAACTACACTACACACAAAAAGACATTTGACGACCTTTATTAAAATGTATTATTCAATGAACTATGTACACAAAAACCAACATTAATTAACTTCTTCAACAACGATGATCTGCGGGCAGTGTCACCACTCACCCTGGATGAACTTTACTCAAGGCAGCGTAAAAACTCACCTTGATTCCTTCTCCACCGCGGCAGCGTACCTACACACCCACATAAAGAGGCAGCGTACCTAATCACCTCACACCATATCAAAACCATAAACCAATACACCTTCTTTAGAGGGGGAACAGAAGAGGACAATCCTGTCCTTCTTCTCCACCTCAAATTGCCCACCTCCACCATCCATATATAAAAGAAGAGGGTGGGAGGGCCACCAACTCACGCCAAATGTGCCTACTTCCTCTAATCCCAAACTCTTAGTACTGTCAGAAGTCCAAACTACTCCTACCTCACTTCCTTTTACATCTCCCTCTCTCTCCTTAACCCTTTCCCCACCACAAACCCACTATCCTAACCAACTGCAATCCTTACCTTCCTTTCTACCACTATACCCTCCCCACACCCTTTTACTCCCTTACTCGAGGGACCGGGACAGCTTAGTTTGTCTCAAACTGCATTTGTCCCATCCTTCCTTAAATAACTACACTACACACAAAAAGACATTTGATGACCTTTATTAAAATGTATTATACAATTAACTATGTACACAAAAAACAACATTGATTAACTTCTTCAACAACGATGATCTCCTGGCAGTGTCAGCACTCACCCTGGATGAACTTTACCTCAAGGCAGCATACCAACTCACCTTGATACCTTCTCCACTGGGGCAGCATACCTACTCAACCACATAAAGAGGCAGCGTACCTCCTCACTTCACACCATACCAAAACCATAAACCAATACACCTTCTTTAGAGGGGGAACAGAAGAGAACAATCCTGTCCCTCTTTGCCACCAACCTGATCCCAGGCTGTTCCCCCTCCTAAACCTTAGCCACAATCATATCCTCTAAAAAGAGTTTCAGATGCAAATTAAAAAGATCCAGACCCACATCATTAAGGTGTACTCCATCCGTCCGATACCAAGACTCCTCTCCATCCCTAAAATCTCTATGGTCAATAGTATGCATCCCCAAAATCCTTAATTGACTAGCCAACCTTTGATTCACACACCTTCTAACCCTTTCAATTGCCTTATGACTATATGCAGCTCTCCAACACAAATGCGGAACCAACTCTGACCACACAATTTCCATACCCGGGTACAATGCCTGTAATCTCATCAAATCTTGCAACATAATGTCCGCCAATTGTTTTTTAGGGACAATGCCCAAGTCATTACCCCCTAAATGAATGACCAATATACATGGACAACCCACCTTCAGTTTAGCGTTTTCAAATTCATGTAACAACCCATCCCACCTAAGCCCCCTAACACCATGCTAGGACACTGACCACCCTAAAAGTGCTAAACCCAAATTTACCCCATCATCCCTAACTAAGGCACGCTTCTATGCCCAGTGGATGAACGAATGCCCCAAGCTGATAATGTGCTTCCCTAAAAGAAAAGAAGAAAAATTAATCATCAGACCACAATTTATCTAATATAAGACAAAAATGCATTTGAAGACCACCTCCCCACCCTTTTAATCAATTCAATAGAACTACCCTCTCTAGCTAAATCTGAAGCCCTAAATATCCTGAACGAATGAGCTGCAAACCTCTCCACTGGAAATCCCATGCAACGTAAAACCTTCCTCACCAAAAGTATGAATCTACTACCCGACACAACCTACCCATCCACTGAACAAAAAATTAACTGATCCACACTCCCCTTTCGCCTGCTCACAAATTCTTTTGCCCACATTACTGGACAAATGCAATGATTCCTGTCCGATTTAAGCACCACCACACATCCCCTACCCAACTGATCTGTCTTACTCCTCCTAAATGCAATAGTAACCTCACCCTCACCTATAATGACATCCTTCCAATATAATGAGCCTAACAACTCCGAAATATGAAAAGCACCAAAATATGACCATATACATAACATACCCTACATAAAATAATCCATAGATCCCTTTTGCAACAAACCTAACCCTTTCAACAAAACTTTCAATATAACCCTTGTAATTGGCCATCTAGTATCCTTACATTCCAACACCATTCTACCCCATCCCCTTAACATATTCCCTAATATCAAAGACTTAGTGAAATCCTGCAACTTCGCTACCTTAGCAAAAATACTAATTGCCGCCAAATCCACCTTAACCGTCTGCCAAGCCTTGCCTAACCCCCAAGCACAAGCTACATATTACAGTAGTAATTCCTCTGACCATACCCCTTCCTCCTCTGGAAGCTGCAAAAAAAACTGCTTAAAATCAGAAAGAGCCCTACCATATGCCTTCCTTTTAGAAGGGGCCAAGGAATGCCGTACCAACTGCCTGGCTACATCGACCCAAGATTCCACACCTCCTCTGGCAGGATTTCTGGCATCTCCTCCCCCCACGGAACCAACCCTCGAAACCTGCGAAACTGAAATTGGGACAAGCTATCAGCAACCTCATTCCTTACACCAGGCACATGCACTCCTGTAAAAGAAAAATTTATTAGAAGGCTCTGCAAAACCAATTTATGTAATACCAACAATAACAAGCCCGATGTAGCTATCTTCATTTGCAATACCCTCACTACAGCCATTTTGTCTGAGTGAAAAACTACTCATTTGCCCCTCAATTGCTCCTTCTACACCACCAAAGCTGCCCATATTGGCATCAATTCCATAAAGGCCACGTCCCGCTTCCATACCTCCTCCCAATCCCGAGGTCATTCAGCCGCAAACCACCGACCCCTAAAATAGGCCCCCATGCCAGCACCACCAGCTGCATCTGTAAACAACTGAAGTTCCTCCTGCCCCACCCAGTCTGACTGCCAAAAAGATATCCCATTAAATTGTTGTAAAAACCCGTTCCACAACCCCAAGTCCTCCCGCACCAATTGTGTTACCCTAACCCAATAGTGTTTGCTCTTACCCACTTTCAGCAAGTATGCCAGTGACCTACAAAAAGCATGCCCTGGGTGTACCGCTCGGCAGAAAAATTCAAAAGCCCCAGCAACTCCATAACTGAATGAATCTGAATCTTATCCTTACCCAATACTGAACGTATCACCGACCTAAGCCTCTCTATTTTATTCTCTGGTAAACAAAACAATCCCCACTCCACATCAACTGTTAATCCAAGAAATTTGAATGCCTTTGCCGGACCCTCCATCTTATGCTGAGCCAGTGGTACTCCTAACTCCTCACACATGACCGTAAACTCCCACAAACCCTCCTGTGCTCCTACCTTTCCTTTGCACA
Source organism: Protopterus annectens (assembly GCF_019279795.1). Taxonomy (NCBI): domain Eukaryota; kingdom Metazoa; phylum Chordata; order Ceratodontiformes; family Protopteridae; genus Protopterus; species Protopterus annectens. The sequence continues at coordinate 1,081,461,877 of NC_056741.1, forward strand.
CCAACAGAAAATCATCTAAATAATGCACTGCCTTTTGAGTCCCTGCTTTTTGCTGCCAAATCCAATGCAATACTGTACTGAACTTCTCAAAGTCGCACATGCCACTGAACAACCCATGGGCATAGCTTTATCAAAGTAGTACTTATCTCCTACCCACATCCCCAATAGTGGCCAATCCTCCCTCCTAATAGGCAACAATCGAAAAGCCGACTCAATGTCGACCTTAACCAACCATGGCTCCCTAAATTCCCTAATCACTTTTACTACATCATCTAAGGAAGCGCAATGCACCCTAACCTCCTCTTCTGCAATAAAATCATTTACTGAATTCCCTTCCAGATAAGACAAGTGATGTATCACTCTGAATTCCCCTTCTCACTTCTTCGGCACCAACCCCAAAGGTGACACCCTGTAAGTACTAAAAGGCGGACTATCAAAAGGACCCAATAACTGCCCCGCCTACTCTCTTTCTCCAATAAAGCCTCCAAGATGTCCTTTTTACCTTGAACAGATTGTAAATTCTTGCAATCCCCACACCTCTTCCCACTGTGGACTTAATAGGAAACCCATTTTGAAAACCCTGTATTATCTCCTCTTTGATGGCCAAGCCAGGAAACCGATGAAGCTTATCCCGGAGAATCTCCACCTTAATAGGGAACAACGCCCCTCCCTCTATTGCCTCTAAAGAACCCAAGTCCAAATCCCCGGGACCCACGAACATTACTCCTCCCCCGGGCTGGCTGAAAGCCTTGCCCACCAAAACCACCTTCACGACCCATCACACTGGAGTTCCAGGACAAATCCTGCTGACCACAGCTAGTGGCCGAATGATCCCCTCCACATTTCGAACAAACATGGGCAAATTTGCACCCCACCCATGAACAGGAGCCATTATTAAATGACCAACACACATCCGCTGTTTCCAGTCCACTCAACCTTCTGTTAGAGCCCACGTAACTATCCATCATCGTAGCCAACCATAGATCTGGGTGACGCACCTCCCAATGAAGTGACTGGTCCACAGCCTTCCGTTTGCAGAAATGATCATACCAGAGCCACGCATTACCCGGCCTTAACCGCTGCACCTCACAAATGGTTAGGAAATAGCCTAGCAGTGGCAGAGCCAAGGACCTGTCCTTCTCCAGCTGCACTGCCATAAAATAAATAAAGCCAACCACCCAATTATCCCATGTCCTAGGGTGAAGCTTACCTACCCTCTGCCTTCCCAATGCTGCTAAGGCTGCTAACAAGTCCTTACTGTTAGAGGACTCTGTTTCAACTAGCTGTTGGACCCCTTCCACATCAATGAGCTCAAACAAATCCACATACCCCCCTTTCCAATGTTTTTCTTTAACCGGACCCGAAATATGAGAAATCAGAATAACTGCTCCTGTCCCCTGCCCCAAAGACTGGGTAGCCAACCAATCCCCAGGCCACAGCCCAATATCAGAGCCTACCTCCGAGCCCAAGCATAAACTGCCCCCAGAACCCCCCAACCCCCCCATCGCATCTCTAACCAGGTACCTGGCACCCTGTGCTAGCTTCCTCTGCACCTCCTCTATCCCTTGCACACCGCCCCTGAGATCCCCAACTGCCAAGTTGTCATCCTTCCCCACCATCCTCAACCCCTAGCTCCCCCGACAATGCTGTTGTAACAAAACCATTACCTGCACCTTCGTCTTGCGATGTGCTGGGAACCAGAGTCTCCACTGCCATCCCCTGCTGCGATGCCTGCTGCTTTTTACCCCTGGCTGGGGTTCTCACCGCCGTGCATCACCTCTTCCAACCTGAGGTCTGCTCAGGTTCCTGTACCACCTCCGATGTTGTCGTCTCCTTGAACAGCTGCTCCGCCTGGGCCATGATTGCCTGCCACTTCTGCCTCAGCTCTGGTAATTTGGCCATCTGAAAAAAATAAACAAAATATTAGCACTATTCTATAAGCCCGACTACCCTAATCCCACCAAACCCCTTGTATTGCTTTGCCCCGCACCTTAACTTATCCCTGCCTGCCCACCATCACCTTTCACCCCTCCTGTCAGCCACCTCCTACCATTAGTACCCCATCCTACCCTAGCATATCCCCTATCAATATCCCTCCCCCTATGTATCTATGAGAGAAAAAATATGTAAATAAATAAATAAATAAATCCCTCTAACTATCTCCCTATCACTCAGCCACCCAATCCCATCACCAGTCACACAAACAAGGCTAAACACACTTACCTTCCCTCCCAGCACGATCCTCTATCTAAATAACGGTTCTTCCACACAGTGCACATGTGCGAACTGGCACTAGGACCTAACGGCCAAAAGATCAGCAGTAGCAACCCACTACACCACTAGGGAGGACAGAGAAGCCATATCACCACCACCACCACCGAAAACTTGGACAGAGGGATACCCCACCAGCCACGACGCCATCCAGAAGGACCAGCAGACTGACCGGCACCCACGAACCCACCAGGGAGCACGGACCGCCACCATTATCATTGACGAAAAGACAAAGGACCCCCGGAACTCAAGCCGCAAACACCGGGGAAGCAACACGGACACATCGGCCCACGAACTCACCAGGGATAAGGTGCACAGGACAACCGCGACACCATTCTGAAGGGGAACCGGACAGGCATATGGACAGCCATGAACCCCCGCAGAGAGTGCGAATCACAAACACCGCCACTACCACTAATGAAAATGGAGCCGGGAACACACTGGACCCATGAACCCACCAGGGATAAGCTACTCATACACCGAGGGACACCCAGACAACCGCAACGCCATCCTGAAGGGGAACCGGAGAGCAGACAGACCCACAAACCCCCCAGGGAGTGTGAACCGCAAAAGCCGCCACTACCACCAATGAAATGGAGCCAGGAACACACTGGACCACCGGGGAGCTGATCCACCACTATACCCCAATGAAAACCACCACCCACAACCACCGGGAGAAGAACATCTACCCCAGGAACGAACACAACCGGCCCACAAACCCACCAGGGAGCATGAGGGGATGATCTACTGCTACCCCCAAACCTAACCAGGACTGGATTACACCGATGGACCCCCCTTTGCCTACCATGACCACTGAGGGAACGTCTTACTGTTTTTTTTTTTTTTAACTGTACCCCGACCGCATGGCACCGATGGCCTGCTCCCCAACTGAGCTAAGGACAGGCCCAGCCTCCCCCCATTGATGTCCCTCGACCACATGGCCCCACCAACAAGGCCCAACAAATCCCCAGGAGACTGACGGACAACAGGAGGAAGGAAAACTTCACCCACCCAGGTAAGCCTAGCACTATTCCCATCCACTTCTATAGCTACATTATTCTATATAATTTTTTTTTTTTTTTTTTTTTGTTCTGCACCCCCCGACCACTCACCCACACACACACACACACACACACACACACACACACACACACACACACACACACACACACAAACACACACACACACACACATCCACACACACAGTACTCTGTCACCCTTTCCTATCAGTAAGCTCAAACTATCTTCCCAGACTCCAGCCCCCTTTACCTAATCCCTAGGAACACCAAAGGGGGAACTGACCCAGATCACCTAACCCCTTCTCTCCCCACCATCCAAGGCCTACCTTCATCCACAATACCTACAGGTCGTCTGGACATAAGCTAGTTACCACTCCACCAACTCACGCCAAATGTGCCTACTTCCTCTAATCACAAACCCTTAGTACTGTCAGAAGTCCCACCTACTCCTACTTCACTTCCTTTTGTGTCTCCCTCTCTCCTTAACCCTTTCACCACCACAAACCCACTATCCTAACCAAGTGCAATCCTTACCTTCCTTTCTACCACTATACCCTCCCCACACCCCTTTGCTCCCTTACTCGAGGGACCGAGACAACTTAGTTTGTCCCAAACTGCATTTGGTGAGCATGAAGCATCCTTCTTGTTTTCCTGTCTAATCTATCTAACATGTTGGGGCTAGTCAATCATTCCAAAACTGTAAGTTAGGACAGGAAGAGCAAATTGGTTTATAGCTTGAATTTTGTTCCTCGATGTCATGCATTTTTCAGGATTAATTTAAGTCTTTTAAAGTATAACTTACTAAGTTTTATTCGCATGTGCTCATATTTTATTGTTAATCCTTCATCCTTCATCAATTCCCAAACATTTATACACTCCGTCTTCCTCAAGTTATTTTATATCACATTCTTTTCTTCATAATGCAGTTTTCCTGCTTTAAAGGCTGCTTTTGCATATTTATCAATGACCAAATGACATTCTTATATCATCTGAAAAAGTTTTGACATCTTGCAGTTGTGCTTTCAGTTCCTCGTCTGATGAGCTATACACTTTTAAAACATTGACAAAGAGAAGATGAAAAGGCTTTACACTTTGTTGTTTTCTAGGAGCCAAATTATAGCCATGGCCTAAGTTGTTAAGTAGACTGCTTAATGTGTTAAGGGCCAGATAGAATAGCAGTGGTGACAAAGTGTGACCCTGGAATATCCACCTTTGAATTTTTATCCCTGGGATAATAATTAGTCCTTTATCATGACTTAATTGCAAAGTGGTCTGCCACTGTTTCATGGTCACTGTAATGTAGTCGATCAGTGTAGGATGTATCTTCTACATTTTTAAGCCCTCTTTTATCCATGAAGGAGGGATACTATCAAATGCTTTTTTGTAGTCAATCCATGCCATACTTAGATTCTTACACTTTTTACAGTTCTCCACTATGAGTTTATTTAACAACAAATGCTCCTTTATTCCATATGACTTTCTTTTATTGCCCTTTTGTTCTATTGCCATAATTGAGTTATCTTCTAAATGAATATAAACTCTGTCGGCAATAATTCTAGTGTATAGTTATACGTTGTCGGAAGTCAAGTTATTGGTCAATAATTTTAGGGTAGCTTGCACGCTTAATCTTAAGTAGGAGCATTATTTTTCTAGTTGTTAACCAGGTTGCTGTCTGTTCAGGGTGCGCATATAAATAGTTCTTACTCATGGCTAAATCTTAATGCAAAGATGTTAATACTTTTAACCAGAAGTTAGGTACTGCATCTGGTCCTGGAGTTTTCCAGTTACAGGCTTTTCATAACTTGGTTTCAATCTCTCTGGCTGTTATTTCATCCCATTTCATATCTTGTACCTTTAAAATTCTTATTCTTTCTTTTACTTCTTCTCTCCATTTAGCATATTTGTTATGTTTCACAGGATCTTCATAAATACTTCTCTAAAATATATCTATTTCTTCTTTTTTTGATGGTCTTTCAATTCCTTTTACCTTGCTTTTCAGTTCTCTATAAAACTTTTTTTAGGTCATCAATAAATGTACTTTACCTTTCCATTTGTCTGCATGGCTTTCTAAGTTTTTCCGCCTGTGCTGACGTTTTTAGATTATTTGCAATAGTGCATGATAGATCCTGATCTGTTCTAATACTGCACATTGCTTTTATCATGTTTATCTTTCTAAGTAATTTTGTTGATCTGATTCCTCTTCTATACTCTTCTAACAGTGACACTTCTTGTTTTAATTGCTTTATAGTTTTCTCTGTTCCATGATGGTATTCGATTTCTCCCCTTCCTTTCCCTCAGTACCCTGTGTTCCTGTGGTAGAACTTTATCAGTTATTAATTTAACTGCACAATAATATATCCTGTTTACTTCTGTTATATCACGGAATTTCTATGGACACTCTTAATTACTGTGTTCATTTGTTTTATCAAATGTTGTTCTTTTCGGGTTTTACCGATCTTCTGCAGTCTATTTCTTTCATTGAGTTAGTATGTCTATCTCTATTAAATCAAGTAACTCTTCTCTTAGATCATTTCTTCTAAACTGAGGGCACATTTTTTGTTTTCAATTTCCTGTGGGCATTCTATACAAAGTTCTATAGTATCTTCCTGTGGCACATTATCTTCAATTATATCCTGTATATATGACAGAGCAATATCCCATATTCCTCTGTCATATGGGAACTCACTGGCCTATCACTTCTCAACACTGACTGTGTCAAGAGTTTCCACAGTTTCCTGTTCATTTCCTTGCTGTCCAGCTTCAAGTGAATGTTTTTACTGGTTTCCTGTGGAAGGCTCCAAATTATCTTCATATGGCACTGTTATTTCATCCCAGCATTGTTACCTGTTCCACTGGTTTGCCCTTAATTTAGATGTCCATTGCTCTATCCTATTGTGGTGCTTTCTGAATTAGATTTTCTACACTGAATCCTTCCCTTCACAGGTACTCCATAACCTCAGTTTCTATTTCTTTAACTTCTCCATTACTAATCTCCTTTTCTACTTTTCCTCTTTGTCTTCTTATTTTTTGTACTGCAAAGTTATCCATATCCAGGTTCCTTTGCCTGTGTTTCTCTTCAAATATCTTTGGAGCTGCTGTTTTTGTATTGATTAGTTTTGCTTTCTCCTTTGCATTGATATCACACCATATTACATCTCTTTTTCTTTCCCATGTCTATATCTCTTCTTCAGATGTCTCCTGATCTTCTCGTTTCTCCTTACTTTGGGGACTCGTTCCAACATGCTATGATGTAACCTGTGTTAGACCTTCTACATCAAATCCTTCATTCGCAGGCACTCGATAACTTCAACTTCTATTTTTTAACTTCTACTTTACTAATCTTCTTTTCTACATTCCCTCTTGGTAAAATTATTTTTTATTGTGAAATTTTTCATATCCGGATGCCTTTGCCTGTTTTTCTCTTCGAATATCTTTGGGGCTGCCTTCTTTATATTGATTAATTTGGATTTTGCCTTTGCAAAAATATTACACCATATCAAATCTTTTTTTTTTCCCTGTCCATATTTCTTTTTCATGCTTTTCAAACATGTCTAGGTTTTGTTGTTTACATTTTTGCACTTCTTCAGATGCTTCTTTTTGCCAAGCAGATCAAAGTTTCTCAGTCTATATACTGTTTTTTCACAAATCTGTTGTATTAATGAACACAATTTTATATTTGAGGCTTCTGACAGTTCTTCTTGTGGAAGCATTTTTCTTTCCACTAATTTCTCTCTTACGCTTTTTGTATATCTTGTGTCTGGAAATTCTGGGCTTTTTGCTTAATAGTAACAATACATAATTTCTTTCTTATCCTCAATAGTCCACTCTATCATCTTTATGGCTCTTCTTTGCCCTACCAGTCTTTGTGATTTTTGTGGACTGCTACTCCTTCTACAATGGGGGGGGGGGGCATCCTCTCTCTGGGCCTGTCCAAGCCCCTTTGTATGAATGTTTCTATATTTTGACGATTCTACAATGTCATTTTTTCCAGTCTTTGCCCTAGTCCATCTACCATGATTGGGCACTTTTTTTTTCCTGGGTCTTGTGCACGCAGCTATCTTTTTAAATTTTTGACCTACTTCTGTCATGATATATACTGTATAAATACAGTCTATATATCAGTGCCATCTTGGAGAGATTTTGTGAAAAAACAGGGTCTACCTCATGAAGGTACTCACCAGGACTTGAGGATGACTTCAGTTTCAGCAATGCTACTCTCCTTTGCTTGCTGACTTATCATCTCTCCATTTGGACCCCAGTTCTGTCTGTATAAATATTGCACTGCTGTTCTAGGATCCCCTGCTTGTCATGATCCATTTCCGATCATTGATCCTTTTTCTTTGTGCGTGGTGGTGCACAATATTGCTGCAAGGTTCCTAATAATATACAGAAATTCATCACGCCCATAGCTTGTTTCTGTTTCTCCAGTTTATTTATTTTAGTAGTGGACTTTATTACACCTGACTTCTCTTATCAAAGAAATTAAAATGTTATTGTTTTCTTATTATTGTTGTATGTTGTGAAGGGATGCCATTATGTAGTTCATTAAATGCTTCCAATTATAAAGTTTCCAAATAACTTATACAGAAGTTGAGAAACAAACTTATAAGAAAGTCCTGAAGGTATTGAGGTTTTCCTGCAAATCATATTGTGATTTAAAGAAGGTAGGAGGAATATCAGGTGCAACTGCACTTCACCACTCTAAACACATCAGTCTTATTATTTATAAATACTGGAAATCCCACTAAGAGAAATACAGCACATGTTTCACTAAAACCCCATAGATAGTTATGCATCAGAATGCTGGCCCTAAGACGTTGCATTCACTCTGGCTACCCACAGTCATGCAAGGAGTACCACATTTGTAAATAAGACTGAGGTGTATTAGTTTAGAACAGCATCTGGTTGAGATTGGTACTATCAATACATACAGCCTACCTTGATTCCTAGCCTCAAGCTAGATATTTCTATATCTGTGCATTATTATATCTCTTATTGTATGTATATCTCATATTTGTCTACTGTATGTATTTTTTTTTTTGCTATTGTATGTATATTCAATTGCTCTTGTACTCTGGTGCTCATTTATTGTTCTGTGGAGCTATTCTCCCCAGACCTCTGCTGAAAAAGGAGCTGTGTCCAGTCAGAACGTCCTGGTAAACAAATGCAAATAAATAAATAAATAAATAAATAAATAAATAAATAAATAAATAAATGTCATAACATTAGTACCAAAAATAACAAATGTATTCTCAACACCAGCATACCCCTAAAGTATATGTAAGCCAAGGTGTGACTCTTAGCACAGAGGATGAGTCTGGTAGTCAGAGCAGAGTTTGATTCTTTCAGCCTCCATTTCCCTGTTACATTACTCTCCACAAATTACTTAACCAGATAGTAATTCTGTGAAACTGGGTTAGGCTACCCAATGATCTCCTGTACCACATGCCTAGTAAAGATTATGAGCAAAGCAGAGACAGCAGTAACTATATTATTACCAGTGATGAGGAGCAGTACCGTCTGGGTAAGCATGACAACAGAAGTATCATAAGCACAGTGCTGCAGTACCATATGTGCGGCTGTAGCAAAATAAATCATGATGTGCAGGACATAGCTGGTTCAAGATGCATGATACATACTAGTTGATGTGCTTAATGGAATGGTAGATAGTAAGAAATGTTGCCAGTTCAGTTATAGTTCCTTGCTTTGGATCTTACAGGGATGTGTAAATCATAGCATTTCAGTCATCACTCAGATCTGAATAATTTGAATAGGAATTTAAAATCCATTTTTTATGTGGGGTACAAAATGTCCATACTCATCTAATTACCATAATCTACCCCACAGGCAACAGCCTTCAGGGAAAGGGATCTCCCATTTCAAAATACTGCTGTGACACAATCTGCTTTCACAAATATTCAAGACTATTGCATATTACCAATGTCTTTTTTAAATAAAAGTATGCTCTTTCTCAATGCTTCTCAGAGCCATGTTCAGCATTGAAATATTCAGCCACTAATAATTATGTTGGACTGTCTAATGGAAATATCACATCCATAATCTGTATTTGAAAAAAAATACAGTATTTCCCTTAACAATTCCAAAATTACGTTTTTAACTAATTTGTAAATTAAGTGCAATTGCCCTTTACTTTTACTACACACACACACACACACACACACACACACACACACACACACACGTATATATATATATATATATATATATATATATATATATATATATATATATATATATATATATATATAATATTTGCTTTACAGAAGATAGCTGAGAAACTTTAACAGCCCATGTAGCAATATTTTTGAATTAAATCCAGGATCTCTAACCAACAACGTTTGAAATGTGAAACTATTTCAAAGTTATCTTAGCAGTATTATCTTTTATAAAGCAGAACTAGAAAACCTTACATAATGAAGTGCTACAAAGCTAAATGAGCTCCTTTGCATCTTACAATTACATAACAGTTTTGAAATGTGGAATGTTTAACTGTAAAGAATTAATTTATCATGATTTAGTAAGTGACAGAAGTATTATATCTGCAAGGGAATGGAAGACAACTAAATATATTTGCCTTAACGGCTAGCAGAAAACGGAAGCTGAATGTTGCAGATGTATAAAAGGAGAACTGTACTTCTTTTTCAAATAACACTAACTGGCATAAAACAGGAGAATATGGAACATTATTTTCAGAAGAGCAGTGTGAAATTACAAAGCTAATAAAAGTTGGTTAATGTAATAGATTGTTTTCTATTTATAACCCACATGACTTCTGTTTTTCTTACAGATTACCTGTGTTATACAAGGATAACAATATAAAAACACAGTTATTTACTGATGGATACATCACATAGGTGGTACAGACACCAGTTTTCTTATCAACTTCACTGCGCTCCCCTTGCATATAATTGTCAGTAAAGACTATTTATAAACCTTGCCCTAACAATGCATGTCATTGTTCTTTGCAAGTGTTCAAGGTTTTGCTAAAACAAAATTGTATTTGTTTCCTAACTTCCACTTATGAAATGCCTGAATCAAAGTCTAAGCATTTGAGAGTATTCCAGAAGACTGGAGGAATGTTGAAAGCAACTGAGGGTATACCAGTACCTTGAGTGAGTTATTTCTTTTTTTCATTTTTTTTTCTAGTAGTAAGCCAGACATGGAAAGACCGTATTTCTCAGTTCCTGACTCCACCCTACAACTATTTATTTTTTCTGGTGACATCAGTTATTGGGAGGGACTGAAGAAAATGTGCAGCCTGGATAAGTTCAGGAGAATAAAATGTGCTTTGGCAGAGATCAGTTATACAGTCTTCAAAGAACAAGAGGGAACAAGCCTGCCAAGCCCAGCATCCCAAAACAAGCAAATTTATTATAAAGTAGAGCAACTTATAGTACGTCTAGGTAAGTGTGTATACTTTCATCAGCTAAAGTAAAGTAATAACATTTGTATAAAATGTATTTTGTAGTAGCAGTTTCTATAAATATTATAGTCTTTAATCATCATTTAATATGAAATGAGGCAAAACTAGTATTCCTCATACTGAGCATCATTGTATGATTTCTTTCGAAGCTATATACTTATAAACGGGTTATTCTTTGCCTTAACTGGGGAGCAAAGCAATGCATTTTTGTAAGTATTTATCGACCTGCAACATCAGAAAAATATACAAGAAAGTTTCCCATTTCCCTACTTCAAACAACATTTTGTAAACCAGAACGCTGTCTCTACATTTTAATATTAAGTATTTTTAGAAGATTGGAATAATTTAAGTTTTACTTAAGACCAAATGAGATGCAGCAAAATAGCTTTAGGACTTATTAAATTGGTGAGTGGGCATTATATAACTTGAATATAAAATGTTATAGCTAGTGAATTCTATAAAATGTAGTTTTCTTACAAATAACTGACATGTTGACAAAGAAATGCATGTCTACATATTCCAGTATTTGTATGCATCAATGTTAATATTAGGCAGCATTGCTTGTTAAAATATGACACTTTCACATTAAATCTGGTCCATTCATTAATAAATTTGAATACCTTCTTGGATGATTTTCTGAAAGCATTTACATATAATAGAAATGCATCCTTAGTAAATCAATGTCTTTTTTATTGCTGGACCAGAATGTCTGTGGTGTGATGCCCCAAAAGTGAAGTAAAGCTTGCCACTAAGCCCCTTACATAACAAATTACAGCAGGCATCACTGAGTGATTACTTCAAATATTACATGTCAATATGGATTGGTGAAAGTTCTAATTTTGTTTTTACCTTGCAGTACTCTCACTGTAAAAAATAAGGAGAACTTAGCCAGTGCTTTCCAAATATGACACAACTGACTTATAGGAAGAAAAATGTGGAAAACAGTTTTGTTACATCTGCTGTTGGTTCACAGACCATCACTTAAGATAAGTAATTAGGGCTGCATTTCATTTATACAAACAGATATCTACTAAGCTATCATGATACAATTAGTACCAAGTTCAGATATTAGTTGTCATTATGGCATCAGTGAGTATTTCAGAATGACATCAGACAAGTTCAAATCCCTGCCATCTCTGACAAATAATGACAATGCACTTTTGAGACTGACCATTTGAATTAAAGCACTACTTAATACTTTCCAAGTCAATTTTGTTTAACCATTTACTCTCTAAGCTTTGTAAAAAAAACATTATCCTGTCTGCTGTGATGTACTATAGAATATAATCGCAGTTATAATATACATTTCATACCTCATAACTCTGTACGGTGGAACACTTTATATTATAACTTATACTGTAAGGTGAAATTGCATTGGCTAAGATTTTTACCTCACAGCTTCAGGCTCTAGGATTCAACCTTGACCTACAGTTGCTGTCAGTGTGGCATTTACATGGGCTCCCAGTGCCTGTGTAGATTTTCTCCAGGTATTTCTTGTCATCTTTTCTAGCAAAACCATGCAGGTTGACTGTATACTCTAAACTGTCCAGACACACTTAATTTACCCTTGCCCTTATGGCATATATTATTGCTGAAAATGGCCCATCATAAAGCAGTTGTCTTATACATTTAAGAAATAAGTACATTTAAAAAATGATGCTGTACTAGCCTATATTAAATTGCAAAGATGTACTGATATATATAACAAAAAATTGGTTTTATTACAGGAGAATTACCTAAATCATGGGACTAAACTGGAAGTATCTTGGGTAAAGTAAAATTTTCAACCAGCCTTCCTGGGCCAAAGACATATGATATGAAATTAGATGGTATGCAAACAAAAGCCTTAGAGAAGAGAAGCACCATGAACATATATGTCTAACTAAAACATAAAAACATGTACCCAGCTGTTCTGATGAGCATGAAAGAGGTCATCTTGGAATGTGAGCCCTATTAGCTGACATTTGAGGGTAACACCATTGACTTTCCTTCACATTTCACTTGATTTTTCTGTATAATAATTGCACAGTCAAGATGCTGTATCATTTTGGTGAACTACATTTAACAGGCTATCTCTTTCTTTTGGAATTTTGGCTAAAAGAGCAATATTATACATGCAGATTCCTAAACATAAAATTACTGCCAAGCCATCTTCCATTTACCTGGTTAATTCGTGAAGTTATGACATTTTAAGTAATCTTCAGGCAATGCAGTTTAGATAGTACATCTTTCTTTCTTTCTTTTTTTCTAATATTATGAGAATGAGACCACTAAGTAGGATCAGTCTTGCAGTCATAGTAATAAGAATTTATAGATAATGTTGTCATTCTAGAATTAGTACAGCTCTGCTCCACTCATTCAACTTCTCTCAAGACCAGTTCTTAAAGATATTAACTGAGGTTGTAATAAATAGTATTCGAGCTGTATGAAACTTAATAATTACCCTTGTTGATTGCACAGTAAAAATACTTTGCCATGTATTGTAATGCGCTACATCTGCTTCTGAATTCCAGAACTAGTTTTGCTATAAAAATATAGTCTCTAACTATAAAATCTTTTCGGTTGTGAAAAAAAAAACATAAAAATTGCTTTTACTTTAACAATATAGGCTATAAAAAAGCATAGTTTGGAGTGTCTAACCATGATTATAAAATGAGCCAGCAGACTGGAGAGGGATAATAAGAATGGATAAAAGGAAAAGACTTTTCAAAAAATTACAGATTGTGTTGAGTGTAACAGAATGGTATGTTTTGTCATTGGTATACATGCTCAGTGTTAATAATAAGTCCTACAAAACACACTTTCTCAAATTGTTGCTGAAATTCTAATTTGCCCACCTAGACTCATTGTCTGCATGTTTTACACCTTCCAACTTCTTATGATTTCATTTCTTTCTCCTAATTATTTACTATAACCTTTCTAATGATTAATGTATTTATTTATTTTAGTGTGTTAACTAAGTTAGAACACTAATTAAAGCAGACTATTTTCAGGCACAGCCCCGGAAAAAAAAAACACAAAGAAAAACGTAACAGAAAATGATAATGTCACAAATTTGTAATGGTAAAGAAGTGATTGAACAAGTAAAGCACTTAATATATGAATAATAGCATATTGAACTTGAGTTGCTAAAGGGAAAAGAAACAAAACGGGGCAGGAGAACAATTAGAATAAGTGTATAGGGAGAGTCAGGAGCGGATAAAGGATAAGAGTTCAGAAGATACGGTAAAAAAAGAATGGTATGTACAGTATGCAATCCTTTGGATTCATTAATTAATTATTTTTAAATGTGACAGTTGAAACCAAGTAAGACTTTTGCTACTAGTATCGTAATTTAAAAGGAAATTTATGAGAACTTTGTGAAGATGTGTTATGTATTCGGAAATAGCAAAATTGAATAGACTGATCAGAATGCAATGTTCAGTATTTCCTTGTATATTATGCATTACCTTTTATTCGCCATTTGCCTGCATCTTCCTTTTCTTCCTGTTTGTAACTTAGTATCAGAGATGTGAATGTCTTGATTCTGTGGCTTGCAGACTAAGAATGAATCCAGTAAATGAATTGTATGCCATGCCTTGATTCCATGAAACAAATTCCTCAAAGGAAACACAGATCAAGTAGTGATATATTATATCATTTATCAGATTGAAACAGCCCCAAGTCTCAGCAAAGGATCTTGTAGGCTATTGAATTTTCATGGAAAGAAGAGTTTACGCAGTCAGTGATTTAGAGTATATGGGGCCACTGACCTTGGTCAACAGTCCTTCTAGTCATTTCATAAAATTGGTTTCATTATGTACTGTGGATAATACCACAGCAGATCAAATTATTTCCTAGACTAATGATCCTGTACTTAGCTCTTAAAAACTCAAGTCACATTGTATATTGTGGTGGTGAATGTTATAATGTCAAAATCAGTGCATTTCCAGAGTAAGCCTATACGTTTCTCAACCCCCTGCTTTTTTTTTTTTTTTTTTTTTACCTTGTTCCTCCCCAAAAACTGAATGAATTCACAAAGCATTGCCAAAAGAGTAATGTCAAGCAACATACAAATGTTTGCGTGTCTCCATATTTCCAGTAAACCATTCTTGAATTCTTTGTAACTTTATTTATTTATTTGTTAATCATGTAAGCCTACTGGACACAAGTGCCCCTTTTCAGGGGCAACATCTGATTAAATGGCTTGCTCAGAGTCACATAGTAAGAAATGGAGACAGGGAGAGAATCAGACCAACAGAAAACAGAAATCAGTTATTAAAAGCTCACAGTCTTAATCTACTGATAAACTAACTTAATTAAGAACTTAATCAAGCTGGGCCCAAAGGACCCTTTTCTGTTGTGATTTCTGAAATCACATAAACCATATCTCTCAACTGTCCCTGATTTTCAGGGATGTCCCCAATTTTGAATTTGACTCAAAATTTAGGTCGCCCCTCTTAATCCCACTTAAAGCTTGTGACTGTTAAAGAAAAGGTGGTGAATTGCACTTAATAAATAATGATAGTTAATAGAGTTATATACTTCTTCTAGTTCAGAAAATGTATATTAATTCATATTCTCTAATTCCGTCAATGTCTGAAGTTAATAGCATTCATTTTAAAAGTGTTCTTGATTATTTTTGGATTTGTCTGTGATTTTATTGAGATTTGTTCCTGATTGATTGAGAGTTGTGACAGAAACCTTCCACAATTCTCAATGCAGCTACTGATATTATTGGCACCTAAATGCGTTAGTAGTGTAGTGGAACATTTTACTAACATGTGTGGAAGAAGAAGAATGTTCAAGCAGTCATCAGCATTAAGGGTGATACAATGGCTAATCTACATCCTTGTTTCATGCCAGGAAACCAGCTATCAGTTTATTAAAAAAAGATATAGTCTGTACTGAGTGACTAAATATGCACATGGACAAATAGCACACACTATAGAGGGGGTGGTAGTTAAGAGAGATGTGATAACCTTCTGTCTTTCTGCATTCCACTGTCCATTGATAACATTTGTTCTGAAAGTTGTAAAAAAAGAAAAAAAAAAAGAAATTGTTGAATGACCTATCATTTGTCATTCATGAAACCCATAAAACTGTGATCTCCAACATTAAGGCACATGATGCCATATCTGCAAATTCCCCTTACTTAGAGCTTCTGACTTTCATATGGCTATCGAGGCAATCCAACCATGTTTCTCAAAGGTGAATCAACTAAAAAGCAGCCTCATTCACTCTGTGATGAAAGAAGCATTCAACCACTCATACTTCTTGCATATATACACACATGTACACATGCATATGTACATATTTTTATACACACAGACACAGAGAGACAGACATATAAGTATAAAGAAACTTCTCCCTTCTCCTCTCTTGCATACCATCACAGAATTCTATGTACTGCTAGAGAAATCCTTCTACAATTTCAATGCCATTTTCAATTCCAGAAACTCTACAAAAATAGATCTTAAGGCTTAAGGTAATCAATAAAATGCTTTTCTTTCAAAGGGTATTTTAGCAGATCCTCTGCTCATAAAGTTATATCTGAGGAACAGTATTCCACCACATATCTTAAATGAGAATTAAATGTTTTTATTGTTTTCTGTGAAATCTGCTTTTTTTTCTTAGCTAAATTGAAATGCTTATTAGTGCATCATTACCCCACCCTTGCATTTCTTTTGGACTCTTATAACTTATCTAATTCCATACCGTCAGTGTAATGTATGCATCTGGAAACAGTGCATTTACTTCCTATCTCATTTTATGTCAAATACCTTCCTGTCTCTTTGCTTTTTAGGAGGTTAAGTACTTACTGCTTTTATTTCTGAAACACATGGCAAACCATGGAAATATTTAATACCATATGATTTTATTTGGAAGCAGCAGCAGAACAGATAATTTGCAACCCATTTAAAAATAAGACAGGTTATTAAGTATAAGATTATTTAACCGTAAATACTGGAATGAGACAATATACTTATATTGACAAAACACAAGATGCAATATGAGCTGAACTGCTACAGTGTGTTCTAGAAAAAGCTCCTAAACCACAATTAATTTACTTCTTATTTTAGGTGGACTGTTCTATGTGATTAGTGTAAAAAACAAAGGTAAACAACATCAGTGACTTTTTTCAGTCCATGTAAGATAATTGTATCCATAAGACAGTTAATATTACTTTTATCAGTTTCTTTCTTTCTTATTTGCAGAAATGGAAATTTCTAAGGTAAAAAAGATCATGCGATCCATGATCCCTAGGATTGTCACTATTTGCTTTGCTCTGCTTGTACTTGGTGGGCTCACAGCAGCCTATGCCACTGGATTTCAAATTGTTAGTGATCCATATCATATTATATCTTTTGGCATATATGGTGCTTTCTTAAGCCTCCATATGATAGTACAAAGTTTTTTTGCTTGGTTAGAACACAGAAAAATGAGAGAAGATTGCCTCACTTGCAGCTATACCAAGACAGTTGCACTAACAATCGCAGCCTATCAGGAGGACCCTAACTACCTCAGAGAGTGTCTGCTATCTGTTAAGAACACACAGTACCCATCTGACAAACTCAGGATCATAATGGTGGTTGATGGAAACAAAGAGGATGACCAGTACATGATGGACATGTTCAAGGAGGTTTTTGAAGGGGAAGATATTGGCACTTATGTCTGGGAACATAATTATCACTCATGGAACCCAGAATCAGAATGTATACCTAATGCAGCACAACAAGAGAATGTCTATGAAAGCATTGATCAGCTTGATAATCTTGTGTATCATGAACTCCAAACTGAAGACCTTGGGAAGTTAACAGTAGAAGAAATTATTAAAACGAAGCGTTGTGTGTGCATCATGCAGAAGTGGGGAGGAAAGCGGGAAGTTATGTACACTGCCTTTAAAGCTCTAGGAGACTCAGTCGACTTTGTCCAGGTAATGCAAATGACAGTTTGTGGTGTTAATTTCTTACACCTGCTCTTTAGTTCATGAAGCTAATGCTTGTTTCTACTAGTTCTATGTATTATTATTATTATTATTATTATTATTATTACTGATGTGAATATTAATCATCATCATCATAGTAATAACACTATTACACGAGTAAACAGATGGAGAAATATTTGTTGTAGCACTGGCATTTAATATAGAGAATGTTTCAGCTATGATGTCCTTGCAGACTGCACATTAATCTAATTTAAAAATAAAGTAGGAGATGTTGAGTTAAATATCCACAACACCCATCAAATGAAATTTGCATACAGCTAGGTATAACTCTTAAATACAAAAAATAATTTCAATTGCTTAGATAGTCATTTATTTATCATTATGCTCATGAATGCAGGCTCAGCCTCCTGAAAAGAAATGAGTTTGAGAACAAAATTTAGCACAGGCCTGTAATGAGAAGCAGCCTGGGCATCCAGGGAGCTCACTTCCTGGAAGTGAGAGGACAATTTCACATCAAAAAGTAAACAATACTCATCAGGGATAAGGCATGTGAGCTGCTAGAAAACTTCATGTTTTGGTCTTGGATTTGGTTTATTCAGCTTTTATTCATTCACTACATGCCACAGCAAATAATCTAACTCATCTAGTGTTCCTGAGTCATCAGTGGAAAGAGGAAGTTGTGTTTTATTGGGGTCTGATTTACAAATAAATAAAATAAATTTCCTCTAAGTAACTAAGGAGTTTTCTATTTATATTGTAAACACTATACATGTGAAGCCATTGCTGAGGTAAAATTATGCTGACAAATGAAAGTTGCTCAACAATTGGGTAAAACTGCTTAGAAAATATGTTTTCACTATTATATAGTCTACCATGTTATACGCTGGAAAGGTTCTGGAAGATACCTAAATATATTTTCACTTTCCAGCATAACTTACTTCCATCGCTGTAACTTTGTAGAAGAGAACATTATGTACAGCCGGATAAGTGAGAAGGTGCCTGATCATGGTGTGTTTTCAGTAGCAACCTACAAGCAGGCAGAATTAAATAAATCAAATGAGAAGCCCTGGATTAGTACAGTAGGCAAACCACAACTGTATACTAAAACAGGAAGGAAACAAAGAAGAGAGAAGGAAGCCAAGACATAAGCCTAAATTGGTCACTAGTACATTAATTAGCAATTAATTGACACTGAATTCATGTTTCAAAATTTTCAGGGGGATCTTTCAGCAATAAAATAATACATGGCCAGTATCTGTGTAAGTAAGATAGGGAAGGTGGACTCAAGGGGAAGGATGTCAAAGCACATAATTCACTATGTTATATTTTAAGCTGATTTAGGGGATGGAATAGCTAACTGTTATGGGATGGAATAGCTAACTGTTCTTTGTTGTGAGAAGTGCAGTTTACACCTCTCATCATTGATATGAACTTT
The DNA here is from genome assembly GCF_019279795.1 of Protopterus annectens. Taxonomy (NCBI): domain Eukaryota; kingdom Metazoa; phylum Chordata; order Ceratodontiformes; family Protopteridae; genus Protopterus; species Protopterus annectens. Next base: position 1,081,480,974 of record NC_056741.1, read on the forward strand.
TAGTTATCAGAGAGTAATAATTGAAGGCTAGCTATCTATGTAATAAGGCAGCATGCAGAGGTTGGCTCCTTAAGAGGGATCCAGCAATTTCTCATCTCCAAGATAGATGAATGATTTTTGTGTGTGTGTGTGTGGGGGGGGGGCATCATGCAAAAAGGACAACTCAGTTAATAGTCTCTGTAACTTATCTGATTTGGATAATACTGCAGGTATCAGAGGGAGTCCACGTTCTACATGATTAGCAAACTGAAATGAACATAAGGAAAGGTATGTGTTGAAGAGCCATGCTAATATTCAGATGTTTCTTTTTTTATAATTTTAGGTCTGTGATTCTGACACTAAGTTAGACCCACTGGCTACCATAGAGTTAGTAAAAGTGCTGGAGTCCAATGAAAAGTATGGTGCTGTTGGTGGAGATGTGAGAATTTGGAATCTCTCCGATTCCTACATCAGTTTCATGAGTAGCCTCAGGTACTGGATGGCCTTCAACATCGAGAGAGCTTGTCAGTCCTATTTTGACTGTGTTTCTTGCATCAGTGGTCCACTTGGTAAGTATATTTAAATGTTTTATTAAGTTTCAAATATGACATTCATAAGTAAGAACAGGTGTGTCTTATATAGCACTTTAGCAGTCTACAGCAAAAGGAGATGCAAGTCATAACTACAACTCCCAAAACTTCAAAAAGCATATTATAAATTAACCAAAATAATAGCAAATTCTGAAACTGTTATATGATTCAATAGTTTTTTGCCAGCAGCAGACTTTGCCCTCCTGCACCTGCCTCTTGACTATGAGGTTGTTGTCTGTCAGACTAGACAAAATATTTCAAGGTATAGCACTCAGAGTTAATACATATTTCCCTATTTTTGGCAGATGCAAGAATCATAATTATTCTTTTTGACAATCCAACAGGCACCCAAAGTAGCTATGTGATGTCTCAAACAAAACAAAAAACAAAACTGCAACATTCACTAAGACAAAACAAAACCAAAACAAAAAAAATAAAAATTAATTTCTTGTTAGGTCTACTTCCCCCTATGATTCCATATGAGATGTGTGACCTTGTACTAACTGACCACCTGATATAGTTAATTCTAAGGTGGCCATATCTCAGGAAAGAGGAACTAACCCTCAGAGAAGTAAAGCACCCAACAATACACAGCAACATGCACACCACCACACATCATGTACTGAAATCATAACACACAACTTGTGGTATCGTTTGCATATTAACCCAACCACATACTACCAAATTTTGGGTGAAGACTGCAGTGTGCATGTCATGACTGTGATTTAGCTGCTGATAGAACTGGTAGCAGCAAGTTAAGATATGATGAATACTGTCCTTGGTAGGTAAGGAACCTAGACATACAGACTGAGCATTTGAAAAATAAACTCTGATGTAACACTACCTCAAGTATTTAAGTGTATTTATTTTGTATTTTCACTAGGATGAATTTATTTGCTGTGCACTTGTTTGCACTATCCCTTACTCCTTTCAACTAGTATACTTGTGCTCTCCTTCTTATTACTACACCCTTTCATTTGTCAATGAGTACTCAATCTCACAGTAACGTCTCTGAATCTGAGCACTTTTCATAGGTTCATAGCTAAGTACTAGTCCAGCTGCCCCTTTGATCCATTTTAAGCCTAGCCAATTTAGGCTATGGTGTGAGTGTGTGGATCAAATCCTGTACCTTGTGTCTGTCACGCAAACACTATAACCATGATGACAACTCCCACCCCACCCTTGCCTACCCCTCACCTCCCTTTTATCCAGGAAGGCAGCAATAAGCGAGATGCAAGGAGCACTATTAGTGATTACTGGAATGAAAACTGATACAAACAATACGCAGACAGCACTGTTGGCCTTGGCAGGATGTGGTTAAAAAGAAAGACACTCTCCATTCAGCAACAAGCACACAATAGTTATTACAGTGCCAAGCTTGCTGATGCACAACTTGTTAAATGAAGCTGCAAATGCCCTATCAATTAAAAGTCAATAATTCACTAGAACTGACGCCACTTAACTATTATGCTGTAAGTATAAGAGCAACCATGCTTTGACAACAGAATTCAGGAAAATATTCTTAAAGTAGTTTTTAGTTTGGTTATAGCATGCCACCATTTTAGCCAGTTCTTTCATTTCCGAAGTGTTCACAGCCTGTAGGATTTTGATCAGACTGACGTTATTATGCTTCAGCCATGGATCAGCTAGTTGATGTAACTCAGGTGTGTACATAACCAGCATAGCTCCAGGTGTGTACATAACCAGCATAGCTCCAGTTCCTGTATTTCAGTTCTGAGGCTACAAAGACTTGTTAGAGCAAGGGCCTGCTTGAAGACAGGTCAGGGGAAAGGAGTGGAGTATATATGGGACACACAGAAGTTGATATGTATTCTTCAGTTTTAAGTTTGGCTTAGGTCTCTTTGGTAAATGGATTCAAATGAACTTGGCTATCTGCATAAAATAGCATGAAAAATAACAAATCAGCATTTCATATTAAAAGCAAGGATCTCGCCTTGATTGAGAAAGAGAATAGCCACTTTAGTAAATACTAGGCAGTTCACACCCCTTTATTTACTCTCTCACCCAGAGTACTCTCTATGGTGGGCATGTTTTTATTCTGAGAATGTATACAGGGGTAACATGTACCTAGAGACAAATCACTTAGCACATTTCACAAAGATATCAGACTGAATGAAAGCATATCATTTTGGTTTGATTCCCACAACCTCCGCTATGTGAGTGATGGAGCAAGCTGCTTAAGGAGAAAGCACTCAAAGACTGACTGTGACAAAGCTGCTCGGAGATCTGTGCTTTACTCTGGTAAACACAAATAAATGAACAGAATACATAAAACTTGTAACTTGTTAATGAGAAAACAGACAGCTTAAATACTGGATAAAAGTGTCTGCTGAGATTATTATTAACAGACAAATATTTTGCTACTAATGGTATTTTGAAAGAATCATTGCTTTCTTTCATATTGTCTGAAGACTCACACTAATAGATTTCTGGAGTCTAGCACTAGATGGAAGGTTCTGTTAACTGACATGTTTGATGTTCTAGCAAATGTAGATTCCATTATCAGGTTCACAGACTCCGTGCCTACAGGTTTGGACAAGGATAGGGTGACAGTTACTTTTCTCTCCTGTGTCAGGATCAGCATTATTATCAGGGGAATTCAGTCTCTCACACTGGACAAATATGAATATGACCTAATGGTACCAGTGTAGGTGGGAATGACTTGAGGCACTCAACCTTAGGTGGCCCATGGAAAGAAAGACACTTTGGATAAATAACACCATGAAGCTTATGCAATGCAGATAAGACTCTAACCCTTAGTGGAATCCTTCCTTCTTCTAGAATGATGCTTTGTCCCCCTGCACGACCTAACTAATTTGTGCTAACCCCACCCTAAGTCTGCCCTTTTACCTGAGGAAAACCCTTTCCATAACACTATCACTGTACAGCACACCTACATACATATCACATACATCTCACACAGGCACAACACTAAGTCTGTTCCTTTAGCTAGCCCTTCCTCCAACCCTAACCCGCAAACCTCACACCTGCCCATAATGTAAAACCTTCAGAATATCTGACAGTTTTGTCATTAAAATTCCAAACCCATATTTACCTTACCCAAACACATTCATAGGTTCTCATAGGTTCATAGGTAGGTACTAGGCTATCAGCCCAAGGGCCCACGTTAGCCTAGCCAACAAGGTTCCCTGGCTTACTCCACCCATGAAAGTTATTCTCCTGTGCCACTGTCATGCAGAGACACAGAAGTGATCCCCAGGGTGTATTTCCTATTTCCCATCCCATCATCAAGATTTTTCTTGAAGAGTGCTAATGACGAACTTTGCTTGACATAGATGGGTGGCCTATTCCAGAGTATGGAAAGTCTCTGGGACAGGAATCTATCCCTCCAGCATGCCCTGTTTATTGTGGTGACAAGGTTTAGGTCCCTAGAGTGTGTAGCTCGGAGGGATTCGGATTTCTTTAGGTGTAGCATGCCCAACAGCTCTGGGTTTCATATAGCTTTATATGTTAGGCAGAGATCACCTCGGAGTAGACGATATGCTATAGAGTAAAGCTGGAGCTTTTTGAGGTGGTCAGTGTAGGGCATTTGTTTGAGGCCAGTAATCCTCTTTGTGAGGTACTTCTGTGGCCTTTCCAGCTGCTGCAGATGTCTTGTGAGGTACATTCCAAAAGGGGCATTGTACTCTATAATAGGTCTAATGAGTGTCGAGTAGAGGGGAACAATGACCTCTTTTTTCCTGGATGTGAACCCTTTTATGATGAGGTGTGCCATGTAGAAACACTTCCTGACTACTGTGGCGATGTGAATATGAAAGGAGAGACGACTGTCCACCTGGGTACCAAGATCTCTTATCAAGCATTCGGTGTTAAGTAGATTGCTGCATGTGGTAGCTCATGGGTACAGAGTTTTGACCAAAGGGAATGACACTGCACTTTTTGGCATTGAGCTTGAGGCCATGGCTCTGACACCAGGCATCTGTCTCAACGAGGCCCTTCTGTAGGATGTCCACATCATTTGGGGACTTGACTATGACTCCTAGTTTGCAGTCATCTGCGAACTTTGTTAGCTAGAGGCCTTCTGTGTTAGCCTGTACATCAGAGAAGTAGATACCAAACAGTAGAGGTCCCAGGACGGAACCCTGTGATACTCCACTTGTCACTGCTTTGAGGTCAGATTTGGAGTCTGCAACTTTTACAGTGTGAGTTCTGTCAGTGAGCCATTTGGCAACCAATCTTCTGACATAGGGATTTATACCTAGTTTAGTGAGTTTAGCTATAATTCCAGAATGGGGTATGGTGTCGAAAGCCTTGGCAAGGTCAAGATAGGCTGTGTGAAACACCTTACCCTCATCTACAGCTTTGGTGACTGCCTCAAAGAAGTCAATCAGGTTCAGAAGGCATGATCTGCCTTTCACAAACCCGAACTGAGTGGGATACAGAGTTTGTAGGTTACCAATGTCTTTGTTCATGAGTTCCATGATGATACACACTTAGTTTAACATACACACTAAGTCAAACACACTTAGTTTAAGATATATATGTTTTATATATATATATATATATATATATATATATATATATATATATATATATATATATATATATATATATATATCATATATCTGTATAGATATAGATATATGTAAATAGATATATGCATATGTGTGTAACATGCCTCTCACTCTCTCTGTCTCTATACACACACGCACACACATGCACACACGCACACAAACACACAAACACACACACACACATGTATGGCTAGCAGGACAGATAAAAAGAGATAGAGCTTGAGAAACACTCATGTATGTACATGGAACTACTATACATACTTTCATAACATGAATTCAGTACTCTATTTGGTCAAATCTCAGCAGAATGTTGTGCCTTGGATGGTCAAGGATGAAGTACTCATACCTTCCCCCACCGCTTACTTATGTAAAGCAACAAAAGTAACTCACAATGAGGGATAAAGTGACACTTATGAAGATTAATCAGTTTCATTACTGCTAAAAGTATAAAAATATGTCTAGAAATTTTGCATATGATCGTTTTTGGAGTCAGAATTATTTTAGTAATGGCTGTATCTCAAAGCATTTCACAGATAAACCAATAATTATCTAACATGCTCTCCTGGAATCATGAATTAGACCAATGCTTTAAATAATAAATCCTGCAGGCCCTTTAACGTGTCCAAAGAATGAAACACAGATTCAAACATTTTTAAGAATGAGGGAAAAGTCAAGACTATTAGTGGAAAAGGCCAAAAAACTTTGGGAACTGTTTTGATGTCCTTACAACTTATTTAAAAATTAAACAGAAAAAAAATTTACTTACACTAATGTACATTTTCCAAATTTGATGTTTGTATATAACATTCTACCAGTATATTTAGTGACTTAATCATTACTATTATTTACCAAAATAAAACCATTCATGATGGACAAAACAATATTTTTTTCTGGCTGAATTGGAGTTTTTTTTTTTAAACAGTGATATTTGAGAGGTATTATGCAACATGTAAACCTTCACTGGATGGATACTGTCTTAAGAGTACAATAAAGAGTGTATTTCTAAAGAATAAAATTATTTTTATCAGCCAGTAATATTTTATGTTATATTCACTGCTCTATATTATAATTGTATTTATGAAATGAGGAATATGTAGAAGTAAAAAATGCACTAATTAGTAATATACATACGTTAACTCTATTCATTAGTAAACGTTTGGTTTTATTTTCAGGTCTATACAGAAATGACCTTCTGCAGCAGTTTCTTGAGTCTTGGTACAATCAGAAATTTCTAGGGACTCACTGCACCTTTGGGGATGACAGGCACCTCACAAATCGGATGCTGAGCATAGGATATGGTACAAAGTAAGTCCATTTCTGACTGTTAAATTAAAGTAATTGTTCCAATTTTACAATGACAGTACATACTGAAATGATGTAGACAACTGGAAAGGCTGGACAACTTTACCAAAACAAATAACAAATAAAGACAAATATATATTACTCCTCTAAAATGCAAGTAATAAGGCAGCCACAGCCAGTAACTACTGAGTAAAGAAAAAGAACAGATGGATACATATCACAGATGTCACTTTAATATTAAATTGAATAAATAAACAATGCCAGTCAATACTATTGTGTTGTTTTAAGCATTTACTTTAATATTAAAGCATCTTCTGTGATGTTTATCCACCTGTTCTTATTTTTATTTATTAGCATTCTGCAAAGTTCAGGACAAGTCAGACAGCTGCATTCTTTCATCCTCCCATAATAAAAACATTTGTGCTGGCCTCTTAGATTGAATGCATGTAACAACTCGGAGCTAAATGATAAAGAACATTTTAAAATTTATCTAAGAACAACACATTTGAGCCATTGATTTTTGATTGGTTCTTGTAATCATGCTATCCAATCACATAAGAATGGTTTGAATGGGTTTTATCTTTATCTGATGAAATCTTAGAGACAAAAGCACCTATGTTCTGCGGAATAAACAATATTTTGTGTTTTTGTTTTCCTTAGTTGCTTTTGCTTAACATATTTATTTGGATACAACTAAATAGTTTGTTCAATTGGTTTGCTTGCTTTGTTTTAATAATTAACTTTATTATAAAAGTTTCTTCTGTGATGTTTATCCACCTGATACTATTTTTGTTTATTCACATTCTGCAAAGTACAGGGCTAGTAAGATAGCTGCATTTTTCCACCCCCCACCATAATACATACATTTGTTATCTTATCTTTAGCTAATTTCTTAAATGTAAGGTACACATCCGACATGAAATCATAGTCCATAGCTGTAACTTATATTTCTGTTATAGGCCACAGCTGAACCTTATATTTCTATATGTTTCTTTCATATAAATCTGCTAGGCTCCTCTCCACATCTTACCATCCAGGGACAAGGACTAGACCTTTCAATTATACTTATTTTATAAGAACATTCAAATTTTCAGGCCTGATTCACTTCAGCATGATGTCCCAGTTTCTGGAGGTATGTCTGTATTTTCAGGTTCGATATACCCCTTCGCAAAAAATTTCTGAATACTCTTCATTACATGTGATTTTTGAAGTTGTGTAATATACAGAAAACTACACTTTATAATAAATATGCTAGTATCAACAATGATATAAATAAAAAGGACAAACATTTTACATCTCCCTTTTTTCCAAAGCAAACATAAATGACCTTGTACGGTAGAATTTTGCAATGCATGTATAGAGAGTTTACACTGTCTCTTTTATAATGTGCTTATATTATTCCATCATTTTGATCACTACATTTTTAAACATGTGCTTCTATGCAGTATCACACATTCCTGCTGGAAGTAGGAAGAGTTTTGTGCTATCCAATATTCAGATATTATGCTGGACAAGATGGCAAGATTTTTACATGGATGTTTCTACTTTCCAAGGGCCTTTACTCCTATTTTCAATGTCTACAAGTTGAATGTTTTGACACGGTCAGCCACTCAAAGAAGAGTGAATGATCTGCAGCATTAACTAGCATGTCACATGCTAGGGACCAATGTGATTCAAATCTGGCAAATTCATAGCATACTTATCATGCATGCTAAATTGCATATCTGAAATGTGACGCTCGTTATTAATAAGGTGTGACTATACTGTACATTTGGTCTTCTATAGTATGATTGCATTTCTAAGAGGGTTTTGGCATGCATACCTCTCAATTGTCCAGATTTTTGCAGAATGCCCAGATTTTTGTCTTATATTTTTGGTCTGTTCCTCATAAACTTTTGGTTTTCTGGTAAATCATTGCAGAATCATTGAGGGTGGAAGTTAGAAAATAATGACAGCCATTTGAGTTTCAGATTTCATACTCTTCAGAAATGTTATGCTATTTCTTGCTCCAAGAGGTTGGCATGTCGCACTTTTTATCATTAAATGGACTTATTAAGCTGGAGTGGTTAGATAATATGGGTGGCCACTCCCCAGAACACTAGTACTATTGGCACCAGTTGTTCACCATGCCTCATCATTACTCATAAGACATTCTTGTCTACTTAATGATGCCTGTCTTTCTTTTAATAGAAGAACAAAATTTGCCAATCCAAAATACAGATGGTTTAAATATTGCAACAGCAAAAACACATGCTGTCAGATGACTTGCTGTGCTTCAAGGGGTCACAGGTGGACCTTTCTTAATAAGCCATGCTGCCTCCATTTATTCCTTTAGCTACAGGTGGCTTTACAGCACAACACTGCAGGCATACTATTGAGATCGACTACTTTCTGCATGTCATCACAGTGGAGTAGGGATTTGTCAAAATTGTAACAATGCAACTAGATGAACTAACTAGTCAGTCCCGACAGTGTGTAAAAGATTCAAAACTCAAGAGACAGATAGAGAGAGGAGGGCATAGAAAACACTCCACTTCCCTTTACAGGAGTCCTAAACCTCCTTGCAAAATGAAGGACATTAAGACTGAGGAAGAGCTATGTTTACATTTCATTAGTAACTTTAGTTGAAGCTGCAGCTTTTACTGTTTCTGTTTCTGTTTAAAAACTGAGCAGCATGAAAATTCACTGTGCTGGCCAGTGTGGTATTGTGTGGGGTATAAATCAGTTGCATGTTCTGTTATTCAAACCCATTTATTCAACCCCTTATTTGTATGCTTCAGGTATACTGCAAAGTCAAGATGCTACTCAGAGACCCCAGGCCAATATCTGAGGTGGCTGAATCAACAGACTCGCTGGACCAAGTCTTACTTCCGAGAGTGGCTCTACAATGCTTTATGGTGGCACAAGCATCATCTTTGGATGACCTATGAGTCCATCGTGGCTGGCGTCTTCCCCTTTTTTGTTACAGCTACAGTCATTAAATTGTTTTACAGTGGAAGCTTATGGGACATTTTATGGGTTCTGCTCTGTATCCAGATAATAGGCCTCTGTAAATCACTATATGCTTGTTATTTAAGGGGAAGCCTGGTCATGCTGTTCATGTCACTCTATTCGGTGCTATACATGACTAGCCTTCTACCCACTAAGTACTTTGCCATCCTAACGATGAACAAGAGTAGCTGGGGCACTTCAGGAAGAAAGAAGATCGTTGGCAACTACATCCCTCTACTTCCTCTCTCAGTGTGGGCTGCCATCTTACTTGCAGGTTTATGTTACACAATCTACAAAGAAGTTGACATTGGACTGTTGGGGTGGAATGACATAGTAAAGCAGGCAGAGGTAACTTACCTGATATATGGTTGTGTTGCATATGTTTACTACTGGCTGTTTATGGTTGGTTTGTACTGGGTATGGATCAAACGGTGCTGCAGGAAAAGATCAGGATTTTATAATGTCCAGGTATAGATTATTGTGATTAGATTACCTGGCCCGTATATGAAAATTTTCCTTTAAGTGAATACATACCAGGGAGATTCCTATATTCCATGGGCTACATCAGAGCCCAGAGAAAAAGCACAACAATTTTGTGTTAGTGAATCATGCGTAGGTAGACTGGTGTATTCACCTCAACCAGTCAGAGTTTAGCAGTAAAATAAGTCATCAGAGGAAGAATCCAGGCTAGCTCACTGCACTATACTATAGCAGTTTCACTGGATTATAGGGCATTGCACTTGGTAGGGCAATACAATGTGGTGTGCATTTTTGCACTGTATAAAGACTTTTGACCTTTATGGATTTTACAGTGCAATGTCACCACGAGTATACATTTTGTGTCAGATATAATCCACAAACTTTGACTGAAATTGCCCCATTTAAGATCACTTCACTGTATCTGTTATCTAACATAATAAATCAGTGAATACATAAATAGGCATGTTTTGAAAAACGTCAGGAGAGAAGCAAGTTGTTTGTTGTAGGGACACAACCCAAGCATTCCAGGTTCAGTTAGTGGATCCGATGCCAGAAGAGCTGACTACAGAAGATATAGAAATGAAGATGCATAGCCTGCTCACCTTCTTCGGGTGGGGGGCATGCTGCCATTCATGTGAGGCATAACAATACCAAGTAAAGGTTGGGTTGAATGACTGACTGGGATGGCCAACATCTCAGGAATTGGGGGCAGGCATCTGAGAAACCTGTCACTATGGAGGCAGAGCATGTCATCTAATGATGACTCATTGTACATTGCCTATGTGATGACACTGTCACCATGTAGGGAGAGCTAGGCATTCTACTGCAAGCTGCACTATCAGCAGCTGTCCATGGTGTGTCAGCCTGCTTCAAAACAAGTGAAAGAAAAGGCAAAACTCTAAATAAAAATGAAAACACGATAATCAGTTCTGCCATAATCTCTGTTTAGATGTCCTCAGGCAATATATGCCACAAAGCACAAGATCAAAGGTCAAGTGCTTCTGTTACAGAAACAATAGAGAATGATTCATGAACTACCTGCTCTGTTATATCATCAAACCTCAGCAGAACACTTAGAAACAGAGAAGCTGGAAACAAGTGCAATCCTCCATCCTTAAATGCAACATCCAAGAGTTCCTATTAATGACTAATAGTGACTTGTTTGATTTCTTATTTCCACTACTCAGCAGTATACCTGCATACTTCCATTAGGTAACAAACAAGTTCAGCATAACCTGGTCAGGAATTAAATATTTCCCATTCTGCATTTTTGTCCTTTCCTTAATTTGAAGTTGGGGGTATGTAATACATTCTGGAATGTTTCCTTTCAGATATGTACAGTTTGAGTTTTAATGACTGTTTTTAATTTATTTGTAAGAAAAAATTGTTTATTTATTAATGTATTTATTTATTCTGTTTAATCATGCATGAAGAGCATGCCTGTCATACTTAAAAAAATAGCAAAATCAAAGAGCAAAAATACAATATAAGTAGATATAGCTTGGATGTTGACAGCGTGCTGGATAATACAACAGCACATTCAGGAGATTTCTGGAAAGCCAGTTACTTTAGCACTTTTTTCGTTATAAAACAAAATATTTGCAAAGCAAGACTAAATAACTGTGGTGCTTCATGGATAAATATTTTCATGAAATGATAACAATTCCTATGCTTCATTTGTTCCACATTGATTGTACATGTTGTTTGCACTTGTATTTTATATTGTTAACAGTGCTCGAAGGACTTTCCATTTTTAAACAAATGTGTCTGGTTGATATTGATATTACAATGAATACTGGAATGGGATCATATCTTCTAAATACCTGTGGATTATAAATGCTGTTGAAATCAATCATTGTCCTGAGTACACAGAGCTTGTAGTTTACAACTAAATATTTCAATTTCTGTTAAAAGCAATGCTGGCCAAAGACTTGGACAGAACTTTCACTCCTTTGCCCAAAATTCCAGTATTAGTGTTAAGCAAAGCCAATAACTTTATGTTCGTACATATTTCTGCATTGCTGTATTTTACTTTTTATTAGGAACTGGTAATCTTAAGAGATACATAGCTTGTTTTATTCTACACTCTATAAATCTCTTTCTTTTATTAATCTGTTAGCTAAAGACTATTTTCAGCTGTTACACACAAAATATAAATTATTTATTAATTTATTTATTTATCTTTGTTTATCAGGAAATTCCAACTGGGTTAAAGCCCTTTTTCAGAATAGGCACAGGGAGAAAAGCTTTGTATTTAACATCACTTTTGACATATAGAAAAATGCAGTTACATGATATCAGAAGGAATACAAAATATAGGTAAGTGTATATTCATGACAGAAAAAATACAATAGCTTACATAAACACCATTTCAAAATATTAAAGTACAAAGCAATACAGGAAGACAAGAAAACAAATTTTAAAAATTAAATCAATAATACCAAAAAAGAAAGAAATGCATAACTGCACAACAGAAAAAGGTACAACAATCCAAATCTCTAGCTACAAACTAAAAAATGATAGTGCTATACTCTTCTTTTTTCATTTTAATCCATGAAACTAAAAGATGATGGTTGACTGGCGACTTTAAGCTGTTCACACACATTGCCTTTTTCTTGTTTCAAAGGTTCTTTCTGAAAATGGTATATATATATTTATTTATTTTTTTTATTTTATTTTACATTTGTTAACCGGGAAAATCCAGCTGGACCAGGTCCATTTTCAGTGGATGCCCGGGGAGAAAAGCTCCACAATTAACATATAGTAAAGTAGTTATGACAGAGGTAATACAGACATGAAAAACAGGTTAATTGTAAGTACACATATACAAATATTGTTCACAATGGTTCAACTGTGATTGGTAAAGAACCGATACTTTGATAAAGCATTACATATAAAGTACAACTGACCTGACAGAGAAAATGCTATTCTTTAAATAACATTTGCATACAATTTGTGTTTTACATTTGCTTCTATTACGGAACAGAGAAGGAAAAATAATATAACCTGAGCAAATGACCATTTTGGTTTAGGGTAAGTGTTATTTTTGACACATATATATATATATATATATATATATATATATATATATATATATATATATATATATATATATGGGTCACTATCATAAGATTGAAGTTCCAGAACTTCGAATCATTAAAGATTGAACTTTAATGTTCAAAGTCTTGGAACTTCAAAAATAAAATAAAAAAAAGTTAAACAAACAAACAAAAAAATGCTCTAAGAAGAAGGGCAGGCCACCCAGCACACCCCACACCCCCAGCTACTTAACTATACCAACTCCGAGATCGCACTACATTGCAGAAAAAGGAAATCTTCCCTTTCCGTGCTATATGGCGATCTCCGTTCTAAGATTCAAGGTTTTAAAACTTTGATCATTAGGGCATGACCTTTCATGATTCGAAATTTTAAAACTTTGATCTTATGATAGGGACCCTTATATATATATATATATATATATATATATATATATATATATATATATATATATATACACAACACTATAGTCTTTTCATGTGACCCAATGGCAATTGATGGAAACTGAGACACAGTCATGGAGATGATAAAACACAAAAAATAAATTCACTTCAACCTGAGCAAATATATATATATATATATATATATATATATATATATATATAACAGCAGGTATAACAACATACATAACAACATACATGAGAAAACAATGTATACAGCAATTAAAACAGTTTAATTGTTCTGGAGCAGCCAGGACATCTGGCATTTCTTAAATTTTGACCTAACACTGGAGTGATATTATTTTATGTCTATGAACCTTTTATAATGCACAGTTGCATAAGTAACACAGAAAGAAATATACTTCCACAAAAAAATATTACTAATACATAACTGCAGCTTTTTCTGTGCACATTCAAGCATTCACAAGACTAAATAGAAACTACAGGGAAGCTATGTTATGTTTTTATACTCTTGAAGTAATGATTTGCCTCAACAACTAATGTTAGGGAAGTATGCCACAGGGGACATGCATAGAAAGGTCTGGTAAGAGTTCTACAGTCTAACCCTCATGGAATTTAATAAGCCATCAGGTTTAATAATTACACTTGAACTAAAGTTATCTACAGGCTCACCTTAGCATACATGCAGCTGTGTAACACATCAAACATATCTGAGGAAAAATGCAGATTATCTTAATATACTATAGAGTTTAAGTATTAAGAGTCAAATATTCTGCAAGAGTAGTTAATTGATCTTGTAGGAAATCAAGAGCTGCATTCAATGTCATTAAATCCCATACTGAGGGGATATTTACAGGTGGCCAAGTTGAGATTCCCCAGGCATGAATTGCTGAAGCACATCACATGATGTAACACAATGCTGATTGTTGGTTTCCCATAGGAAATCATTGTGGTGTGATTTTAAGTGTGTGTTGGCAATGACTAACTTTTTGGGGGGGAGCTTCTTCTTTCCTTCTTTGAGCTGGTGTGGCTGTACACTTGTTGTATATAAATGTGGGTGTTTGTGTGGTTCAGGGTGCTTACTCTCCTGCAAAAAAAATCTGCAGTTAACTTTGGCAACCTTCAGTATTTTGAAAAATTATTAGATGGATGTCAATGTCTCTGAGCCTCTTGATTTTGCTGTTCAGTTGTTACATAGTAGATCCACTTCTGAGATGTGCTGTTAAGAGAACAAACTGGCAATAAGTATTCGACTAAGCTGTTAGCAGTTTCCTTGTAAAATAATGCCAATTGAGTAGAAAAAGGTTAAAGTTAAATTTAATTTGAGGATGTAGATTTAATGCATGGTCAGGTGTATTCTACCTAACAGTGAAAACAGTCTGTGCTGCATACCTTACAAAAATGCAGATTTTAGACTTGTTCAATATTAGGACTGATTATATGCAATATCTTCTGCAAACAGAAACAAGTGAGTAGTTTTTAAATGAAAGGACTCATCTGCCTCAGACGATGGTAAAAATTCCTATATATATATTTTTGACAACAACCTAGTACTTTAAGAACAATTGTATTTGAGCCAGGCTACAGAACAATTGCTAATACCACAAGTAAGTCACAATAGGTATTTTATTCATCTGCATACATACATATGTAAAACATATTCATGCCCAGCCTCATTAGAATTGGCTTCAATAAATACATTCTGTAATAAAATGCACAAGTACTGGAAAATGGGCCATCTAGTTTAACAATGTAGTTGTTAAACCTTTTCTGATATTTGTATTGTTTAACCATTTGTTTTAGAAGTATTCTGCCAAACTCATACCATGAGACATTTCACTAAAGGTAATGTATTGTGTCTTATCGACATATTATTCTGTACTCAGGAAATAAAACATAACAGTATATCTTAATTTTCATTGCCAAGATCTCAATTCCTGGCTTCTGGTGTTTCAAATCACACAGTACAATTTAAGGTATCATCTCCAAACTATTGAAAATAATCATTTTCCAATTAGCTGCCCAAAACTGCAAACTATGAGAAAAGGAAAGAATTCTGCATAAACTGCAGCATATTATCCAGATGAGCTTTACAATGTATAGACTGTAATGGAACATTAATAGTTGCCAAAAAACATAGCATTTTACCTGGGGTCACAATGACCCCCATAAATGGTGCAGGTCATCTAGTATTAGGAAGACACCCACAGATTGGAGAAGGTCAGTCAAATCAAGTGTCACCTAACTGGCTTCATCAGCATTTGTCTCTGTGTACTTGGGTATATGAAATATCAAAATTATCACAACTCCACAAAAACATGGCACTGTACAAATTTTGCACTAGCACTGATAACTGACAAGTGCATGGTTAATTAGCAGAGTACTGAAATCTGCATGATTGCTATAAATTAAGTTGTGCAATAATTTTATTTATTCTTTGATTACATGAATTTGAATTGGTAATGTATATGAAGGATACTTTTGTACAAACAGTATCTATATATTCCTTTCTCTTGCACAGGTCTGTACATCAGTGAGTTGTATGTAACATTATACAATTTCAAAATAAATTTATTTTTATGAAATTTGTCTGAAGTGTTTCATTATTCTCCATATGTCAGTACCCTACTTTGATGATATAGACTGGGAGTTATTGGACAGAGATGATTAAGATAATGCCAAGCTGTTTGAAGAGGTTTAGAATGTCAGAAGCATGTCTTGTTTCCTGTAATGTTATATATCGGTTGCAGACAGCTTCCAAAGTTTAAAGATTTAATTTCATTAGGAACACACACAAGATGAATGCATTCCAAGACAGGGAAAACAGCATTTTGCTTCAAAATAAATTATAAGGGGAGAAAAGGAACCCATATCAAGTGACCAGGGAGCTCCCTGACTTTATTAGTAATGACCCATCTTTGACCCAATAAAGGGCAGTAGGGTACCTGTCTTCATCAGCGGTGACCTTGGTTTGATTAGCAGCAGCATGATAATTAGACAGTTGTAATGTACAGAAACAGCACCTTCCATTTGTGGGAGAGAGACAAGAATGAGAAGCCCAGGTAGTGTTCCATTAATGGCACTGGTGGAAACCAAAGGAATTGCAGAACTGAAGAGGGAAGTTAGAAGGACACCATCAGTGTAGCTGGGAGACCAGGCTCCAGTGCCATTAAGTGCAGTCCCCACACAAGCAAGATCTGATTGATTGCAGAATAAGCCAGCACGTGTACATCCTAGGTGTTGTATTTATGGGGCACAAAGATGTTTAATGACTTTGTTGAAATGTAGCTCAGTGACAAAGATCTTATAAAATAGATTTTTTCTGAATACAGATTTCTCTGAACGTGGTTGTATGATTCTCCCTGTTTATATTAACTTCAAAGTTGTTCATCCTCACAGCTGTAGGATCTTAATCTTTTTCTATAGTCCAAGGTATCATATTCTTGCAGTTAAAAAAAATAGGTGGTATTGGAGGTGTACATCCTGCAGTGGGCATGACTCCAATCTAAAATGCTCTTTATGTTTTTACAGTTTTGCTACATGTTGTCTGACAAATGGGAGGGATATGACTGCATTGTAAAATACTTTTCCATTTTTTCTTTTAGGTTTGGTATCTCTCATTATTTTGATGTATTTCATTTTGCTGTTTTACTATTCTATAAGGAATAATCACCTGTTTGACCATAGAACACCCTAACTAAAAATTACCTTATAATGGAATAAATGAACTGAATAGAAATTAATAAAGGGCTGTGGATCAAAAAGAGAGGTTAGGGCTGCCAGGTAAAAAAACATACAATTTACAAGACAAAATAAGACTCTGGAAGTTTACATCCTGGTATGTGACTTACTACTGGAGTACATTCATCAAAAGGCAAATATTTTTGCAAAAATAGAATACGTCAGTCATTAAATAAATTTATGGTAGGGCCTGCTGATGCAGAATTCATTAAAACATTAAAAAACATGTTTATGTTTATAAATATAGGGCACTCTAAGCCAGAATGTGAATTTAAATGAAGAGCTCATTAACTCTAGAGCTTGGACATTTTAGCTTTGACTATGCCCAAGAAGACCTAAGTTTAATTAGCACAGGCACTGATGAATCTGGTCAGGTATGATTGGCAGGAGGGGCTTATACAAGACAGAATCAACCAGATAGCTGCTTATAGAAGGACAACTGTGGGCTGGGAGCCATAACTGTCATCTGGTGTGATTCATACATACCACCGTGTTTAGTGATCTCAGATTTCACTTTACTTCTCCTAGAGTTACTGATTTCTCAGCACAAATTAAGTCATTTTAGTAGAATATACATTATTAAATAATTGAATTGATCCCATAAGAAGCAATAATGCCCAACAGGGTTTGCATTACATGGAAATAACATACCAGCCAGAGATGTTGTGAGGCCAGACATCATAAGTGGAAGGCCTTCTCATTTATGGATATGTAAAAATGCAAAGCCCAGATATAATAAAAGCCTACTATTAAAAAGGCTGTCATAATTCAAGATATCACATCTACATGCTTTCAGATAAACTCTTCTGAACAGGTGCAATTCTAGGCACCTTCTAAAAGAGGTCTCTGATTTGTGAGCTGTAAACAGAGAAGGTAGCTAATTCGAAAGGACTGATGTTGAATAAGCAAAAGACAAAACGTACAGAGCATTCATGCAGAGCCATTGGTAGAAACAGCAGGTACTCCCCTGATGATTACAGGAACAAGGCAGAAACAGAGTACCCACAAATTCTTAACACAGGCAGGAATGAGAACACTGAGAACATGAACTGCTTTATGTGATAGCAGCATTTAAAAACTGCTCTTCCAGCAGCAAAAAAAATCTATCAGGGCAGGAGTTATATGGCAGCAAATTTACTGCAGAAATGTTGTTGTTGTTGTTGTTGTTGTTGTGTCTTTTGGCTTTTCCCGGTTAGGGGTTGCCACAGCGGAACTCCGGTCCGCTAATGATTGGCAGTAGATTTTTACATGCCGATTTGCCAGCCCTGACGCACATCCTATAAAGTCACCCTAGGTAACCATCCACGATCCCTAGGTAGATAGAACTGCAATAATCTAAGGTCCATAAATGGAATAAAGTAAAAGATCTATGATATATTTTTTCAGATGGAAAAATGATGTCTTGATGACAGTCAACATGTGGCTTTTCAGTATCACTCTGTCATCAAGAACAACACAAATTATGTCCAATTCCCCTTGTAATAATATGTGGAGGAGAGGAAAATGAGGCAGAAGTGTTATGGTATGAGTTGGTATTGCATAAATCTTTGTTTCAAAGTACTATTAGACAACCAAGCAGGAACTGACTGCAAACAGTCTTTTAAAGGTATAAAATGTATTAAAGAGTCCCAAAGGAAGAAGAGGCAAAGATTAATTTCATCAGCATAAGCCTGATAGGAAATACCTCTCACTCTATAAATCCCTCTTAGTAGGAGCAAATACATTTTGAAAAATAATAGTCTCAAGACACAGGGAGAGGAACCCATATTCCTAAGGAATTTAATCATGACAAACCCTTGTGGGATTAGCGCAAGAGGTAAGAAGGAAACCAATCAAATACAACTCCAGGAAATAAATACAGTCGGGGTCATGTGACCTACAGTGACAAATCTGGCTGTGAGGTCAAGGAGGACAATGCTTTTTGATTTTAAGTCATCATAGATTCCTGAGAGCCTAAATGGTGACTATTTCAGCATTAGGCCAAGATATAAAACCATAATAAAGTGGACCAAATTGATCATGAAGTAATAATCAAGAATATGTCTGCCTAAATATCTCTTAACCAATAAACTTACTTATAAATATATGTTTTTAGATAGGGCAATGGGACTTCTGGTGCAGGAAATTCAGGGACAGATTTTCTTTCTTTCTTTTTTTTTTTTTTTATTTTTTTTTGAAGATGAAATGAAATGTAGGAAAACCTTCTTGCACCAAAGAAGAAGAGGAATGGAAAACCTGGAGAACAGTTAGTTCCAACTACTTCCACATCAGATTTTTCTAGTCCAGTTGTACTTTGATCACACCTACACCAAGAGAGAAACTACTGCCTTAGCTTCATCATGGTTAGTATAGCTTAATCCATCCCAACAAAAGACGGGGTCATCAACCAAATATCTACTGCAGCTTTCTTCTGTTGCTCTTTCACATTAAAATGCAGAAAAAAACTTTCTGAATAACAAAAGCTGGCTAATTCCTACAGCCAACCCATGCAGAAGTCAAATATAGTAAGAAGCATATAATTTGGCCAAGAGAGAATGGCAGTAGTGAATAAAATGGTTCAGTATTTAAGAAAACAAATGATGAGTGGTAGACTGATCAAAATTCATTTACTCTAAAGAAAGATCATTACTGCCTTGAAAGTCAGGAAGTGTGAAAACAAAGCAGGGGATGAAATATGAACAAAACACACAAAGTGCTGAATATAACCATTTATCATGACATACTGTCAAAGGTAGCTACGCTTTAATAAATGCTGCATCAGTGCATCATACTGAGTGCAGCAACAAGGCATCAATGGAGACGATAAAACATCACAGAAAAATAAACGCAGTTACAACCTTTTTCATAAAAAAATAACTACTATGTAACAAATTACCATATGAAAATTAATAAACCAGGTCATGCCATCAGCACACATTGATGTGCCCTTTATAAGGCTTTATACTGAGGATTTAGACATCAAAACCCAAAACATGGGGTGGAGCCTGAATGGCTAACTGGTATTAGCATTTTTTTAGAGCTCCACAAAACTAGTTCAAATAACAGGAAAATAATTAATTTCATCGAACAAAAATATCCAACTATTATTGATAAACTTATGAACTAATAGTGTACTAACTTTGAAAGCTTTTTGTCAATATTTTCCTGTCAAATTAATCTGGAGATTACTATAGCCACTTGGAAATGAGTAACTCAAAGAACTCACACTCTGAAACAGCCTTGAAAAAGGAAATCCAATTGACGTCCTCTGTACTGCAGGAGCTGTCATTGAAAATGGATAATTTTAAGGACAACCTTGAAAATCTAAAAGAGAACTGCCAAAAACAAACAGATGTCTTTAAATAATTATTACAGCAGCAACAAACAAAAATAATGGACATTGAAACATCTCTCTCTGATATAGATGGAAGGTTGACGGAAGAAGAGAACCAAAGTGAATTTCTCTTACAACAAAATAACTGGTTAATCAACAAGACAGATGATTTAGAAAACAGAGAAAGGCGCACAAATATTAGAATATTTGGTCTTCCGGAGAAAGCTGAGGGTGAGGACATTATTTTATTTTTAAATTCCTGGTTGCCGGAATTCTTAGACCTAAAAGAAGGACTGTCAAATGGCATAGAAAAGGCTCATCGAGCCATAGGAAAACCTGTATCATCATCTCCTAATACTTCTCCTAGATCCATTGTAATAAAGTTTTTATCATACCTTGATAAAGAACTTATACTAAGGTCAGCATGGAGGAAAAGTCCTTTAAAGTATAAATACCAAATAAGATTTGATAATGACTATTCAACTAGAGTTCTAGGTTTAAGGAAGAAAGCATGGCCACTTGTAAAATTCCTGAAACAAAACAAAATCAAAGCTCAACTTGCATACCCTGCAAAAATCAAGATTCTTTACTCAAATGAAATGAGAACCTTCGACAACATAGATGAGGCAGCCTCTTTTATCAAGAACAATAATATAATTACAATTCCAGAAGAAATGGACTGGTCAACATCTAACTCATTGAAACGATCCCAAGAAAAAAAATTCCTGGACTGATGTAAAGAAGAAGAAACAAAGAACTGAAATAAAAAACATAACAAGTTTAAATACTCTCAAAGATTCTACTAAAAAGTGAAATATATACTAAAGGAAACTGAAATCAAAACGTATGTACATTTACTTTTTTTAGTTGTCTCAATATGCATAATATTGTTTATAATCCTTCTGTTTTTCTTTTTTAATACAGTGATGCTTCAACTCTACTTGCTACAGGATGAGGCTGCTTGTGTCAAGTGGTTAGCACAACGACACTCATATCAATGTGCCCATGCTCTAAACCTGATTAGTCTAACTGTCTTTTATATACTCTGATCTTCCAAACCCATTAACACATTAAAAGCAACTCCTTCCTTATTAAACTATGTTATTAATTAGTTCTTGAATACCTTGATTGTACTTGCATCCTTTATTATGCCTGTATTCTGCGCTGTAAATTTTACGGTGATAACCTGTTATACATACTGTAAATAGTTTTTATCTATCTCATGTATCCTAAGATGTTGTGTTAATTGCTTTGTCCTAGCTTTGGAGCTTAACTCCTCGGGCCTCTACTGAAAATGGACATGTATCCAGTTGGACTAGCCCGGTCAACAAATGTAAATAATAAAAATCAAATTTAAATGTGTAATATTGTAGGGATTGTTTCTTTCAAAAAGCTCATTTTAATAACTAAATAGGATGTCTTGATGGGATAGAATTGAGAACATGAGGTGGGGAGAGGAAGGAGAAGAGCAGTGAATGATCTGGGTGTCTCCGTTAAGAAATACTGACATGCAGCTCATATAGATGGTTTGTAACCATCGGGTTTCATGTGGCTACAAGATATTAAGCAAAAAGCAGTAGGTATCGGTAAAAAAATATAAATATAGTAGTTATATAACTGATCGGTGTTGAACACTCCATTGTTACAGTTTAAAAGCATCATCTGTCTTTTTTTTTCTTTACACAAACTGTCTGACGAGGATATGAATAAATAACGGCTGTTTACAAGAAGCCGCAAGCTCATTTCACAGTCAAACACACTCGTGAACACATGAATAGCGTCCTTGTAATCATTCAACACCACAGTAACACTAATAGCTTGCACTCACACTCTACAAGGATACGATGATGTAAAAGAGAGAGAAAGAGGACAGAATACAGTATAGTCTTACTAGAGAGAGAGTAAGAAAAAGGAAAAAAATAGTATGAACACATTCAGCTTTATCGGACTGCAACAATTATAAAATTCAATGTGAAAAAAGCCCACTATACTAGTACACAAACTAAATCACTAAAATAGAAATATAAATAAGAACAGTTACTTTTACAGAGTGGTGAGTGGCAGCGATTCAGTGTATAAACTGTTAGTCAAGATACCAAGAGTTTTCACGTCAATACAGCTGTACACTTCCTGTTAGTCTTAAAGTGACAAGCACCCTCTAATATAGTCCTGATAACATGCTGATGATTAATGTCCAAAACATTCAGGAAATGGTCAGGAAAATGTTTCGAATTTTATGTACAGAATTTATTTTATCTTCCAAAAGCTTCTGATTTCAAAGCTATATTTGCACCTTCTTGACTGTAGCTGTTGTACTGCTTATAACCCCCCCTGTGACAGATTTTAACATTGTTTTAATTAAAAATATTTACATGCCTGTGTGTATGTAGTGTGTGTGTGTGTGTGTGTGTGTGTGTGTGTGTGTGTGTGTGTGTCTGTGTGTGTGTGCGTGTGTGTGTGTGTGTGTGCATGTGTGTGTGTGTGTGTGTGTGTGTGTGTGTGTGTGTGTGTGTGTGTGTGTGTGTGGGTTTGTGGGTACATGTTTGTCTTTGTTAAAAAAATAGTACAGGACAGATGACTGACCATTAACAGATTTTTTTTTTAGTGTATGAGGTATTTGCTAATTCCAAAATAAATGATAATTCTGTAAGATGTCACCCTTCTAGCATGTGCTTACATGAAATAGTTGGTTGACTAGCACAATGTATAATTATATGTTAAAGACCAAATGCAATCCAGTTCTAACTGTTGTTTACTGGACAGGGATATCCTGTAATGTAATAGACAGCAGTGTGTCATACATACCAGTTAATGCCTGCTAGCCAATTTGTTCCTGTAATGCATATTCATTTTTGGCACAAGTATTTAAAATATATACATCAAAGCTCTATAGTGTGTATTGGGCTGTTATACCACTTTATTGTCTCATTATGACTTTCAGTACACCTAGCATAGCACATTCAAAGGATATATGGTTAATCAGTTGAGTGTATTTAAACATCAAATTCCAGAAATTTTAAAATACTGATGGACAGTTAATCTGTAAAATGCAGTGACATGATATTTTACAACTGACAACAGATACAATTTTAATTGTCCACAGCACTGACATAGAAAAGTAGGCTACATTATGTACAGTTAGTGACAGGCATAACAGCAGTCTGCTGCCAATCATAAACATGCTGAAAATCTCTCTTAGATTGATGTTTAACTCTTTAATAGATTGTATTTCAAAAGGAGAATTGACTTGTATATTGTAAAGCTCTTGGATAGATTGAGAATATTTAGTTGGAATAAATCTGAAGTAGTTTATAATAAAAGTAATGATAAGACAAGGCTAAACAATAGGAAGAAATAAGTCTACTCAGTTCAGGAAAACACTGTATAATAACTCTGTAAGAATTAGAGAAACATAGTAAGTGATTTATTCTACAAATCTCAAACATGAAAATATGAGCCTGTATGTGTTAATCTACAAACATGTATATAAGCACAGAAATGAGCACAAAACAGTGACAATACACAAATATGTTTATCATCTACATGGCTAGATTTGACAATGTGCACATGTGCAAATACAGACATATCATTTTTAACTGATTCTAGTTATGATTGTATCTTTTATTTAGAAACTTAATTTACTTTTTGTCATGCATAGAAACTCATTTACTGCACCATAGCTAAGCTGCACAACAAAGGTAATAATACAAGGTACTTCATTGGGCATTCTGAGTCTGATATTTTTTAATCAGTAAGCTTATCCTAAATAAAAATATAGTTGGTTCAATAGTTTTTGTTGACAGAAAGTTAAAACTGTTATATTTGAATGAATAAGCGAGATGGGTCGTATATATAAAAAGTTTATAAAATATTTCTTTAACCTGTAGTAAAATATATGTATTAAACTTATGGATTATATGAAGAGGCAAAAGAATACTAAACATTGTAAGACTCTAATATGCATTATAAACTAGGGCTTCAAGTATATAACCAAATAGTCAAAGAAACATTGGATATAATAAGTAATCTATGAGTATTACATTATCTTGAACAATAACTAGTTTGCAGAGCTTACCATATGTTTGCACTAACAAAAATTATATACTTTTTTTTTTAGTAAACCAATATCACAACTGTGTATGTAATACAATTTCTTGATTCATGAGAAATTTACAAGCATATACCATTCAATGAATTTTATTTTTAAATCTTAATGTATTTATGTATAATAGATTTCATTATAATCAATATGTATTTGGAAAAGATTTTATCTATAATCTACTATTAGATGATTAACTTCAACATTTGATGCATATATTACTATGTTAATAGTTCTGTCATGTACATATATAGAAAATCTATAATCACATCAGATTCAGAAATTATTCTATAGTTGATATCAGTCACTGTGAATGGTGCAATGAAAATAGTATATAAAATACATGTTTGTGTCTTTGCAAATTGTTCATATACATAAGGGAGAGAGAGAAGGGGAAAAGAAGATGACATTAGAGCAATTGGATGTCGGGTTTAACTTATTTGAGATGAATATACTTAGCCATATGATTGATGTTATTAAATGTTCATAATAAGGAATGTATTTATATATATGTATATAGCCTACAATTACTTATGTGTTTCACTATGTATATAATATGTATAACCATAAATATCATTCAACATTTACTAGTTTATAATTTCAAAGGTCTCTAAGAATACAAGAATGGAGCATGAGGAAATCTGTCTACCAAACATGAGGGTTAATCTGGTAGATATTTTGTTTGTGTCTATCAGATTAGGAATGTATATCATTCCATGTGTGATGGGGGGAAGGTTGAAAGAAAAGATTATATTAATCAAAATAATTTTACTTAAATCATTTTATACTTTTTTATTATGGCCTGAAATGAACATCAATATAAACGTATTACAAAAGAGATTCATTCTATTCATGATACATGAAATAAGGAGAATTTTGTTCCAAATACAATACTATAAAATTTACTCAAATATTAATATAAATATTAGCACGGTGGCCACGGTGGTGCAGCGGTTAGCGTTGTCGCCTCACAGCAAGAGGTTCTCCAGTTCGATTCTTGGCTGGGGTGCCTTCTGTGTGGAGTCTGCATGTCCTCCCTGTAGTTGCGTGGGTTTCCTCTGGGTGCTCTGGTTTCCTCCCACAACCCAAAAGACATGCTGTAGGTGGATTGGACACTTTAAATTGTCCCTAGGCATGAGTGCATGAGTGTGTGCCTTCTGTGGAAGGTTGGACGCTGGGCTGGCAACTCGACACCGTAAAACTCCACTGCCAATCATGAGCAGACAGGTGATCTGCTGTGGCGACCCCTAACCGGGGAAAGCAAAAAGAAGAAGAATTAATATAAATATTAGCAAGCATGAAACTCAACAACAAACATGGACTTAACACTACTTTCACTGAACATAAATGGTTTAAATAATCCAAAGAAAAGATCAAACCTACTAAAATACTTAAAATTAGACAAAGCGCAAGGAATATTTCTTCAAGAGACTCACTTTAAAGATGATGAAAAGCATTTATGGAATCCAAATGAGTATACAACAATAGCACAATCATCATATAAAACCAAAACTAGAGGAGTTAGGATACTATGGAGAAAAAACATCCTTAATCCCCAAATTCTTTATAGCTATAAAGATAAAGAGGGGCTTATAACACTTGTTATAATAAAATTCAATAATAGAATCTGGACATTAGTAAATCTTTATTGGTTCCCAGGAATAGGAAAAAGTACGACAAAGAAACATCTAGACTTTATTAGTAAAACATATAAAGGTAGCTTGATATTAGGTGGTGACTTTAATTGCATTCTTGATAATTCAGAGACCACCAACAAAAAAAAAATGACATATAACTCCTATAGCAAAGCTACTCAAAAAATGGGTTGAAAATCACAATTTAGTAGACACATTCAAATTTAGAGAAAGTAACTCACTGTTATTTTCGCACCAAGATCACAGATTTACAACCCAAACAAGAAAAGATAAAATTTTTGTTACACAAGACCTTGATGCGAAGATAAATAGTTTTACAATCATGCCATGTTCATTATCAGATCATAGAGCAATCCTTATTAATATTCAAACAAATTTAAAAAAAAAATACAAATGACAATAATTCCAGCATATATTATGAAGCTAAAAGAATTTAAACCTTGGCTACTCACAGAGTTGAAATTCTTTCTAGACACTAATATCACTAATTAAATCAGCATAGTTATGGTATGGGACACTCTAAAAGCCTATAATTATGGTCAAATTATCACATGGTACAAAAATAAACTAAAAGAATGGGAATCAGAATTACTCAACATACAAAATCAAATCATAAAAATAAATAATCATAATTTAACAAATGCACTGACTAATAATAATAAAATTAATGATCTGCATGAAAAGTTTAATGAAATTTTAACACATAAAACTAATCTAGCACTAGAAAGATTAAAATTAAACTCATATGCTGTTTCTCCTAAACATATGCATAACTTGGTGATTGAGTTAAAGTACAATCTAAAAGAAATAACATTACTACTATTATACATGAAGGAAGGAAGAACAAGAAAGTGTCAGATATAAGTGATATATTAGATGCTTTTAAATACCATTTTACAGAACATTATAAGATGGAAGGAACTCAAACAAAAAACTTTAATTTAGATTTGAAACCCAAATTGATTAAAACAATCCCAGAAAATTTAAAATTAGAACTTCAAAAGCAAATTACTCTTAAAGAAATTTCAGAGAAAATCAAAGAAAGCAAAAATAATAAAACTCCAGGAATGGATGGTATTATAGCTGAAATATACAAAATCTTTCCATCATCTATAATCTCAGTCTTCTAAAAAACCTTAATAGAAATACAAACACACAACGCCATTCCACCATCTTGTAGATACTCATTAATTACTCCTATAATAAAAGAAAATAAAATGCATCAAAATGCAGTTCCTATAGACCAATTTCATTACTAAACAATGATTATAAAATCTGTATGGCTATTCTAGTCAATAGAATCAAAAAATCTATGATAAAAATTATAAATGAAGATCAAACAGGATTTATACATAATAGGCACATCTATGATAATATACAAAGAATACTAACTATTATTGACTATTTAAATAGAGAAAAACAAGAGGCCTTAATAGTTGCATTGGATATAGAGAAAGCTTTTGATTCCTTAAACTGGGATTTCTTGTTCAAAATATTAGAATATTAAGAGTTTCCTAGCTCCTTTATTTCATTAATAAAGAACATATATAAAAACAATTTAGCATATGTAAAATTAGGACCTTTCACCTCTGAATCAATAATATTGACAAAAGGCACAGAACAAGGTTGTCCCATATCCCCCCATATTATTTGCATTAGCCAATGAAATATTTGCCATTTCAATACAAAACAATCCCAAAATAGAGAGTATACATTTATATAATCAATATAATTCAAAAATAATGTTATTTGCAGATGATATACTTCTTACCACATCTACTTCTAAAAATTCATTAAAAGAATTAGATATACAAGTTGATAAATTTTATTCAATTTTAGGATTACATTTTAACAAAACAAAATCAAATTTTATGATATTGAATAAATAAATGATTGTCAAATAAATGATAATCATATAATTGGTAAACAATCTCTCACTTTAAACTATATAGGTATAACATTAAGTACAACATTAGAAAACATTTTAAATATAAATTACAGGGAAATCATAGACACAATAAAGTCAAATATAATAAAATGGAACAAAATATATATAACATTTGAAGATAGATTGCAAGTAATAAAAATGATATTACTTCCAAAAATCCTATATATAGCACAAGCTATTCCAGTAATGCCAGACAAATATTTTTTAAAACAAATAAATACATTATTAGTAAGATTTCTTTGGCATCCTAGCAAAAACAAAATAGCTTATACACACCACTTTAGACCATGGAAACTAGGTGGAATTAATTTCCCGGATATTGAAACTTATATTAGAGCCTCCATTTTTAAAATAATTATAAATTGGATACATCAGTGCTATTCTTCTAACTGGAAATCTCTCCACACTGTTATTTATTCAAATGAAAATACGATTTTAAAGAATTTAATGATAGACAATCATATTAATAAACCATGGCATATCTTATGCGCTAGCCTTCAATATAATCTAACAAAACCTACTAATCTAAAATACTTAAATGATATGTATAATTCATTTAGAAGATTTGTAACTTCTAATACAGATATAAAGTTATGGCTAGAACTTTTATATCCTTTCAATGTAACAAGAAATTTTCCAAACAAATGCATTGCGAAAAGAAACAATTAATTTGCTGGCAACAATGCATTAATGAACATAAGATTTTGGATAGTCAACTTATAATAAAACCTTATAATCTCTCAAAATCAGACTGGGTATTATTACAAAGCATATTACAATACTCACAAGATCTATGCAGAATAATGAACAATTCTTCTTTTAGAGATACATCTACACTTATAACTCATTTATATGAAATAGTATACAATAATCAAAATTGGGAAAATTTGACATCAAAATTATATAAAATTTTAATAAATTATAAAGTTATAAGCAATAAACAAATTTGGAATCATATAACAAAAGGTCATTCAATAAATGTATCCCTGGAAAACAAAAACAAAATACTAAATTCTGTTAAATTGACATCCGACATACAATTTTGGAGAATTTACACATGGAAATTTTTGCACAGATCTTTTTTTACGCCAAATAGATTAAAACAATCTAATACTTCTAATAATGTTACATGTTGGAGATGCTTGCAGAGTTGTAAAGCAGATTGGGTACATGTATTTCATGACTGTATTCATTTTGGGAAGATGTCAGCAATTTCATACAAGCCATACTCTCAGATACGTTTGTAGTAAGTAAATCTCTAATTTTGTTGAATGTTAATGAGAATTTAGATTTAAATAATAGCAATTTATACCTACTATGGAACATTCTAGCAAATGCTAGAAAATGTATTACCAGAAAATGGAAATCAAATCTGGACCCATCATTTAAAGAATTTCTGCTAATATTGAAGGAAACTGCATTACTGGAAACCAGAGTAAAAGAACAAAGATTAGCACCAAGACGATGGAACAAGAATCCATTTGAAAAAATACTACCACTTATTGAGACACTAAACTTGAATTCAAACTCTTAATTAGAGTAAAGAAAAAGGAGCAAATGATCTCTCATTAATATGATGTTACTCTGACTAGACTGATCAATATAATAATTTAATTTTTGGCCAACTGTAAATATTGTATATAGTTATTCATACTGTTTTACTTATCAGAAAATGTATTACGATTATTATACAATGGAATTATTTGAAAGATTAATAAAAAAAACACTTGGAAATAAAACCCAAAACATGAAGTAATACATTTAGTGTTTGCTTTATGGAAAGAATGCAGAATTAAATTCTTATCACTGTGTTATTGCCAGGTTTCTTTATTATACTAATGAATTTACTGGCCTATAAAATGAAGACCTTACTGAAAAAAGTGGAAGACCAAAGAAGGGGGGGAAACATTTTTCATTTATTTGTAGACAAATGTATAGTGATGGAGGAGCACATTTCTCAAATTCTAGGAGCAGTACATCATATATTTACTGAGACTGGACCCATATTAGGACATTGTTGCAACAGGACTAAAACAGTCTTGGTACACTTAGGGCAAGGTAAGAGAAAAGATGAACATGGGCCAGTTAAGGAAAATACATTCCCATAATTCCTGTGGTATAAAGTAGGAAAAAACTTATGCAGAGCAATATATAGGAACTTAATATCATCGAACTTATAAACAAATACATTGGTAATCTCCAAACTCTGGACCCCACCCAGTTCGGGTTTGTAAAAGGCAGATCATGTCTCCTAAACCTGATAGACTTCTTTGAAGCAGTCACCAAAGCCATAGACAAGGGAAAGGTGGTTCACACAGCCTATCTAGATCTTGCCAAGGCTTTTGACACCATCTCCCACTCTGGAATTATAGATAAACTCACTAAACTAGGTATAAATCCCTATGTCACAAGATGGGTTGCCAACTGGCTCACTGACAGAACCCACACTGTGAAAGTAGCAGACTCCAAATCTGACTTCAGACCAGTGACAAGTGGAGTACCATAGGGTTCAGTCCTGGATCCTCTCCTGTTTAGTATCTACTTCTCTGAAGTACAGGCTAACACAGAAGGTCTTTGGCTAATGAAGTTCGTAGATGACTGCAAACTAGGAGCCATAATCAAAACTCCTAATGATGTGGACATCCTATAAAAGGGCCTCACTGAGACAGATGTCTGGTGTCAAAGCCATGGCCTCATGCTCAATGGCAAAAAGTGCATTGTCATCCCCTTTGTTAAAAACTCTGTGTCCATGAACTACAACATAAGCGGTAGTATACTTAACACCGAAAGTGTGATAAGAGACCTTGTGACACAGGTAGACAGTAGTCTCTCCTTTGATAATCACAACGCCACATTAGTCAGGAAATCCTTCTACGTGGCACACTTCATCACAAAAGGTTTCTCATCCAGAAAAAAAGAGGTCATTGTTCCTCTCTATTCATCACTCATTAGACCCATTATAGAGTACAACGCCCTTTTTGGTATGTACCTCACAAGACATCTACAACAATTGGAAAGGCCGCAGAAATACCTCACAAATAGGATTACCGGCCTCAAACAGATGCCCTACGCAGACCATCTCAAAAAACTCCAGCATATTCAGAGGTGATCTCTGCCTAACATACAAAGCTATGTCAAACCCAGAGCTGTTGGACATGCTCCACTTAAAGAAATCCCAATCCCTCTGAGCTACACACTCTAGGGACCTAAACCTTGTCACCACAATAAACAGAACATGCCAGAGGGATAGATTCCTGTTGCAGAGACTTCCCATACTCTGGAATAAACTACTTATCTATATCAAACAAAGCTCCTCATTAGCACTCTTCAAAAAAATCTTGATGATTGGATGGGAAATAGGAAATCCCCCTCCCCCCCGGGATCACTTCTGTGGCTCTGCTCGACAGTGGCACAGGAAAATAATTTTCTTGGGTGGCAAAAGCCAGGGTACCTTTTTGGCTGGGCTTGTATAGGCCCCAGGACTGAAAGCCTAGTACGCACTTATGAACCTTCCTATGAACCTATAAACATACAAACAAAACCATGCTAGCAACAGCCATATACAAATTCAGTCTTGTAAAACAATGGTTGAAAAAACAGTGGCAATATAATTTATAGTATTATGCACTTAGAACCCTTCTCATTCCATAGGATCACTCCTTAATACAGAAGATACAGGGCACCATTGACAATGCAGTCCAGCAGAAGAAGGGAAGGCACACTACCAAAGCCAAAACCTATACTCTAATCCTATACAGCAAATGGGTGAGTCACCTCATTTTACTGTAGTCAAGGTTCCTAGCATTCAACAAAGGACAACTTATAAGAAAACAGAACAAAGGGGATTGGACAGTTTGAGAACATCTTTAGTATTCCCAGCATTGCAGCATCTGTTATATACTTCTCTGATTGACTTGACTTCCTCATTGTATAGTTACTAATGTGGCGAAACAATCAATCCAGATTTCCCCACTGATAAGAAAAGGACAGCAACAGCACTATACTATGCTATGTATGTGGTCCCTTTCAACCAAAAGTTTAAATTGTGAGAAAAAGTTACCTGCACTGATTAATTCATTTGACTGTTTGCTGTACTTAGATTGGAAAGTCTCATAGTCTGATAACACTTGCAGTGCCTGAAGATGTGGCCCACCTTCCAATTTTCTTCCCAAATACTTTCGCCACAGAAGGTCTGAAGTTGTTGCTTCTGTTGCTGGAACATGTGCCCTATTCTAAAAACTAATAACCTCAGACAACTTCAGGCAATACTATTTCCTTTCTCTTAATGATATACTCTCCTGCTTTCTTCTCCAGTCCTTACATTTCGTTTTAACCATTATCAAGATTCTTCTTCTTCTCTCAATCTATCACCATCACTGTATATACAACAAAACAGAATCAATTCATCTAGTATTTTTTCTTGAATAGGAGGAACATACCTCTCAACTTGTAAGTGCAAGAAATCTGGCAAACTCTAAAATAATAGAGGGACACAGGCCCAGTATCAAGGACAGATCGTAAACACTTAGAAAGTTGATACAATAAGTTTTGCTTTACCATGCATTTTCTGAAGGACATGAAGTCTGTATCTCAACTGTATTTCACTCTTTAGTGAGTCCTCAATGAGTTGCCAGAAAAACACAAATTTTATGAGAAACAGACCAAAATATTAGCAAAATATCTGGGCATTCTGTAAAAATCTGGATAGTTAAGAGTTATGAGGAGGGGTTGAGGTTGGTAAAATGGTTAAGGTATTTTCCCTAAAGACACAAGGTCGAGGGTCTGATTCTCATTATTGAAAGGAAAATTAGAGAAGTTTGAAATGGACCACAAGAGTAGCTAGCCTACTACTTACCTATGAACCTATAGTTATAGTTAAAAGCATTTAAAATACCTTTCCTTTACTGTGGAAATAATGATATTCACCTGAAGCTCTCAGACATAGTTCATAGGTATCCTTTCACTTTCTTACTGAGTCAAACATCACCTCAGTGAGTGGTCCTGACTCCATTAACCCTTGCTTCACATGGACGTAGTCTGCTCCATTACCCTATACCCAAATTCCACCCACCATTGCTTATATTACAGTTATAATTAACAAGTTCCCTCCTCCCTGTACAAACAATCACGTCCTTAAACTCATCAGACCAAACCAACCAGTCACAATCTTCTTCCTCTTCTATCGTTATATACCACACAACCAAACTCTTAATACAAACACCCCTTATCTCATAATCTTTGAAACATTTTACTACATACCTTATCTAGTACTCTGTTCACTATACACATCAATAATATTCCACTCTGCCTCTCTTTCAACATTTTAAGATTATACTATTTATCTTTACGTTCAGCTCTACACACCATATTCTCTCTTAATCACTTCTTTACAACAAAAATATTCTAACTTTCATTCCACCTTAAACATCTCCACCTTAAATTTGCATTTTTCAAATCATCATGTAAAACCTATATCTTGTAACCACTCTTGCCTGCAGAATCTCTTTCCTTAACATTCCTCCCCTCTTACTTACGTTGTTCCACCTTAACAACCTGCTGTTTTTCCATAACTTGAATGCATACACTAGTATTCACCATATAAATTAGCACAGATCCTTAATTCCCCAACATAGCATTAACATAATTCTGCTATACATTCACTCACTAACTACTATTCCTTCAAATCTACTTTTCCTTCTACTTCCACATAATTCCATTACCTACCACAGTTTCACTACTTCCATCAACTATATTTCCCTAATAATCCCACTTAATTTGACTACTTACCTCCATTCACAATGTTTCTCACTCAAACGCTTTTATTTTACATTCTCACTACTCTGTCCCAGCTCACCATCTAACATAACTCTCCCTGTTCATAAGTTATATCTTTAATAACCCGCACTTAGTACTCCACAACTTACCTCATCTGTCTCCAAGCATATCACTCTTTGTCTACCAGTCAACTCATTCTGACCCCTTCAGTTACAGATACGTCAAATTAAAATCAATAACTTCAACAATTTCAAGAAAGCACAAGTTAAAATGAAAGCTGCTTTATAATTTTATTCATTTTAATTCTGCCAGAGGAATAGTTTGGACATTCACCCCAATCACGGCTCCATACAACAATACATCAGCAGGTCAAACAACTACATCAGCAGGTCAACCAACTAAACAGTAACTGCTTCAGCTAACATTCTTCCTGCAACATATGAATCCAACCTCATCTTCCAAAATATGAATTTCAGAAGTATGTGTAACAACATTTCAGAAATGCGTGCATGTCTTGTTACTTGCATCCATGATTTTATTATTTTTATTTTTTATTTATATTTTTTACCAGGTTAGTGCACTGATCACATAAAGAACAAAACACATTTACAGATAGAAGGATATGCTAAAAGAATATTTATATATACATATTTGTAGATGCAAGAATATGCTACAAAATTTAGTTCAAGAAGCAGTTAGCAATGTCATAACATGGAAAGAAAAATGGAATTATGCTTAGCAGAGCTTTATGGATAAAATGTAGCTATAAGAGATCTGTGTCAATTTATCAAAAAGCACATTGTTGAAGCCAACACAGTCAACAATGCACTTAGTCAAAAAATAACATAAAGCCACACAACACTACCAACAATGCAAACAATGTTTTCATGGGGGGGGGGGCAAGTCCCCTTGCACCCCCCACCTGAGGGGTGTGCCCCAACTTCCCCTGTTAATTATTTATACCAACTGTGAGATCACAGTACAGTAGGGAAAAGTGTAAATTCCCTGATCCCTGCTGCACTGCTCTCAGTCAGAATAGTTTAATGAACCAAACTGAGATAGACCCACCGTAATAACTGTGATGGCTTATGTTACAGGGATAGCAGCATTTCATTATACAGAGAGAGTTATGAAGACATTAGAACAGGCAAGTGAGAATAGTTGCCTGAAAGGGTATGATGGGGAGAGAACAGAGAAAAGGTGTAAGAGGCATTCAGAGGGAAGAGGAGTAGATAGGACAAGAAGATACAAAGAGAGGAGGGAGGTAAGAGAAATGAGATGAACTAAGTAAAAGGGATGACAAAATGCAATAAGAAGGGATGAAATAGGGATAAAGGGGTGTGTAACAGAGCTGCAGGGTTCATGTAACATGATGTGAGTGAGTGCAACTGTGCTTTGCTTAAGAGAAGAGTACTTTTGGATGACTCAAACTGAGAGAGGAATGAAGTCCCATATTTTGGGTTCTAGTATGGAGAATTCATGGTCAGCGCAATATAGTTTACTTTTTGAAGTTAGTTGGGTAGATTAAGATTGAGAAACACCCCTGAGATTATATTTGAGGGTTTGGGTGAAAAGTTTATCAGTGAAAGAGAACAATGTTTCAGAAGAAAGGGCTTTGTAAATTAGTAATCCTTGTAGGAAGTTGGCTGTCAAATGTACTAGATCCATTCAGCTTTGGTAAGAGTTAGGCAGTTGTGCTCCTTATTTGGAAGAGTTAATAATGAATCAGAAGATTTTATTAGAGATGGTTTGTAAGGTGGTAGCATTTTTCTTTGATGCTGCCAGTATAATGGGTAGTTCATATTCAAGCTGAGATAAGAGTATGCCATTACTATGGCAGCTTTTGCTGGCTTGGACAGAAGAGGCAATAGTCTGCTCAACCAGAACATTAGTGTTTTGATCTTTTTGAGTGTATTTTGAATGTGTAGTTGAAAGTTAAGAGACTGGTCCATCCAAATGCCAAGGTATTTGAAGGATGTGGTACTTTCTGTGGCGGTATTCTTAAAATCTTTAATATTAAATAACAGTAAGCCAACTGTCGCCAGACACATAGCCGAGTGCTAAAGAATGAGCAACAAATGAAACGAGCAGCAAATAAAGTGTAAAAATGTATACTTTAATGGCACAAAAGTAATAAAAAAAAAGTATAAAACATATACTGGGTG
Source organism: Protopterus annectens (assembly GCF_019279795.1). Lineage (NCBI taxonomy): Eukaryota > Metazoa > Chordata > Ceratodontiformes > Protopteridae > Protopterus > Protopterus annectens. Next base: position 1,081,517,026 of record NC_056741.1, read on the forward strand.
AGTGCTTTCACATTTCAAAGAACACTTCTTCAGACCAATAGACCATATTAACAGAACAACCAATTAAATATCTAAGACACTGTTACCCAACCAATGACAGCCAATAAGGCCCAAATCTAATCATACATGTCTATCACATGGAGTTGGCCAATCAGCAACTAATCTATATACCTCAACCAATCAAAAATATTTAACAAATAATCAAAAACCAGAGGTAACCAATCCTTAAATGGCCCTGATAATTAGTATGGCACTAACTAGAAAATCTTTTCCACTTACAATATTTGATTTTCTATTAACAGGTATTTTGCCTCCATTAGTATTTATTGCATATCTTCAGAAACATAGTGCTTAAAAAATCACAGAACTTGTAGTCTAAGGAGTAAACTGGACTGTTATACAGGCTGAGATGCATTAAAATTTGTCTTGTGAATAAATCTAGAAAGTGGGAAATCTATGGTACTTGCCCTTGGGTTGCACCCAATTAAGGGAGAACCACAGATGCCTGTGTCAAAAGTGAGCCATCACCATTATCTTTAGGGAGTCTTTCTGGAATTTTATGAGGACCCTTGTATCATTGGAAAGGGATGAAAGGCATAATAAATCATTGAAGTCCATGGCAATAAGTTCTTCTTTCGGCTTTTCCCAGTTAGGGGTCTTCACAGCAGAATTCCGGTCTGCTAATGATTGGCAGTAGATTTTTTACAGGTGCCGAGGTGCCAGCTTGACTGCTCAACCTTCAACGAAGGCATGCCCATTCTACGCATGTCTTTAGAACACCACTCAACTGCATGGAGGGCATGCAGACTACACACAGAAGGTGCTTCAGCTGAGAATCAAATGGGAGAACCTCTTGCTGTGAGACAGCAATGCTACTGCTGCACCACCGCAGCTAGGTCCATGGCAATAAGAAAGCATCTAAATTCCCAGCCTGTTGCACAGAATTCTTTAGCCGAATTTCTTTAACTGTCTTGTTTTGAAAGGAGTGAAAGGAGACAAATAGAACTATTTGAGGTGTTCTCCCACAACTGGATGCATTTTTTGAAGAACCGCATTAGTAGTTCCCACTGGTGAGGGTCTGTCATGACCCTGCTCAGCTTGTCTCTTATAACGTCTTGCTAGGACTGAATGTATGAATCCTAAAGAATCAAATGAAAGGAGATGTTACCTCCCAACCAATCAAAACAATTCTTCAAAAATGATAAGGTGTGCTAATCTTCAAAAGTCCTGAGGACCAGAGATGAATTAAGGCTTAAAGTACATTGAAAGCTACCAACATATGTTTCAAATGTATGTTCTTTATCAGTCCTTCTTTTTCCACAGACCTTATACTTTCATACCTTTTGATATAGTTTCAAAAATAAATTCTAAAGCATCGATTGGAACAGACTGACAAGAGGGTGGAAGGGAGAAGGGCGGATCTGGATCTAGGGATAGTCGGTCTGCCTGCAACAGTAACTCCCTTCTTAGAAATCTCTACACTAGAATCTGAACGGATGAAGGGTGCTGATGTTGAGGCCAGATTAACCAGAAGTATCCCAGAATTTTTTCATGTAAAGTCTGGCCCATGGAATCATTTTAGTAATATAGATAATGATTTCCAGAATCTTAAAATATTCCTTCGCAGAATACATTGTCTGGATAGAAAAGAGCAGCAAGTTTACTTTTTACAGTTGTACTCTATATTAAGGAAGATTATTTTCCTATGGATGCATTCAAAGGGGTCACAAATTCTTTGTGAGTAAACTTTGCTCAATTTATGGTCAAAGCAGTTTTGTACAGTTTGTTCAGCTTTTTGCTCTGCTTGTATAACTTCAGCATTTAACACCACAGCTACCAGTTCATGGTCGAGCTCCTGGAGAAGTTAAAGTGTGCTTTTTCCATTTGGAAAGAATCCTAGAATTTGGGATAAAAAGTCTGCAAATAAGACCTTCCTCTTCTTTTTCTTTCATCTGCTCCTGTTAGGGGTCAACACAGCAGATTATCTGTTTCCATTTCTTCCTGTCCTTTGCATCTTGCTCTGTCACACCAGCCACTTGCATGTCCTCTCTCACCACATCCATAAACTTTATTTTAGGCCTTCCACTTTTCCTCTTACTTGGCAGCTTCATCCTTAGCATCCTTCTCCCAATATACCCAGGATTCCTCTTCAGCACATGTCTAAACCAATGTAATCTCACCTCTCTGGCTTTGTGTCCAAGCTGTCCAACCTGAGCTGACCCTCTAATATACTCATTTCTAATCTGTCCATCCTCGTACACCCAATGCGAATCTTAACATCTAACTATGCACCTCCAGCTCTGACTCCTGCCTTTTCATCAGTGCCACCGTCTCTAACCCATACAACATAGTTGGTCTCACTAAAAAGGCAGCAGAATCAAGAATGTGAGAAATGTCCCTCCTTCTACATAGGCAAAACCGAGAGGAGGTTAAGGAAGAGAGTATATGAACATCTTTATGCCATAGGGAGGAATGATTTGACTAATGCACTCGCTAGGCACAAGTTAGAGTATCCAGAACATGGTTTCCTATTCACTGTTGTCCACCAGGTTAATAATGATATTAGGGGTGGACCTTGGCAGTTACACTTGGAAGAGCAAGAACTGTTTTGGCAGATCAGAACATCTGCACATATTCCCCCAGGTTTGAATGATTTTTCTTCAATTAAATGTATTCTTAAGCTAAAAGCTCTACTTAGATGAATGTTTAGTTGGGGAGCCTCAGTGATGTTAAATCCGACCTATCTTACTTATATAGTTAAACTTTGTTTTAAAGAGGTAGTGTTAGAAATGCAAGAATTTGAATTCATTTTCAATTTATTAACTTTATGTGTATTTATAAACATATTTATTATTACTTACTTTATTTATAAAGTTGAAGGATGGTTATTAAATTGTGATAAGTTTTTAAATAGGAAATTATCAGGTTACATATGGATTCTGAAAAAATCATAAAAAAGAAAAAATCGATTCGGTTTCTAATGTATGCTTGGTATTTTAACCTTTGAATGGTAATTATGGTGGGGTTTAAATTGGTTTTAATTGAGTTGACATTTTGATTGGGTAATTAGTTTCTAATTTGATGCTTGTTAGAGTGAATATATATGGAGTGCTGTGTTTAATGCATTTTGTCTGATGAAGGCTAAGCATTGTCTTGGCCGAAAGCGCTTACAGTAATACATTAGTCCGTGCCTTTTTTACCAGTCCGATTCCGCTGTCTTTTTTGTTGTTTTTGAAGTTTTAAGTTTTGTGTATTATAGTTGGTCTCACTACTATCTTGTAGATCTTCTATTTCACTCTTACTGGTACCCGTCTGTCAAAAATCACTCCTGACACTTCCCCACCCACTGCACCCTTCCAGCACTCTCTTCTTCACTGCTACTCCACACTCAGCATTACTCTGAACTGTTGAGCCTAAGTATATAAACTCATCCACCTTTGCAAGCTCTACTGCCTCCATCCTCACCATTCCTCTGTCCTCCCTCTTATTCACTCACATATATTCTGTCTTAGTCCTGCTGACCTTCATACCTCTCCTCTCTGGAGCATATCTCCACCTCTCCAGGGTTACCTCAACCTGTTCCCCACTCTCACTACAAATCACAATATCATCCACAAAGATCCTAGTCCACAGGGACTTCTGTCTGATCTTATCTGTCAACCTGTCCATCACCATTGCAAATAAGAAAGGGCTCAAATCTGATCATTGATGTAATCCCACCTCCAACTTGAACACATCTGCCATGCCTACTGCAGAACTCACCTTTGTCACACTGCCCTCATACATATCCTGCGCCACTCTTACATACTTCTCTACCACTCCCGACTTCCACATACAGTACGACAACTCCTTGCTAGGCACTCTGTTATATGCTTCCTCTAAGTCTGCAAAGACACACTGCAACTGCTTCTGACTTTCTGTGGGCAAATAAAACCATTGTCCAAAAATGGAAGGATACACTTTACTTATAGTTTACAATAAGCAATTACTGGGCTGAGAATTTTTTTGTAAATATCTTTGATGTAAAGGATTGCCAAAAGGGTAAAATCTTAAACAAAAGCATGCAATGTGGAATGAGTTGTTAATCATCTTTAAAATTTGTTGTCTCCATGAAGCAGAGGTTGGTTCATAGGTTCATAGGTGTTTACTAGGCTAATGAACACAAGGGCCTTTTTAAGCCTAGCCATGCATCCCAAATCTCTGACAAGTTCTGATATCCTTGATAAGTGTAAGCATGGGCCTGGGAGATGAACCATTTACAGGTTACCTGTGTCCATTAGAGACATGGGTGCCAAACCAGGGAAGAATTTCCAGTTTCCCATCCAGTTGTCCAAGTTGCACTTGAATTGGGTTAGGGAGGAACTCTGCTTCACATGGATGGTGAGCCTGTTCCATGGATGGGGTAGTCTCTGGGATACATACCTATCTCTCCAGCAGGTCCTATTTATATCACAGACAAGGTTTAAATCTTTAGAATGGGTAATTTTGATGCTGTTTGTTTTGTGGCTATGCAGGAGGTCCATCAGAGTGGGGTCTGACAATGCCCTGTATGCCAGATATAGATCTCCCCTCAAAAGCCTGTAGGAGACAGAATATAGGGATAGGGCCTTGAGGCGGTCTGCATAGGGCATTTTTCTTACACCCTGTATTCTTTTAGTGGGGAACCTCTGTGGATGTTCCATTTGTTGGATATGCCTGGTTAGCTACATACCAAAGGGGGCACTATACTCAATGGCAGTTCTGATGAATGTTGAATATAGTGAAAAATTGACTTCCTTGGACTAAGATGCCATACTTTTGTTTATAAGTTGCACAACATAGAATGATTTCCTCACCACTGTAGACACATGATGGTCAAAGGCTGGATTACTATCTATGTGTGTCCCTAAGTCCCTGTCTACTGGGTCAGCCGTAAAGGGTGTGTTGTCAATATGATAGTTATCAGGGATGGATGTCTTCATAAAGGATACTATTATTTCTTAGCATTACGTTTTAGTCCATGGCTCTGACACCAGTTGTTTGTCTGTGTCAGCCCTCCTGGAGAGCATTTGTGTCAGTGTAAAATTCAATGACAGCTCCTAATTTGTAATCACTGGTAAAAAAGGTAACAAAGAAAGGTCTAGCAGTGTTGTCCTAGTACCTTCTTTCGTTAACCCAGACAGATTCTTGAATAAAAACATTTGGCTCTCAGATCTGGGGCATAAGTACTCTGAACTGTTGTGCCAACATTAGCTCCATAACAGGTTCATAGGTCATTTTTAGGCTAATCAGTCATGGGTGTCTAAAGGAGGGGGGCATGTTAGTAGCACGGTAACTAAGGAATTGTAGGGAAGGCGTTATTTAGGATAATAAATTTCTTATTGATAGCCTCTGTCCATAAGGGGCAATGGGGCCAGACCAAGAGTAAATTTACGATTTTCCATCAAATTTCCAAGATTTATTTGAAAAGGGTCAGGGATGAATTTTGTTTTACATGGATCATGACCCTATTTCTTAGTGTGGGGATCCATTGTGACACATATCTGCCTCTCCAGCACATTCTGTTTATGTCACAAACAAAATTCAAATCCCTGTTTCTAGTGTTTCTGGTGATGTTTGTTTTGCTCATGTCAACAGATCCATCAGGGCTGGATCTGGGGTAACCTTATAATTCAGGCAAAGATCTCCTGTTAGCAACGTGATGGGGACTGAATACAGAGACACAGCCTTTAAGTGATGAGTGTTGGACAAGGTATTCATGCCCCAAATTCTCTTGGTGGCAAACATTTGTGGGCCTTCCACCTTTTGCAAGTGTTTATGTGGTTGGCATAATGGTTAAGGTGTTTGCCTTATAAATCAAAGGTACAGGGTTTGATTCTCACATGGGGTAGTTGGCTAGGCTTAAAATGGCCCACAAAGGCAGTTAGCCTAGTACTAATCTATGAACCTAAGTCAGCTAAGAATAACTGTTGTCAGCTAAGCAGTAACCTTTATCTGCTAGCTCAGCTAAGAGTAATCTTCACCTGTTTATTCAGCTAAGCAGTAATCTTTATCTGCTAACTCAGCTAAGAGTAACCTTTAACTGCATTTAACCCATTGGCAGCTGAGTCAGTGATAGAGTTGGATGGACACAAGACTGCCAAGAAATATACTTCTGCCGGACAGGGAAGGAAAAACTGAGGAGGCCGATATGTGCTCCATGGCTCAGCTGAAAAACCTACCAGCATGGGGGGGCAGGGCTTGCACAAGTCGGTAAAGGAACTGACCACCTGGAATAACAAGAGGGAGAGACTGAATTAAAAAGACAGGATATTAGTATGTAGGAGAGTATAGGGCATGGTACAAAAGTAGGGCGGAGTGGACAGAAAATTTTGCCATATGCTTACTAGATGGCTCAAAGGCTAAAATGCTATAATACTTCTAACAGGCTCAGTTTACAAATGAAATGCATTAGATACAGCTATGTTGTTCCATTTTATCAAAACTCAAGAGATGTTAAGCTACAGGCAAATTGTAAAATGTTGAAAAGTGTATAATGTAGCATAAAGTAAGTCGCCCACCATTAGAAATTATTTTTTCATCTTTGGCAAAACCTTTTCTCATGTATGAAACTATAAGCTGGAAATAAGGCAGGTTCACAATGAAGAAAGCAAGCATAACCTGGCTAACCTGTGTGTTCTGCCACTAACAAGTAGCTAATTCAAATTTTTTTCAGACTTCCTGATAAATGCATCAATGATTACAATGTCAGGTTTTAATGTAAATGAATCCTGTCTTTCAGCTTCTTACAAACTACCATTTCCATTCAGTTTAAAGCAACCTAAGACAGACACTTCATAATATGCTGCAGAGAAATATCACACCTTTTCTTGGGGCTATAGTAGAAAACAGTATTAGCTATGATAGTTAAAGATAAAAGTGTTACTAAATTGGGTGTAGGTTATCAGCAAGCCCAGTGTCCACTAGTACTAAACCTCTCTGACTTCATTTTAAAAACTATGAAGCAATGTCTGCCATGGTACAGCCTCATATCTAAAATTAGTGCCTTTTCTCAGACGTACAGATAAATATGATCATGAAATTGCTATCATGATGCTAAAAATAAATGCAAGAAACACCTATGCAATACTAACTGCTCTGTTACTCAGACTGGAAAATAATATTTACTTTTAAATTATGGGTTGCAGGTTAGCATCATCTCCATTAAGTTGTAATCCTGTAGATACAGTGATATGAGAATATGCAATATGATATAGAGTACCACATTATCTTAAACAAAAAGTTTAATCTGGAAATGAACTAGCTGTTAAATACAAACATTTCTGAAAAAAATGAAAATATGAGACAGTAGCAACAGTTGTCATAGTAGCATAACATAGCTAACTTTGTATAAAAGTCATTTGGCAATATATCAAGACTATGACAAGAAAACCAAATTTGAAGCAGTTAAGCATATTGGATAATTTAAGAAATATACAGGCCTGCACCAATACAAAGAGAGAGAGAGTAGCATTTTACTGTGCCCCATATCAACAGTATAAAATTCACACAGCTTTGTAGGCTACAAGTGAGGAAAAAGAAATATCCGGATTCAGTATGACATCACATATACAGTCTCGAGTTCTAGCAGTAACCTACAGTTTATATAAGTCTGGTTAAAAATGCAGAAATATGCATTTATATTAAGTACAAAAAAAAAAAGAACAAACGATCCACAGGACAAACACAATGTGAAATTAGTTTGCTTTTAATAAAATAAATAATTTAGCACTTTCGGAGTATGCAGTGACCTAGTTAAGTGGAGAAATGACAGATGAAGATTTCATACTCTTGTTTTATAAATGCCATCACAAAGAAAAAACATGCTTGAAACTATAATGTATCACACCATGTTCTCACTTATGAGAAAGCGAGAGCACATATAGTATTTATTTACTATATATGGTCTGGGATTGTTTTTTGATTGAAACATAGATACATAAATCATTGACTTTATGGTTCAGCATACCTCTCAAACTCTTGGAGCAAGAAATCTGGGCAAAGCCATAAATAAAAGAAGGACAAAGGCCCAAAAATAGGGACAATTTTTAAATATTGCTCTTACAAACATAAAGTTGATGGAATAACAGGTTTTGCATTAGCATGAATTTTCTAAAGGGTATGAAGTCTGAAACTCAAATGTCTGTCATTATTTACTAACTTCAATCTTTAATGATCAGTCATTAATTTGTCAGAAAAAACACAATTTTATGAAAAAAATTACCAAAAATATGATGCTTAAATCTGGACATTCTGTGAAAATCTGTACAGTTGAGAGGTATGTGGGTCTGTTACCATTTCAGTGAATTCTGTGATAATGTGATGGCACTGATGGGTATATAGATAATAGCAGGAGATTGTGGAATGTTTGTTTTGTGTTTTGCATTAAACAATATAGCACTTTTTCAGACTAATTAATCTTGTCTCATATGAAACATTTTAACATAATACACACACACACACACACACACACACACACACACACACACACACACACACACACACACACACACACACACACACAGACACACACACACATGCACACGCACACACGCACACATGCACAAACAAGTGTACACAGTAATCTGATGCTATTCAAAGAAGTATGTATTGCAGCTACTTACATAAGTTCATAGGTACATATTAGGCTATTGATTCATAAGGATCTTTAGAAGACTAGCCATGCATTTTCATGAAGTTCATAGTCCTTATATTTTAAGCATGGATAACCCAGAGATGAACAGAATATTTACACATTGCCCTAATCCATTGGGGACAAGAGTCCTAAACCAGGAGTTAATTTTTGATCACTCATCTCTTGGTCCAGATTACATTTGAATACTGGAAGGCAATTCCAGTGTAGTGATATTCTCTGTGATACATATCTACCCCTCATACATTTTCAATTTATGTTGCAAAAGACATTGAGATGTGTTGAGTGTTTATGCCTCCATCAAATTTATGAATGTGCAGTAAGTCTGACAGAATACAGATTGATGAGGCACTGTATGCAAGGTGGAAATCATCTAGCACTTGCTTGTAAGACAAAAAAAAGAGGAATAAGGGTTTGAGAAGGTCCACTTTTTTATGCTATAGACCCTTCGTTTTCTTACTAAGAAAGAATTGCGGGCATTCAAGTTGTGTCAGATGTTTAGACAGGTACATAATGAAGGGGGCATTATACTCAGTGACTGGCCTGACCTGATAAATGAAGACTACTGTAGAATGATCACATCCCTGGACTAGGAAGCCATATGCTTAATAATATGTTGTGTAGTAAAAAAGGATTTTCTTACAGTGGTGGATACATGCTGATCAAAGGGCAGTTCTTTTTCTACACAGGTTCCCAGGTCACTAACCCCTTATTAGTTTTCAGGGGTGTGTTGTTATAAGGGATTTCTTGCTGAAGGATATTATACATTTCTTGATATTTAGGTTTAATCCATGGTTTTGACACCCAGTATTGGTTTAGAAAAGGCCTTCATTGATTATCTTGGTATCTACTGGGAGTTTATGATGGCACCAAATTTACAGTCATCTACAAGTTTTGTCAGCCATAAACCCTTAATAGTAGCTTTGACCTCTGAGAAGTAAATGCCAAAAAGGAGTGACCTGAGGATTGAACACTGGAGTATACCACTAATGACAGGTTTTTGGTAGAAGTAAAGCAACCCGTCATAAGTTACTGAGTTCTATTTGTGAACTAGTTTGCAGTGATTAACATTTAGATGGGATGGTTTATCTATGATACCTAAGTATGGCATGGTGTTGAATGCCTTTGTGAGGTCTAGTTATACAATGTGTATTCACTTACCATTATTCACTGTTTCAGTATGTTTTTCAAAGAAGACCACCAGGTCAAGTAGGCAGAGCCTGCTCTTGACAAATCAAAACTGCCTTGAGTCAGGAGTACCTAGGTTACTTATGTCCATCCATCCATCCTCAACCCCTTTTTCTCATTTTCACATGGGGTCAGGGTGACACTTCAAAAGTGACAAACATCTCAGCCAAGGTTTATACCACCAGGTGGCTAGCCCTGCCACTGTAGCTTGCCCATACCACTCACTCACATACACACTCGTACCTATGGCCTATTTAGAGTGCTCAGTCCAGCTACTACATGTCTTTGCAATGTGGGAGGAAACCTGAGCACCCAGTGGAAACCCACTAGACTGCAGGGTGGACATGCAGACTCCACACAGAAGGCACCCTAGCCGAGAATCAGACAAGAGAACCTCTTGCTGTGAGGTGAAAGCACTAACCACTGCACATTTATTATTTCCATAATGACCCTTTCCATAGCCTTACAGATGAGGCTGGTCAGACATATATTGCTCTAGAATTTCCCAGGTTTATGGACTTCTCACCATTGTGCAAGAGGATGACAGTTCCTGTCCTCCATTGTTCTGGCATAAAGCCCATTTGGAGGCTGGCATTGAATAGCCTCTGTAAGGGGTCTGTGAGGTCCTATTTCTGGCTGGCCAGTAAACAATCTTTCATGTTATCTGGCTCCAGAGAAGCACTGTTGTTGGCCTTGGATTGTGCAATTTAGGAATTGTTCAAGGGATATTTGAGAGAAGGGGTGTAGATGTGGGTAGGAGATCTTGGAATATAGGAGGGATATATGAAATTAGAGCTAAATTTATCCACTAGTGGATTAACTATGACCTCTGGGTCTTAGTATGTGATATCATTTACTATTAGCTCTGCACAGTGCTGGTCATTGTTTCTACACATGTAACATAGTTAAAGAAGGTTTTGTGGTTGTTCTTTGCCTGGGTGGCTATTTTTACCTAATAACTGCTATTGGTTGGATCCCTATTAAGTTTATCAAGAGCTTGTTTTGCATACTGAATGACATTTATTTTAATGTACAATGAGATTTTTTCTTTTGTTACAGAGCCTGTTTATAGTTGGTTTCTACCATAGGAATTTATTTTTAAATCTGTCATTGTATTTACTTCGTAAGGGGAGACACATCTATGAGGCTATTCACATGTGCATAGAATTTGGCTGTAAAGGAATCCACATAAGCAGTGGAGTCATCAGGTTTGAAGGGGATGTTGAATGCACCCAGGTCATCACTCAGTTTCAGTAGACTAGCCATTGCATAATCTCTCAATACAGAGGTATTGGGAATGGTTCTGGCTTTAGTCTTCCAATAAATCTGACTGATTTGTGGTCTGATTTGACGAAGGATTGATAAAGTTATAATTGGTTGAGAGCAGAGCTTTCCCATACTGGTGAGGACCAATTCCAGGATTTTATCACTACTGGTTGGTGCAATGATTAACTGATCCAGAGAGTTTTGTTTTTTTTTGATGAAATCCAGAAATCTCTTGGGCATACATGTTAGAGGATGTCTACATCTCCCAGTTAATGGAGTCATAGTTGAAGTCCCCTAGGAGAATAATGTTTGGCTTAATGCTTAGAAGCTTCACACTAGTTAGGTAGGAGTTACAGGCTGACAGGGACATAGAGATGGTCATATAGATGGCCATGGTGTAATAAGGGGACTTGTTAAGGGTATGTTGGATATGGAAGGGTTCCAGATCTTTATCTTGTCTAGTTAGTCTGAAGGTGCCTTCATCTGATGTTGTGGGCCCAGACATCTGGTAGCCACTGAGACCTTGGTCTCAATGGTCTTGAACATATGATGTATATGTAAATATTTTCCACGGTAAGTAGTGCTTATAGGAAGTGCAGCTTTTTCTTTTTTTCTTTTTTTTTTTTTGATAACATTTAGGTTATTCAGATTCTGTTTTGTTATGCTGGAAGCTTTTCCAGGATTGACTTTGCATAAAAATGGCCCTGTTGTGGCAGACAGGTTTTTACCCAATATACAAAAGCCTTGGGGGAGGCAGATGCAGCCCATCCCTGGAAAGCCGTTTGGACTGCCTACCACTTCCTCCAAGGCTGATATATATTGAATCCCCCTTGAATAACAACAGAAGCTAAGATAGTTGTTGGAGTCAATAATTTTTTTTTTTTGTTCATAATGCGGCCTCATTCTTGTTAATGGCAAAATGTTGTCCAAGACTATTTTCTTACTTACCTTGGACATATATTCCAGAAACTTCATCATGTCTCTCTTCAAACAGTCCAGGAAGATACATTTCAAGTAATTTATACCCATGTGTACTATGGCAATGCCATACATGCACTTGTGGTACAAGGACATGAATGCCTGTGTGATGGGGTGAATCATGGCATATGACAGACAACTGCCTATGACCTCTTGTTGCACAAATTGGTAAGCAGTGCATCAGCATTTCTCACAATGGAGAGATCTATGACTAGGTTGTTGGATTGTGTGGAGATTTACACTGTGGGCTTTTAGAATAAGACACTGTGACTCTTAGATATATGTTTCAAGGTGGGTGATGCCTGTGCTGTATGTTTGTCAGGTTGCTGAGGGTGCTTGTTCATCTGCATACATTTAGGAGGCCTTTGTGGTTTAGGTAGGTTAGTTTTAAAACCTGCAACACATGTAGATCTATGTGCTTGGGCTGATCTGTGTTTGATAAGTTTAATGTGATGTTGTCTGCTACTGGCAACCTGCTTGTTATTTGTAATGTCTTAATGTGAGGCTTTTGTCTCTAAAAGCATAAACTAACTAATCTCTCACATAATGTGTCATTTTGTTTAAGTAGTAGATGGTTGTCAGAAAATAAGCGACAATTATACATTATCTTAGGATGCCTATTTCAAGTAAACTGTACAGAGATGGTTGAAAAGTGCAAATCCATGTTTACACGTTTATTAATATGCGCTTAAGGGGATGTAGCACCTATGGAGATGATTACTGGAGGTGTGATTTCTCTGGTTGTGGAGATATTGCTGATCTCAGCACAGGCTCATGTAACTAGGAATCCATGAACCTTAGCTACTTCTCTCTCCCAAACCAGAAGAGTAGCGCTAATCCCAAGCTGTTTCCTCGGAAGCAGTATTAACCCAGCTGTTGCTGGGTTCAGTACACTTGCTATACCCAGTTGTAGCTTCGTTCAGTACACTTGCTATACCCAGTTGTTGCTGGGTTTCAGTACACTTGCTGTACCCAGCTGTTGTTGGGCTCAGTACACTTGCTATACCCAGTTGTAGATTCGGTCAGTACACTTGCTATACCCTGTTGTTGCTGGGTTTCAGTACACTTGCTATACCCAGTTGTTGTTGGGTTCAGTACACTTGCTATACCCAGTTGTTGCTGGGTTTCAGTACACTTGCTGTACCAGCTGTTGTTGGGCACAGTACACTTGCTATGCCCAGTTGTTGTTGGGTTCAGTACACTTGCTATACCCAGTTGTTGCTGGGTTCAGTACACTTGCTATACCCAGTTGTTGCTGGGTTCAGTACACTTGCTATACCCAGTTGTTGCTGGGTTCAGTACACTTGCTGTACCCAGCTGTTGCAAGCTCAGGACACTTGCTATACCTAGCTGTAGTTGAGATCAGTACACTTGCTATACCTAGCTGTAGTTGAGATCAGTACACTTGCTATAGTCTTGGAAGTTACTCTGGATAGAATCTACAGCAGCTGGATGCAAAAGACAGCCAAGCATTACAAAGGCCCTGAACAGGTTCTCCCAAAACTGCAATCAGGCCACTCACTGAAACCCATTACACACTGCCCAATCAGTGACTAGTAATAATCAGTGTCACTCTGGTCATTCTCTCATCAGAACTAAAACAGTAGTATCAATCCCAGGCTGGCTCCACTCTACTCCTTCTCTCATCAGAAGTTAAACAGTAGTACTAATCCCAAGCTGGCTTCACTCTGCACCTTCTCTCATCAGAGGTAAAACAGTAGTATTAATCCCAGACTAGCTCCACTCTACTCCTTCTGTCTTCAGAAGTAAAACAGTAGTACTAATTCCAGGCTGGCTCCACTCTAGTCCTTCTCGCATCAGAAGTAAAACAGTAGTATTAGTTCCAGGAGGGGTCCTGTGAAGGAGTTGTCAGGATTTCCATGGATTGGTAATGTCTAGGAAGGCTCGGAAACAATATCCCTGTGCTCCTTCTCTAAATAGGAGCAAAATAGAAGCATGATTCCCAAGCTAATTCTTGATAAGCAGTTCCTAGTCTCTCGAGTGACTGGTAGTCTAGTCTTAGATGTTACAGATTTTAAAACAAAGATGGAAAAAAAGGATTAATACTCTGAATATTGCAGTGTGTACTGGGTGGGATGATATGAGACAGACACTAACTCAATATTAACTCATTATAGCCTACTGCTGCATCCAGGAGGCTCAGCAGTTACATCCTACTGATTGTCTGTAGGTGCCAAATACAGTTTGTTCAAATTTGCCTTAAAAATTTCAAAAACATGGTACATACAAGGAATTTGAAGATTTCATCTTAGAAGTTATAAAATTGCAAAGATGACTGTAATGCTATTTGTCCTCTGTCAGTTGCATATAAAGTGAGATATTGAATATCATCTGTTTACTATTTATTAGTATTGTAATAATTTTCATATTTCTCTAAAAATCTCAACTATCAAATGACATAGAACTGCTAGGCCTCATATGAAAACGCACAGTTGTATGAAGAAAAGGCTGCTGGTATGTGTGTTGCTTGAATGATTACTGAGATATCATAAGCTGTTCAAACAACATTACAAAATTCATGTTTACTATGGTTTATAAAATCCACTAGAAATGAATGAATGCATCCTTGTAAATGTTACTTTGTGCTGAATAGTTTTTATAGTTTTTTAGTAACACTTATGGTTCTAGAGATATGAACATTTGTTTGAACTGTGATGCAATATAGCATCATTTTTTAAAGTTTTAGACCCTCTAGGAATTAAGAGTACAAACTCAAAAGGACTCCACTGGAGGGAATGAGCTAAGAATCTAAGGGAAGGGTCTTCTCAGTTTGATCTTTCAAATGCCCAGTAAAATTAGCAGACTGGATGAGACTGGTAGGAGCTTTCAAATTCAAATTTACAGATGGAGTAGGCAGCTCAAATGCCTCCAAGCTTAAAAGTAACAGGGCAAGTTGTATGGATTAGTACATCTTCTTTTCCCGGTTAAGGGTCACCACAGCAGAACTCTGGTCTGCTAATAATTGGCAGTAGATTTTTGCAGTGCCGAGGTGCCAACTCAACACCCAACCTTCAACGAAGGAACACCCATTCACACGTGTCTTTCAAACACCACTCAACCACAAGGATGACATGCAGACTCCACACAGAAGGCAGTCCAGCTGAGAATCGAACAGGTGAACCACTTACTGGGAGGCAACAATGCTACCACTGCACTACAACAGCTTTGTATGGATTAGTACTGCCAAACCAAATTATTGTCTGCTCAAGTCAAACAAATGATAGCAGGGTCAGTCATTTCAAATGACAGGCAGCTCCCATACCCAGCAACTGTACCCACTTTGTTGACTGATTTTAATAAAAATGACCAAAGTACTTTAAGTTGTCTGTTTCACAGAAACGTACAATAAACCAACCACTGTGAATCATTCCAGCTTGCTTCACACAAATTTACATTAGTCCTGTAAAGCCATAAAGATGTTTGTTTTACTTAAGAAAGTGAAAAGTGACAGCAGGCCAATATGTCAGTCAGTTTTAACTCCAGACAACACTTATATACAACAATTGCAGACTTTGTGTACACCTCAAATATGTAATTATAGTAACATTAATAAAAACATAATGATCTTGATAATTTATCTAATTTATGATTCTTACAAGCAGTAGGCCATCCTTACTATAAAGTAGTCCAACTTGTTTCATGCAAAGTCCTCTGCCAAATATTATCTGGTTGTCTTCAAAGATAAACAATTTGATATATATATATATATATATATATATATATATATATATATATATATATATATATACACACACACACACACACATATATATATATATATATATATATATACACACACACACACACACACACACACACACACACACATATATATATATATATATATATATATATATATATATATATATACACACACACACACACATATATATATATATATATATATATATATATAAATATATATATATATATATATATATATATATATATATGTATATATATTTACTTCTTATTGAATTTACACTTTACTGAATGGCAGTTCACCGACACCACTTGTACAAAAATTCACTATTCAAAAACTGCACTATTGCGAATCTCAGTTAAGCAAAGTAGTTACCATGTGAGATGAACAATTAGCCTGTTTTTGTGTACCTTGCCACCAACTATAGCAGTTTTGTTGCATGTCAGATATGCAGGTAGTTTAGAAATATCATACTGCGGAATTTAAATGGAGATTGCTCTACAGTACTGGTCAGGAAATCAACCCTTGTTGTCACTGTAGTGAGATGATGGAGTTGGTATGTATAATTTGCAGGGGATATGGGGACGCAGTGCCCCAAATGGGGAGTATAGTGGGGCTTGCCCCCCTAGAAAATACTAGAACTTGTGTGTTTGTGAGTGCAATTGTATATCTTGCACAGTAACTGTTTCGCTTAACTGAGATTCTCAATAATGCAGTTTCAGGGATGTGTATTTTCATGCACGTGGTGTTTGCAATCTACCATTTGGTAAAGTGTAAATTCAATAAGAAGAAGTAGAACCACATATATATATATATATATATATATATATATATATATATATACTTCTAAATTTTGAAGTTTCAAAACTAAGAATTTTTTATGGTCAAAAGACCATAAGATCGACATTTTGAAACTTCAAACCATTTAAATGGAGATAACAGTACAGCATGTAATGGTATATGTATCATTTTTCTCACTGTAATGCGATCTCTGAGTTGGTATATTTAATTAGTGGGGGTTGGGGGGGGGTGCAGGGGTGCTTGCTCCCTACTAAAACGTAAAAAAGATCTATTTTTTTGTTTGCATTTTTTTTTTTATTTACGTTTCAAAGTTTCAAAACTTTGATCTTATGGTCCCGACCATAAGAAATAGAAATTCAAAGTTTTGAAACTTCTAAATGTAGAAGTACTAATTTAGAAGTAGACCCATACACACACACACACACACACACACACACACACACACACATATATATATATATATATATATATATATATATATATATATATAGTATATAAATATAAATATATATATATATATATATATATATATATATATATATATATATACATACAGTATATAAATATAAATATATATATATCTATGGGTCCACTATGTAATCCCGAAATACTGAAATCCTGAATTTCAGTATTTTGAAATTACATAGCCGAAAACACTAAATCCCAAAACCCCATGAACACAAAATTTTAAATCCTGAATGTACACTACACATACAGCACACACACATACATACATACACACAACTTCCCCCCCAAAATCAAACATATAAATCTGCTCCCCCACACCACCCTACTTAAATATTCTTACTCCAAGATGGCACAAAGAGACACACAAAGGAAACTCACACCCACACATTTTACAGTCCCTTACACATACACACCTCACATTCACAATACACACCGACACACACTAAAGCCCCCAACCAACACACTTACAGCTACATACTTACTTAAACTTCCACCCATCCATTCACACACCATACCACAAGAAGCTCAAATTCAACATCTCTGAGCTTTGGGATTTTGAATTTTGCACTTCTGCGGGTTTCGGGATTTAGTGTTTTTGGCTATGTAATTTCGAAATACTGAAATTCGGGATTTCAGTATTTCGGGATTACATAGTGAACCCATATATATATATATATATATATATATATATATATATATATATATATATATATATATATAGATATAGATCTAGGACTAATTACCGATGACACGTTTCAATGAAACTAAAATGGTGGAGCACACTTCTGCAAATGTCTGCAAAAAAAACCCAAAACAAAATGCAACATTTAAAAAAAAGACAAGAGTAAACACATTTATGCAGGAGGGCAATCCGCTGTACCGCAATCTCAGCAACAGCCATTCTGTCATTTTTTTTTTGAGCTCACTTTAGCGAAAGTGCATTTTCAGTTAAAAACGCACTTCCGCGAAAGTGTGCTCGCCTGTTTTGCTTTCTGTGAAACAAGCTTTTGTTCAACAGTCCGAGACCCATACACACACACATATATATATATATATATATATATATATATATATATATATATATATATATATATATATATATATATATATATATATATATATATATATATATATATATATACATATTACCTGCTTAAAACCAGCCCGTTTTCTGTGGACTGCACCATGACCATGTAGTTTGCTTACAAACTCTCATGGCACCACCTTCAGAATTCTGATGCAGTTTGTATTGCCAACACAGTCACTACTGTTTGATGTTTCCAAGCTTTTTGCTTAGTCCCACACCTCGGAGCCATTTAGAATGTTGGAAGTTGAAAATGTCAATCTTCAGGAAGTCATACACAAAATACTGAATATTCAGAAGGTTGACAAATGCTAATAGCTATGTTTTAAGATTCCAGTACATTTTGTAGTGAGGTTTTTCCCTTTTTCACTGTAGTGTGATGTTGGAGTTGGTATATATAATTAACTGTGGGGGTGTGGGGAGTGCAGGAGAACTTCAGTCCCTGCAAAACACAATGTTTTATGATTCTTAGTCTGATTTCAATATTCCAAGCATTTAATGTTGTGGGTTTGATCGTTTGAACATCAACTATTTGTGAAGTCGACATTCTGACATAGACCCATCCCACCTGCCACAAACTTTTTAAAAAAATCTCAGACCCTTTCAGGATTTAACGTCTCTTTGATTCATTTTCAAGATCATGGGTGGATCCTAGCAAGACAGACTGAAACTAAGCAGTGTGCATACTTCCTTAAAAGTACCAGACTTGTGACAGGTTTTAACAGGTGGATTACTGTAACAGTATAAAAAAAAGTTGGGGAAAACATCCCTGACCAGCTGAGACTCTATGCAGATGCCTATATAATCTAATCACAAAATCTGCACTTTTTTATCATTTATGACAGTATATTGTGATGAAAAATGTGCCTCATTTCCTTGTTCACATCATAGCTATAGCTTGATCACATGAATCTTAATTTAACACAGGCAAGAATACAACTTTTCTGTGGCAAAGATTATTAATCAATAGTTGTGGGAAGAGGTGAAAATGAGGTTTGGAATGGACCAGTTTGTCCAGGGACATCAAGTGGGACTAGATAAATAGAGTTGCAAGAATTAAGAGTATAGGAGGAGGATAGGGTTAAATGCGAAGGAGGGATGATTGGGAGGAAATGACGTTCATAGGTTCATAGGTGTGTACTAGGTTAATGGCCCTAGAGCCTTTACAAGCCTAGCCCATAGGATTACCCTGGCATCGTGCCACCCAACTTTAATTCCTAGTGCCTCTGTTGAGTAGAGCCACTGGAGTGATCCCCGGGGTGAATTTTCTATTTCCCAACCACTCATCAAGATTTCTGTTGAAGAGGGCCAGTGAGGTGCTCTGTTTGACATGTATGGGAAGTCTATTCCATAGCATGGGCAGTCTCTGGGTTATGAACCTGTCCCTCCAGCATTTTCTGTTGATTGTGGTAATGAGATTGAGGTCTCTGGAGTGTGTGGTGCGGAGGGACTGGGACTTCTTTAGATGTAGCATTTCTAACAGAACTGGGTCAGACATGGCTTTGTAAGTCAAGCAGAGATCGCTTCTGAGTAGGCGATATGAGACAGAGACTAGATGGAGTTTTTTGAATCTGTCATTACAGGACAAGTGTTTAAGGCCCAGGATCCTCTTTGTGAGGTAGGTTTGTGGCCTCTCCAGTTGGTGCAGGTGTTTAGTGAGGTACATGCTAAATGGGGCATTGTACTTGATGACTGGCCTAATGAGAGAAGAGTAGAGGGAGACAATGACTGCTTTCTTCCTAGATGCAAAACCCTTAGTAATGAGATGTGTCACATCGAAGGACTTTCTGACCACAGTGACAACTTGGTGGTCAAAAGAGAGGTTGCTGTCAACCTGTGTTCCCAGATCTTTTATAACACCTTCAGTGTTCAATGGGCTAACATCAATGTGGTAATTCAAGGGAACTGGGTTTTTCCCAAGGGGGATGATGGCACATTTTTTTGGCATTGAGCTTAAGGCCATGGATCTGACACCAGTCATTGTTGTGATTGAGGCCTTTCTGTAAGATGCAAACATTACTTGGGGACTTAATAATAGCTTCCAACTTGCAATTGTCTGCAAACTTTGTCAGCCAGAGTCACTTCATGTTGGCCTGGACTTCAGAGAAGTAGATACCAAACAGGAGAGTACCCAGGACCAACCCTGTGGGACTCCACTTGTGACTGGTCGGCAGTCTGACTTGGAGTCAGCTACTTTCACACTGTGGGTTCTATCTGGGAGCCAGTTTGCAACCCACCTAGTGATATAGGAGTTGATGCCTAGCTTAGTGAGTTTTTCTATGATTCCTGAGTGGCCAGATAAAGGTAGGCTGTATGAACCATGTTGCCTTCATCCACAGCTTTGGTGACTGACTCAAAGAAGTCAACCAAGTTGAGCAGGCATGATTTACCCTTCAAAAAAACAAACTGTGTAGGATCCAGAGTTAGGAGATTCCCTATATTCTTGTTTATTAGGTCCATGATGATGTGTTCCATAGCTTTGCATATCAGACTCATCAGGCTAACTGGGCAATAATTCCTGTGGTCTGTAGTCGCTCCTCCTTTGTGGAGAAGGATGACTGTAGCAGTGCACCATTTGGTATGGACAAAGCCTGAGGTGAGGCTGTGATTGAACAGGGCACAGAGGTGAGATGCCAGTTCACTCTGTAGTTCATGTAGAACACAGCCAAGGATATTGTCAGGTCCCATAGAAGCTGTATTCTTGGCCTTGGATGGTGCTGTTTTAACCTGTGCAGCAGTAATACTTGTTGCCTGGCAATCTACTGGTATTGTGACTGGTCCTTTCAGGGGGGGGGGATAAAGTTAGCACTGAATCTGTCAGCCAGTATATTGGCAATATCTGTTGGCTCAGTATAGAGGTACCATTGTGCAGTAGCTCAGAGCAAATCTGGGTTTTGCTGTGGAGATTCTTTACATAACTATAGAAGGCCTTGTGGTTGTCTTTACTATCTGCTGTAATTCTGCTTTCGTAGTTAGCTTTACAGGATTTGATGAGGGATCTCAACCTTGTGTTGTGGCTAATAAGGCAGTTTTTCCAGTCTTGGGACTTTGCCTTATTCCACATCAATTTCCTCCTTCTGTTGTAGAGTTTGTTTATGGCAGGGGACCACTAGATTGGCTTCCTTTTTTTTTTGAGGAGAGCATCTTAGTTCTATTGGGTATGGCGAGATCCATGCATTTGTGTACGTGTTCGTACAGTGCATTGGTGTATGATTTGGCAGTCATGCAACAATTCTTCATTTGCATGCATGCCGTGAAGTTAGCCACCTCTTTTTTTAGGAGCCCAAAGTTAGCTTTGGAGAAGTTTTTCATGGTGGTTACCTTTGGGGGGGGGTGGGATTTCCAAGGTGATTAGATTGTGGTCAGATCTAACCAGGGTGGAGTTGACTATTGGCGTAGATCAACAGTTGCCCATGTTAGTAATGACCAGGTCAAGGATGATGCTACTGCTTGAGGGGTAATAATGAGCTGGTCCACAGCATTGGAATTAATGAATTCCAGAAAGCATTGGGCAAGTGTATTGGTACATGAGTAGTTTCCCCACTTAATGGAGGACTAGTTGAAGTTGCCCAGTATGAGAGTGTTATATTAGACCCTAATATTCTCTGGGGTGCTTAGGAACGTGGAGTGTCAGTCTTTGAACATGGTTGGGGATGTATAGCAGGCTACAACCTGAATCACTGTCTTACCCAGTGTTAGCTGCACCTGAAGTATCCCAGATGTGTATGTTGGGCTACAAGTCTGGAGGTGTGAGCATCCTTTATGAATATGGAATCACCACCGACTTTGGAGCTTCGATCCAAGTTCTGAGGCCGAAAGGTGTGGAATGAGTTATAGCCTGGTAGTGGAGGGGTGCTTTCTGCTGCCTTGAACTAGGTCTTTGTTACAGCACAAATGTCGATGGTCTCCATTTTAAGAAGTGCTTCATGTGAGTGCATTTTGAGATTTAGACTTCTAGAGTTGAGCAGCATGACTTTCAGATTGCATTTGTTTGTAGCTGTTACAGTGGTAATTTGGTCTTTGGAACACTGCCTAAAAAAGGCACTATAGGGGTGGCAAGAGCCTTGGCCATTATCTGGAAGCCCAGGGGTGACAGATGCAGTCCATCTCTGGCAAACCAATGAGGTCTGTCAGTCATGTCATCCCAGGCAGACAGATACTAGATCCCCTTACAATGACACCAGAAACTTAGCCAATTGTTGAAATCAATCATTTTCTGCTTGTACTGTGGTATAATTCTGTGTGATGGTAGGATGCTGCTCAGGGCTAGGGTCATACTCACCTGGGCTACATAATCCAAGAGCTCCGCCATGTCTCTTTTCATGTAGTCCAGGGAGGTACGCCTCAGGTCATTCACACCCACATGTACAATGACAGAGTCATATTTGTACCTGTTGTTGAGGGACCTGAGCGAGTGCATTATGTGGCAGATCCTGGCACCTGACAGGCAGCTGACTGTTACTTTCTCCTTATTCAACCTAGTGAGTGGGACATCAGTGTCCCTCACTATTGAGTCACCTATGACTAGTGTGTTGGGCATGCTGTTTTGTCTTAAGGGCTTTGGTTGAGTGGCACACTGTTTAGCAGAGTTATGTGTCTTGTCATTAGTGTTGTGGTGGTCAGGTGCATTTCTGCCTTGGATATCTCTGCTGTTTGTGTAGATTTTTATTGAGAGCCTCCTTGAAGGTGGGTGTGTGGTTTGTGTTTTTATGTAAAGGCAGTGCTGGTGTGTGTTCTGGAGGGCTATGTGTTCCAAGAGGTGTGGTGCAAGTGTTGACCTTCTCCTTTTGACCAGCTATTCCAGTCTTGGCTGGAGAGTGTGTGGCTTCCAATTTGGATATATAAGTGCATCTCTCAAAAGTCTGAGTGTTGGGAGGTAAGAGGAGAGGGTTGTCAGTGTACTTGAGACAGTTGCTACATTGCCTCAGGATGCCCAAGTTCACCAGGTTAATAGGAGAAAGCACAGGGAACTGACCTTTAGACATGCCTGGAGGGATGGGCATTAATAAATACTGGAGTTCTTTCCTTGTAGAATGTTTAGTGCTGGTAGCACTTTTGTGTGCTACAATAATTGCATCAAAACGTCTGGTAAAGTGCTAAACAAATAAACTAGAAAAAGTGCAGGAGAGGAGAGAACTAGCAGATCTAAAGGAAAAATTGAACAGCAGACTTTGGCAGTGCTCAGAAGCTTACAAACAGTCCTGGATACAGCAAATCTGTATCTGGATTAGTTTAGTTACAGGAAAGGAGAAACAAGTGCAAATGTTGACTTTTAATCCAGAAAGTTGAAAGAGATGGAAAAACTGACCAAACAGTGAATACGCTACTATTTCTGGGCCAAAAACAACTCCTCCTGTGGTAGATAAGCTACCTAGTGCTTACCACTCCCACTGATAAGCTAGAAGGCTTCCCTCCAACACAGAAAATTTGGGGGGCTTAGAAGCATATAAACAGTCCTGGATACAGCAAATCTGTACCTGGACTAGACTAGTTACAGGAAAGGCAGGCAATAAGTGGAAGCATAGGCTTTTAAACCAGAAAGATGAAAGAGATGGAAACACTGTCCAAATGGACAATAATCTATCATTTCTGGGCCAGAAACCACTCCTCATTTTGTAGATAGGCTACCTAGTGCTTACCACTCTCACTGATAAAGGCTTTCCACCAACACAGAAAGGCTTGGGGGCTCAGAAACTTACCAACAGTCCTGGATACAGCAAATTTGTATCTGGAATAGACTAATTATAAGAAAGGCAGGAAACAAGCATAAATGCGGACTTTTAAAACAGAAAGTTGAAAGAAATGGAGAAACTGCCCAAATGGTCAATAAACAGAGTAGCAAGAGATGGAAAAACTTCCCAAATGGTCAATAAACTACAATTTCTGGGCCAAAAACCACTCCTCTTGTGGTAGATAGGCTACCTAGTACTTACCATTCCCACTGATAATCTAGAAGGCTTCCCTCCAACACAGAAAGGCTTGGGGGGCTCAGAAGTTTACAAACAGTCCAGGATACAGCAAATCTGTACCTGGACTAGACTAGTTACAGGAAATGCAGGGAACAAATGCAAACATGGGCTTTTAAACCATAAAGTTGAAAGAGATGGAAAAACTGGCCAAATGGCCAATAACTACAACTTCTGAGCCAGAAACCACTCCTCTTGTGGTAGATATACTACCTAGTGCTTACCACTCTCATTGATAAGCCAGAAGACTCCCTTCCAACACAGAAGGGCTTAGCGGGCTCAGAAGCTTATCAACAGTCCTGGATACAGCAAATCTGTATCTGGATTAGACTAGTTACAGGAAAGACAGGAAACAATCACAAATGAGGGCTTTTAAACCAGAAAGTTGAAAGAGATGAAAAAACTGCCCAAACGGCAAATAAACTACAGTTTCCGGCCATAAACCACTCCTCTTGTGGTAGATAAGCTACCTAGTGCTTTCCACTCCCACTGATAAGCTAGAAGGCTTCCCTCCAACACAAAAAGGCTTGGGAGGCTCAAATGCTTACCAAAAGTCCTGGATACAGCAAATCTGTATCTGGTCTTGACTAGTTACAGGAAAGGCAGGAAACAAGCTTAGATTTTTTTTTTTTCAGAAAGCAGCTAAAACAGCACTACAAATAAAGCAAATACAGTTTAAATAAAAGCAATTAATTTGCAATGTATTCTGAACTAAATTAAATTGTTGCTTTATTCAACTCTGAAGAGTTAAGAAGTGCCAAAAAATATACTTATCAGCTGAGAAGCACACTCAGCACTCAGTCAGAACACAAGGAGATTTTTTTTTTTTTTTAGTAAAGTGCAAGGGAAGGACGGAGGAGCAGAAGATAATTCAAGGTTAAGAACCTAAGTGGACTGGCATTTGCAAATGTTCTTTCGGTAATAGGTAGAATGAACACTAGACTGGGAGGAGTGTCCCAGATCAAATTTACAATAGGGGCGGGCAATGGCAAAGCCACCAACTATAACAAACACCACAAGAATAGGCTGGGTGGGAGGGAGAAAACTAGTTTCAAAACAGATCAGGAACAAAAAAAACAATGCCAGCAAATATATAAAATAATTCAGTCAGCAAATATATAAAATAATTCAGGCAAAAATTAAGACAATGCAGAGCTCTGAAAAGTTAAAGTGCCAAGAATTATACTTATCACAGATTATATTTCCAGATTGTTTCAGAGCACTCAAGTAGAACACAAGAAGTTTTTAAGAGTGTAAGCAGGAATTTACAAACAGGGGCTATTCTAAATCAGCAAGACTTGAAGCAATCAGATAACAAAAAAGCTGTTAGACCAGTTTTATAAACTTTAACACCACCACAGAAATAGGGAGAAAAATAATTCGGTCAGCAAATATATAAAATAATTCAGGCAAAATTAAGACAATGCAGAATGCTGAAAGTTAAAGTGCCAAGAATTATACTTATCACAGATTATATTTCCAGATTGTTTCAGAGCACTTGAGTCAGAACACAGAAGTTTTTAACAGTGTATGAAGGAATTTACAAATAGGGGTTATTTTGAAACAGCAAGCTTTGAAGCAATCAGATAACAAAAAAGCTGTTAGACCAGTTTTATAAACTTTAACACCACCACAGAAATAGGGAGAAAAATAGTTTTGGAAGCGATCAGGAAAAAAAAAAAAAATGCCAGCAAATATATAAAATAATTCAGGCAAACATTAAGACACTGCAGAACTCTGAAAAGTTAAAGTGCCAAGAATTATACTTATCACCGATTATATTTCCAGATTATATGAGAACGCTCTTGAGTCAGAACACAAGGAGTTTCTAACAGTGTATGCAGAAATTTACAAACATGGGCTATTTTAAATCAGCAAGCCTTGAAGCAATCAGATAACAAAAAAGCTGTCAAACCCGTTTTATAAATGTTAACATCACCACAGAAATAGGGAGTAGACCAGTTTCAGAAGAGATCAGGAACAAAAACAAAAACAGTGCTAGCAAATGTATAAAATAATTCAGTCAGCAAATATATAAAATAATTCAGGCAACTATTAAGACAATGCAGAAGTATGAGGGGCTTAAAGGGTTTTAGGCAATTGTAACTAGACTAGGAGTCACATTTTTGCTGTGAATTTGCTACTGCAAGGAATACATGCATGGCAACCTGTAGGTAGTTGGCAACAGTTAGGCCTTGGGTTAAAAAATTTTGTCAGTGGCTTTGTGTTGTTAAGGTTTACCTATCATACTTTGGGGGGGGCAGGAGTTTGGAATTCAGGTTGAGAAATGGGTGTTTTTACAGACTTTCTGGGTACACTGACAGCTTTTAAATTAGAGTTGGCCTATTCTGGCAAAATATGGTGGTGGGGAGTTATTTTATCCATCTTTATTCCCCACTTTGGCTAAGGGATAGCATGTTATTAGCCCCCCCCCCATTTCACATGAATTCCTTTTGTTTTGGTTGTGAGGTTGTTTTTTTTTTTTCCTCCTTGCCATTCCATTATTTCTCTGTGGGTGGGGGGCATCCCATGTATGTCTTAGAGGAGTGGGAGCAGTTAGCATACAACACTGCTTACCTCTGAAATGTGAAATCATTGGGATTCATGTGTTTCACTTGGGCCTTGCTCCTTGGCTGCGAATTTGGTTTAGTGAAGGGTTTTTCTATCAGATATACACTTGCTCCACTTCAGTAAATGTGTTGAGTGGCCCCTTTCTTGCATCACGGCAGCTCCACTGGCTTTGCTACTGTGGGGAGTTACAGAACTGGTAATAAAAAAAAAAAAGAAATTACAAATTAGCACCGGGACTATAGCTGTTATTTCTTGTGGGGTTACATTATGGTTTGTGGTCAATTATTGGGTTGAAGTGCAGGACAGAGGGTGAATGTGAGAGAGTAAGCAGGGTGGTCTGTGTAAGTTAACTTTCTGATGAGATGTAAGGTTTACGTGGGCTAAGCGGCCCTGAAAGCAGGGTACATTCATGCATGTGCAAAGCAGCAGGCACAGCCGGGGGGATTAGGTGATTTATCTGTAAAAATTGCCTAATATTAGTGGATGTTCCTCATCAGATTTGTGATATTTTGGCAAATCATGGGAATAGTCAGAGGATTAATGGCACTCGATAATGACATTCACTTGGTCGGGCGGTATGGTCATTGGGGAACTGCATGCTGAGACAAGTCTGGTGTTCTAGCATCTTTCTATATTTATAGCGGCAATGTTTGCACCTAACCTGTCTTTGGTTTTGTTCCCATTTGGCATGCACACAAGTGCGTGGTGCTGGAGCAGTGGCTTTGGCCAGGTGCTATCAGATTTTGGGGGAATTCCTCGGCCCCAACTTTGTTGAGGGAGATTTTGTGTTGGTCTCTGGGGGAGGGGCTTTTTGGGTTCACTGGGATAGTGATTTGGCCTTGTAGGTTTGTGAACTTTTGGTTTTCTGGTATTGCTGGCATGATTGGAAGAGGTATCTTCCTGTTGCAATGCATTTCAGAAAAAATGAAAAAGGGAAGAGGAAGGGCATGTTGATTTTGTGGTTTGTTGAAGTACAGACATGGATTGGGAGTGTGAAAGGGAAGAAAAGGAAGGCAGCAAACTCTGGCACATTGAGACAGTCATGCAGCTGGCTGCCTTGAGCATGTCAGGGTGGCATTTGAAGTGAAGCATGGCTGCGGTTCTTTGAACTTTTCATTCTGAAGGCTGTTGTGTTACACCCAGTAGTATTGCTGCATGCATTGTAGTTGGCTGGTGAAAGTGTGAATTAGGACTTTCAGTTGTGACTAGATTTGCTCCTGTGTCTTTAGGCATTTGTAGAGAAGAGCTGGGAGGTTATTGAAGGGGAAAAGAAGAGGAGAGGAATGGTAGTGGTAGCTGAATTGGGGGCAGGTTCTGATTTCCTAGAGAGGCCTGATTTTTCATGTTGTTCCTTTTGGTGAGTATTTGCTGAGGGGTAGCAGGGTTCTGTGGTGTGTGGTGCTGCCACAGGGATTTTGCAGTGCCTCTCCTTGGGCTGCCATGTGTGGTTTGGCATGGGTGCACTTCTTGTCAGCACTGCAGGGCTGTGTCCTGCTGAGGTGGCATGGGTCTGAGCTACATTTGGTGGAATGCTATGCTGGTTGTTTGTTTGTTGGATTGATGATGGTGGCTGATTGCTGAGTATTTTATTGAGTTTGACTATTTGATGTTGTCCCTCATTTCCTTTTGTTGCTGACTGTTTCTGTTGTTGGGCATGGATGTGGCTAACTGTCAAGGGAAGGGGGCGGGGAATGGATTGCATGTCTATCTGCTGTGCAGATTTTCACATAGTGGCCAGAGTTTGCCTGTCACTGTTTTGGGCCTTTGTCTTGGCATTGCATTGGGCTTTGTCCAGAATTCGGGGGTGTCGAGGCATGTGGCATTAAAGTTGGGTAGTGGGGCATGCATGTACTACAGACTTCAAATCAATTAAAGAAGAAAGGAAGATGGGGAGGAATCATGCTGGGGCATGTGCCAGTTGGGACGTGCATGCAGGCTGCCGGTGTTTGTCTCATGTGTGGGTACATTTTCATGACATTGTGGTTAGCAGGCATATTATTGGCATCTCAATAGGGCTAGAGATTTGGGGCATTGGCAGATGTTCAACATATATTTAAAAAAAAAAAAAGCCATCCCTGGCCTTAGAACAAGGAGATGGTTACCTTTGTTTGGATGTTTTGCTTGGAGGGTGACTAATTATCAGGCAACTTACGTAGAAGATTCTATAGATATCAAAAGTGTGCTAATTGGCTTTCCAACAGAGTAGCGGATGCATGGAACAGATTAGCAGGCAAGTTCTAGTTTAGATAATTTTACGGACAGCATGTACACTTACCAAGGGAACAAAGTTTTTGTATATCAGCAAGGTAGGAGGACTTTATTGCTCGTGTCAAAAAATGTTATATGTATGGGTCAGGCGCTCTTTCCCACTTGCAGTGAATTGACATTGCTATTGCCCAGAGTTGTCAGAATGGATGGAATTTAGCTTATGATCTAAACAGTTAGAAAATATTTGGAGTCTCTCACCCACACAGTTATAGTCCAGGTGGATTGTGCACTTTGCAGTACTTTGTTTTCCTGTGAAGTTTGCAGCATGTGTGTCTTAGGCACATAGTGTGGAGTATGGTTCTTAGCAGCTGAAGTGAGTGCTTAAATGGTTGCCATAGAAGGGGAATTGTTTTGTGGTCATTCTAAGAACAAGGACATGGTGAGGATGGTTGCAGCTCCACTCCTCTACTAGGTGAATCCTCATTTGAAACATTGTGCAAGTTGGTTAAGGTTATAGGTGTAACATCCATTAAAGCTTTCCCACTTTAACATGGAGGCCACTGCTGGCTCTGTAAGCTGCTGTATGGGCAGGAGTATGGGATGGTTAATTTCCTTTACCTTTACTGTTGCCGTTCAGGGTCAGGATGACCACTGACACTTTTGGAGAAACCGTAGATGAAGGATACTTGCTAGAAAGCAGCAGGTGCTAAGCTGTCCAATGGAGCAGTTGCCTCCATGCAGGGGTGGATTGTGATACTGTAGGTGAGTGGATTGGATGACTGGGATAGGGGAGAGGGACAGTCACCATCTACATGTCATTTTCCGAGATGTGTCATTGGCGGCATAGGTAATTTATAGGTTGTGTGGTAGGGGCAGAACCCTTCTGCAAATTCAAAGCAACATTGGTTATCTATCAATGTTTCAGTTATGGTTATGCACTTTTTATTTGGAACGTAAGGTATTTTGCTGGGGGAGGCTGGGTTAATGTGTGGTAAACAGTACGATAACAAGTTTTACTTTATTTTGTATTCATTAAGGCATTTCAAGGTTGGTGCAGCTGGGTAGTGTAGGGCCAAGGGAGGATAAGGTATGTTGAGGGAAAGTTATAGCAGGGTCTGATTTTGGTTAGGGGGAGTTTGGGGGTTCTTACTGGTGGGGAGGAGTGGCACCAATTTTAGGATTGGGGGTAGTTACTAGGCTAATAGCTCTAAGGTTTTTAAGAAACTATCAAGGTTCAGGTACGTAAGATTCTTCAATCCAGAGTGCAGCACATGTTGGCCTTATCTAATAGGGATATGGGTGGATGTTGCCCTTGTCCAAAAGGGACATAGCCTGGTGGAGCCATTGAAGGGGAATTTGTACAACTACAGATGGTTTTAATTTTCTTTGACTTAATTATTGGTTAACAATTTTGTTGAGAACTCATGGGATGGTTAATGAGTGATGATTTCATTTGTAGAATAGGCCTTTGTTTTATTCCACATGGGTATCAGTTATATTGTTAATATGGGAGGAGGGAAAAAAATTTATGTGGAACTATGTTAAGACATTTTAAGTTTCATTTGGGTTTTGAATTTGTTAGTGAGTGCATTTTATGCAGTTGATAAAAGAGATATGCCCTTGGTGGTGTATAATTTTATTAAGAAGTTGGTTTATGCATGTGTGCGGAGAACTTAAGAGTCTTTTCTTTTACAGATCTCACTGAGGTCACAGCTGGGGATGTGCAGAGTGGGCTGAAGGAATGTGGACTTGACAGGCAAGAGAGGATGCTGAGGAACATGTCGGCTGGTAGAGCAAGTCACTGTTTTCCAGCAGTGCAGCCGAATATGGAGTTGTTGGTTAGTTTGTTGCATTTTCCTTCCCTGCAGCCACAAGGTAATGTCTTGTTTTATTTAATCTTGTGCAGGGAGCATCAGGATTGAATTTCACACAGTATTATTGGTAGCTAGCGTCTTCCTTGGAATAGGTCAGGTAGGCGGATTACCTTGGGAGTATACCAAGTAATGGTTTACCGCTGAAGGAGGTATTAGGTAAGCCAAAGCATGTCAGGATGGGAGGCTAGAAGGGTTACATGATTGCAGCAGGATCATGGGGCTGGTTTATAAGTAAAGTTTATGGTGAGGGGGGGTGTTATCTTGGTCAAACTGTGTTGCAGCCATAAGGGGTAGGGGATTAGCAGGTTGCATTCAGTAAGTTGGCTCAGGCTTGTGAACTAGATGTTTTTTTTTTTTTTTTTTTTTGAGTATTTAGCTTCGAGTTACGGCAGTTTCAGGGGAGACAGGGTTGGATTAATTTACTACATTCTGGATGGTGATGACATGTCACTGACCTTGTCTGACCAGGTGGCATTGGGTATTTTCAAGTTTTGATGGTACATTGTTTGGTTAGTTTTGCCTAACTTGGTTTTATTGTTTGTTGGTGCATTTGGAGTCATACTGCTCAAGGCCATGATGGTGGTTTAAGTGTCTTATTATTTATAATGGGTAGTTGGTGATGGCAAGATTGCTATTAAATAGAATTTGAAAAGAGATTTCATGTGGTTATTACATTCATTGGGCAGTAAAATGGGGCTGCAATCTTATGTGAGGGTATGCAATTGCCTCTGCATGGTTCAATTGGCAGTGGGCTCAGTGTTTGGTTGTCTAGTGGCTTGGTAATGACCTGAGAGTCATTACAAAGTTATTGGTATGGTAGCTGGGTAACTGAGTATGGGTATGCTAGGCTATGAGTTTATTGTTGTTATTTTACCATTGCCGAGGCATCTGTGGTTTACTTTTAGCTGTTTAGATAACTGAATAATTTTGTTATTTATGTGATGGAGATTTTAGAGGTGATAGCATGGATATAGTTTGGTAAGGCAAAGATTGGGTACACCGAATGATGTTTGACTTTATGCCTATAATGGTGGTTAGGTTGACATGTTGATTTCTGCAGTTTTAGCGGTATTTAAACAAGTTTTGCTCATTTTTTATTTTCCTTACTAAAAACTGAAGTCATTTGTTTATGCAGTCACCTCACTGAATTTCTTGATTACTGAGTTGCTTCCATGTGCAAAAACTACTGTTTCCCTCCATTTAACTGTTTGTGGCATTTTGGTAGTACTTAACCAACTTGTGATAATTTTATGCATTTATTTTCCTTCTCTTTCTTTTTTTGTTTTTATGTTGTTTTGTTGGTAAGTGAAGAGTTGTATTGTACGGTCACCTGGCTGAATTCACTAATTCTATTCTTGTTTCCAGAGCTTAATCCACTGTTTTCCCACCATTTTTACTATTTACTTAATTTAGATGCCGTTATAGCACAGTTTCAAGTCTTTGTATAGTCTGAGAGATAGTGGTGATTAAGATGTACAGAGGATAAGCTGCTACTGTTTCTGGAAAGCTAACAGTATTGGCTGCTTTGAAAAAGCTGTTTAAATTTGTTTTTTTTTTTTCATTTGTTTGTTTGAATTCTTACCTCAGATATACTGTGCTGACTGAGGCATGTTTGGTGTGTTTGCTACAAGACTTCACAGGATGAAGTTATTTCACACATGCAGAAAATATTGAAAAGTGGCATTTTTACCTATTTTTAAAGCCATTTGTTCTGTACATACTGTCATCTGTTGATTTCTACAGTTTTAGTGGTATTTAGGCAAGTTTTGCTCTTTTATATTTGTATTCCTTGATGGAAATTGAAGTACTGTGTAGGTACAATCCTCTGACAGAACTCATTAAGTTCTGTGTTGTTTCCTTGTACTAAAACTATTGTCTTCTCTCCTCTTTAACTGGATCAGCCATTTTAGTAGTATATAAACACGTTTTTTATAATTTTATTTAATTTTCTTTGCTAATTAATTAATTGCTGCATTATTTGGTTGTCTGACTGAATTCATTACTTCCTGTGTTGGTTCACTGGGATTGATCTACTGTTTTCCTTCCATATGCATTTCTTATGACTTAGCTACTGTTATATATTAACATTTTAACTGAGGATGTCGGTCATCTGAAGGAGTAGTTTTTATTCTGTGGCAGGGGATAAGCTACTGCTCTTTCTGGAATGCTAGCATCATTAGCTGGATCCCAAAGCTGTTTTAATGTGTTTTTTTTTTCTTTTCCATGAATTTGTTTAAATTCTTTGCCCAGATATATTGCACTGAGCTTTGTTTATGCTGCACCATGTAAACTTGCACTCAGTAGACACAGGCAGTTTGATTACAATTTTACTCCAAGCAAGACATGTCAGAGCCATACTTATTAGAAGGCTTATTAAGTGTACTTCTTTATTTAGGAAAAAGTTAAATTACTGTAAGCTGTTTCTATCATAGTAGGGCACATATAATAGTTAACTACTATACTACAGATATTTTAATACTCACTAATAAGTAATATTCTATTCTATACTCATAACAATTTATCAAGAATAAGAAGCATTTAACAACAAAACCAAATACTGTACAAATATATCTTATATCCCCTCATTTTTCTATACTCTCAGAACAAGTTGGAAGGTCAGCCAGCTTATTTTCTCTCATTTGCCAGACTCAAAACTGTTGTATTCTAAGGCAGTGCACACTACACACCTCCACAGCCGACCTTAACAATATAAGCAATATTATCACATGCCGAGAATGTAAAAAATAAAATAATGCTTGAGCCTCAGTGTCTAACAAGACTAAGACACAGCAGATATTAACATCCTTAACACATGCTGACACATCCATAACTGAGAGTCACCAGGTAAAATCTCACCCCAAACCAAGTATGTTTAAACACTCTAATAATAAAAATGCACTAGTGGTCAGTGACTCCACATTACTACACACAACCTCTACCCTTACGAGGATAGACATAAACAGGGTGATGAGGAGTTTCCTTTCAGGTGCCATGATTGCTAATGTCTCAAAGGCCCTCAAGACCTTTAACACTTAAAAGTATGACTACGGCATGGTGGAAGTCTGTGTGGGTATAAATGACCTGGCATGTAAAATCTAAGGGATATGTAGTGAGACATTTCAAAGCTCCCCACGCATGTCATAAATGCAGGAAAGACTCTGGTACTGAACAGAGTCCTATCTTCACCATGAATGCAGCCAAGATACAAGGCCATTCTGACTAGTTCAACAAAACGCAGAATAACCTGTATCATTCAAGGGGGATCCAGTGTATATCAGCTTGGGACGAACTGTTGCACTGCCCTACTTGCTTTGCCATGGACAGCTTGAACATCTCATTCCAGAGCTTCTCCATGGCAGCTAAAGCCCTTGCTGACCTGTAGTAACCTTTTTAGCAAAGTTCAGCTAATGTCGCTACAACCTAAAAACTAACAAATAAAGTACCTAACAATATTTGTAAGGTGCTGTTCAGTGCTAGTAGTCTAAATATCAGATTCTCTGACCTTGAAGACCTCCTGAATTTGGATTACATTCAAGTGTATATTCTTACTGAAATTTGCTTTAAAAGTGCAGAAAGCACCCCCTCTGTAATGGGGTTTTGCATCTGCCATTCCTTTAGCCCTGAAGGTAACTGTAGTGGAGTATCCATATTTGTAAAGGACAACATTGCCTCAAAGAAGATTCCCAGAGACCCACAAAGCGAACTTATTGTGATTCATCTCAGTCTAAATTAAATCAAGTATCAGCTCATAGCATGTTATAAGACCCCCTGATGACCCCTGAAAACACTGTCCATTTCTTGTATATCTTGGATGAACTTCAAATTCACAAAAACTCCATTATCCTCATAGACCTTAGCAACCCATTTATAAACTGGGAGATATTAACCTCAAATGTAGGTTATGCTCATAAATTCTGCAATTTCATAAACAAGAATTCCATGGATCAGTCAGCCAAAAAGTCTACTGGAAAATAATATGTTTCTTGACTTAGTCCTTACATATATAGCATCTCTGTGTACTATTCCATAAGTATACCCATCTCAAGTCAAGTCTGACTACAAATATTATTTTCAGGTGAAGGCTCAAACTTCCAGTATTACCGTTACCCCAGAAATGTTGGTACAGCTAGTAGTCATGCAAACATATTCTATGGCTATGTAGAAAAATGTATGAATGTGTCAGCCCCTACCCAAACTAAATAAAATGGGAAAGATAAGACTAAACTATAATGGTGGTCTGCATGCATAAATAAATTTACAATAAAAAGAAAAACTAATCAGAATATACAGCAAAATTAAAGACCCACAAGTTGAGGTCAGTATCAAAAGGATGTCCAAGGAACTGAAAAAAACCACCAGGAAAACAAAGACTTTCCATGAACATTGACTGTCAATTGAAGTTAAAGACAATTGCTAACCCTTCTGTATTTTCACAGGAAATTATGAAATCACAGTCAACATTGTTTTGCACTTATACTTAAAGACTCTACCTACTCTCATCCAGTGGATATAGCAAATATATTAGTAAACAAATTCAATGCATATTTCACCACAGAGATATCTATACAAAACCTGCATATAACTAAGGACCTCCTTTCAATCCTCCTATCATCACAAAACAACATTTGTTAAAAGTAATCTCCAAAACAAAAAAAAAATGCATCCTTTGTGGAATCTGGCTGCCTGCAGAGTAGCACTAAGCATGCACTGACAGACCCACTCATACAATTTAACCTGAGCTTATCCATTTAATTTGTTCCAAAAGGTTTGGTCCACAGCAGTTGTGATGCCAGTCCACAGGGGTAGTGTCATTATGGACCCCCAGGGATTATAGACCTATTAGCCTAACAAGCCTCATCTGTAAGGCCATGCAACAGATCATAACAGACCTTATAAACTATGTTTTAAAAAATAAGACTAGATCAGCAGCAGTTAGGCTTTGCTGAGGGTAAGTCCTATCTAATAAATTTGGTGATTTTTTTTTTTTGAAAGGGTAATGTAAGCCATGGACAGTGGTCTCACTGCTAATTTAGCATGCCTAGACCTTGATAAGACATTTGATACCATACCACATGCCCAGAATATCAACAAGTTAAATGCTCGACAAATGTATCCCTATTTATTTAGTTGGATAGCTAAATGGCTGAAGGACAGAACTCACTCGTTAAGGGTGCCAGGCATGGCCCCAGATAGCATGAAAACAAACAGTGCAGTACCAGGGGGATCCAAGCTGGGACCTCTGCTATTTGTCATATACGTCTCTGCTTTCTAAATCAAAACAGAAAACTCAGGTTAAAAAAAGTTTGCAGATGATAGTAAACTGGTTGTTACACTTAAATCCCTGTCTGAAATACAGAAATTAAAAAGCAGTCTTATACATATAAATAGCTAGTGCTCTGAAGATGGGCTAAAACTCAATGTTAAAAATGCAATGCTGTTGTTTTGATAAACATTCCGCCATGTTAAGATTTTTAAATATTTTTATTGATATTTACACTTATTGTACTTTTTTATTTTGTATTTTTAACAGCTTTGATAAATTAATTGCTTGTGTCATGTTAATAAATGGGTATTTAAAGGGGTTTGGTATGGTCCATTATTTTAGTTCTGAAGAAGTTCTTAGTGTAAATGAATGAAAGCACTTATCTAGTTAATAAATGTCATATGTTTTCTATGAAGACAGTCTGTGCAGCATTGTTTTAAATATTTTTATTGTATTTTACATCATAGTACTTAATAGGGGTTATCTTTCTAAACATGTCAAGCAGTTGGAGAGAGATCAAAAGTTCCTGACACAAAGGAACTTTTCTACCAAAAGAGACTGGAGGTCATGCCCCATGCATTCAGTGTTGTATAGACTCCCTAGGGAATATCTTTGCCATGCCTTTCAGGCCATTAGGGGTCCAGCAGTCCAAGACCTCATTTCTCCATAAATTGCAGTCCAAGACCTCTTATTTCTCCACAAATCAATCAGTCCAGCAAACAACAGAATCAGACAGCTGAACCTACATCAGCACATAAACAGATCATGGTGGAGTGACAGATTTATCAGATAACAGCTACCTCTTCTCTGTAATAACTTCCTATCCAGAGCAAGCAATGTGACACACTATCTTCCTTTCATAACAAAGTAAACAATTAGATGGGTATTTATAACCCCCCCCCCAAATGACTGCTGGTCTATTGCTCCTTAGAAAAGAAGGTAAAGTATATGGGTGAGTACTGTTAAGGCATAAATGACCACATGGCCCTGTTGTCTTGTATATTTATGATTCAGTCATTCTATGATTCAGGGGAGTTGAATTCAGTGATTCTGCATAATTAAGTGACCCTTCCACAGGCTTATAAAACATTAAGAAACACCCTGCATGTCCTTTACTTGTGGTCAGTTGCATATAGGCTGTGCCTTTATCACAAGCTAAACAGATATGGTTGATAAGGTTTCCATTATAATATGTCTAAAAATCCAGTACAGGAATGAATTTCTAATATGTACATGTTGCACAGCTTGTGCTGTTTAGAGGCGTTGAAATGGTACTCTGTACAGATTATTTTACCACTGCACTTAAGGCTAACTCAAAACAAAAGCACCTCGACATGGCAGTATGTCTGCTTACTAACCTATGTGATTCACTGCAGCTGTATCACATAATAGAAGAAACTACTACAGGGTGATGGGAATAGGTAGTAATGTCCACAGGTCTCCCCTAGTTTAAAAAAAGCTGTTTTTACACAACTTTCTAGTAGTTATGCCAGTAACTAAATTAAAGCATTACTACTTTAAACTATGATGTCCAAGCCCTTAAAGTTAAGTTAAGATTCACACATATGCTTTGTAAAACAATGAATCAACTCCCATAAACCAAGTACACTGTTACACCCCATATAAACCTAAACTCTTACATTTACCTGTCATGCAGTAATCTTACAATATCAGCAGCCATTCTTGTGATAATAGAGTGAAAAATACAAGTGTCTGATAGAAAATAAACTTTTTGTATGCAGAAATCAAACAAATGTTAATATTCATTTCTGACATCACCAACTGTCCCACAACCTCATTCACCTGTTCTTGCCATTCAAAGGTACAGTGCCTTCTATTTCTAACTAGACTACATATGATTTCCATTTTAGAGCTAACTTCAAGCTAATCACTTGTATTTGCACATTTATGCATTTATGAATGTATGTATACATCAGTTATGTATTTGTGTATGTATGTATACATATATGTATGTATGTATGCATGTATGTTGGATTGGGCTATATGCAATTTTTAATAAATGAATTATATCCTCACTAGTTCTTAACAGCTTGGACTCACATTTTAGTGTAATATCTAATACAATTTCATATAATCTACAAATGTCATTATGTCAGTGTGTTGAAAATTGTTACGTTAAGTAGAATTTCATTCATCAGGATCACAGGCTGTGTTATTAAATTGACATAGTTCACGAAGAGGAAGCCCCCAGTCAAGCATTCTGAATATTTACTATAAAACTATTGTTAACTGCAAGAGGCCAGAAAACACAAGCAATTATGTTAACATGACTCACAATAAACTAATGCCTAAAAAGATGTTTCCATGATAAATGTTATACCCTTACAGCTTGTTTGGATTAGTACCACAGCACAACTCTGTTGGGAAAAGAATTATATTTCTGATAATTCAATCAACAAAGCAAACTAATAGGGAAAATTAAAATACAATACTTTAAGTGCAATAACTTTCAGAGGGTGTTGGCTGTGCTGGCATCTTACCATATTTTATGCCAAGATAAACCACACCCATACGTATACCTGATGACATTAAAAACATCACTGTACTGATGATCAGAAATCATTGCAAAGGACCAGAAAATGAGTGCATAATCAGTTTGTACAATAATAGGTACGAGATGCTATACCCGTGCCCCCCTCCCCAAAGATCTAGTAATAAAAGGCACAGGACTCAACTTATCACAGTTATTTAATAGCTTGAGCCATTATATATCTCTACAACTTCATGAGGCATATCAGTAAATCAAAGAGGAACAAGGGTAAACATGAAGCAAAGAATCGAAGCACTGAAAAGAAATTAAAAACAGCTGAGAGGATTTCCCCAACCTACAGGGAAAACTATCCTATTACACACACTAATCTGGTTACAGATTAATTCAGATGGATAAAGGATAAATAGCTTTCTACTAGACAAATAAGCACGTTATGTCTTGTGCTTACTTCAATGGTTTTAAGCAGTTTCTAAAATTAAGTATATCACACCAGGTTAAAATGAAAGTGACCCAAAGTTAGCAAATAGTGTTTCTATAACTCTCTAAACACCTGATTACTTAAGTGCTTCACAAGCCTGAAAGCTACAATGTAAATTTCATCTGTGTCATGAGAGTACTGGAGTTATAATATCACTTGTTAGATTGCTGTTTGCACTCATGCTGAGATATTTGTATATGCATTCAGATATCAAAATAGATTGGGCATGCCTCTCAACTGCTGTGATTTAGGCATAACACTGATAAAGCCAGACCTGTTTATGGATTAATGCAGGGCAGACTAGACATCTACATCAGACAACGTCATAGCTATGCTGGTTATGAACAGTGCAGGGGTGCAGCACTTCACATTGTTGCTTCACAGCAAGAAGTTCTCCGGTTCGATTCTCAGCAGGGATGTCTTCTATACAGAGTCTGGAAGTCCTCCCTGCATTCGTGTGGGTTTCCTCTGGATGCTTCCTCCTGCTTTACATAAACATGCATCTGGAGCAATTTCCCCTGAGCCTCCACTAAAAATTGACTTGTTCTAAGTCAGACTTTCCTGGTAAACAAATGCCAAATAAATAATAAATTATGCAGTGGTAAGGGGGCAAGCATCATCATTTTGCACAGAATGGTGGATAATGTGACATGTGCTAGCAGTGTTTTACTGAAGGTAGATTCATGTGAGATTAACAGAGTAGACATGAACTTAAGAGATGCTGTGGGTAGTCAAAGAAAAACATCCTCCACTGATGAGGTAAGGCTGCCAAACATTAGCAGTGCCCAGTGTGTTACAATACTGTATCAAGGGTCAATGAGGTAAGTGGCAGAAAAAGAGACAATAGAACAATGTACATGCAGCCTAGTAGTTGATCCTGGTGGGTGTCACTACATATGATCTGGATGATGCTCACAAATGGATAGGTAGGCCATTTTTCACCAGACAGCTCTCCCTCCCCTCATTTAAGAACCTTATTCATGCCCCCCAACATATTTCTCTGAAACTACATGGCCTTCCTGCAGCTCCTTCCCATTGTTTGAACTCCTCCAACCACAGGTAGGTGGTGCAGTGCCACAACAATATTATGAGTTCCCAACCACACATACTCCACTACATCTGCCTCACTCTCACTGACATCCAGCTGAGGGTTTGTTGTGGTTGTTAAGGCACTTTTCCAGGCAAGATACCGCTCTAAACCTTAAGAAGTTCTATACATACAAACACTTTTTTGAAGTTCTGATATTTTGAAGTTGTGTTGTTATAACTGATGTTGCACTAAATGTTGCCAGTGGCTTATACCATGCTGAAAGTGCCAGCTGCCAAGGTGGTCAAGCCAATGAGGCCAATAAACACTACTGTCTATTATTCATTGCTAGTGTGGATTATACTCTCCTTTCACTTTGGAACAGGGAATGCATGTCTTGGTGCACATGAAACATGCAATATGTGGGCATGTGTATACAGCATGTCTATACCTGTAGTGCCATGCAGCACTATGTTGTGAATACATATGTATTGTATTATATGTATGTATACACATGTTCAGCAATATGTGATGAACAAATATCAGTGTACACAATACTATTTTGTTCTTGAGATGCCCTTTTTGAGTGTCCGTAACTATTTCAGGCTTTGAGTAATTCAGAGATCCAGCTTCCTTTGTCAAGGAGAGCAGGATTTTCCTATTCATCCTGCACAGGAACATCAGAGACTGCCTAGAGGGAAAATAGGATGACCTATTGTAGAAATAAGATGCCTAGAATGAGATTAAATAGATGCTCATTCTGATAAGCAATGTTGCCATCATTACAGTGTCCTGAAGTGGCACTATCCTGGCCTACTTCAGCAATGGGAGGCAAACGGTGAAGTCAAACATGCACCGCACACTTTTTTTCAGTAACTCTGTATTTTACTAAGTACAGAATCGATTATCTGAAATGTCAATTATCCGAACACAGTTTTCCAAAGTTTTTGGGTAAGAAAA
The DNA here is from genome assembly GCF_019279795.1 of Protopterus annectens. Lineage (NCBI taxonomy): Eukaryota > Metazoa > Chordata > Ceratodontiformes > Protopteridae > Protopterus > Protopterus annectens. Next base: position 1,081,558,065 of record NC_056741.1, read on the forward strand.
AGCATAAAGTCTGAATATCGAAATGTTACAGGAATTTGCTTATGCATGGTTTTTTGAGCTTGTAGCCTGCTCATGCATAAACATATTCTTTACTGTCCACTGGAATCACTGAATGGTTGAATAAGTGTATTCCCTGCTTGCAGAAAAAACAAGATTTTAGAAGTTTTCTATCCAATTCAATGTATGTTTGATTATCTGAACTACTCTAGGTCCCAATTAGTTCAGGTAATTGACTCACTACTGTAGCCTAACTTGCACATGTGTACTATACAGTACATACCTTGCTTTCCAGTAGCAGAGTAGTGTAAACAGAGCATATCTATCTGTTACCAAAGGCAGGAGCACCTGTTTATGTACCGGGTGTGTATGTGATGTGTGAAGGTTTAGTTAGCATCTGCACTGGGGTAATTGTCATACGAGTGTCTGATGATCTTTCCCATTGTCATCTTTCTGTTGGTCCAGTTGTGCAAGTGGAGGTGCAGGAAGAAGAAGTGGCCCAGGCCACCACAGTCTTTGCAAGCCATTGCATCTGGTGTTGGTTTGCTAGTGGTCTCCAGCTGTGCCTCTCAGTGGGTGAGTGGGGGTGGTGAAGCATATCATTCAAACTCTAGACAAAGCCAAACAAAATGGGGGATAAAGGCCCAAAATCAGGATCAAATTTTAAATGCTAATATTATAAACTTAGAAAGTTGCTAGAATAGCACGTTTTGCATTAGCATGAATTTACTGAAGGATATGATTCCTGAAACTCAATATGTATATCATTATTTTGTGGGTTCAATCCTTGATGATTTGTCAGAAAACTCCACATTTTATGAGGAACAGACCAAAATTATGAGGCAAAATCTGGACATTCTGCAAATATCTGGATAATTGAGATGTATAGAGTGAACACTAATCTGTTGGAGGTGATCAGGAGAAGTCACTAATTCTTTCTGAGTCTCCTTCTTATGAGGGGATTGAAAGATCCCCTTCTAAAGGTGCTCATTGGCTTTCCTGGCATAAGTTGCAGAGTCAGGTCACAGCCAAGGTGCATTAGTAGCTGGATGGTTACACAGAGAACATTAAATGCCTTCTGTATCTGCTAGCCAAATTTCACTACTGGCAGGCACAGGCCATCAACCCTCCAAAGGAGCAAGTGGCCTAAACATTGACAATACATGTGAGGAATAATTGTGTTTATTGCTCTGTGGGCCAGCATGACAGCCAGCTATGCCAGGAACCCACCCTATCCATATCCTGATATTTCCCTCCCTTATGTGTCATCCGCTATGTATGTTTATTGTCTAACCTTTCTCACCACCATTTGTCTGAACTCTATATGTATATGTATATCCAGAGTCTTACCCACATTTTATATGTATACTACCCCACCTGCTTTTATCTGTTTTCTGTGTTTGTCTGTGTTCCCATTAACCAGTCTTATCCCTCAATCTCATTTCGAGCCATCTCCAAGTAGCTTTTCCAAGGGATCTTTGCCTGAAAAAAAAATGATGGGTTTCTGCTTGTTGTTCTCCCTTTTTATTGAATGCAATCATTTGTGAGCAGATGTTTGTAAACATATTCATTCACCAATATATTTATTTTTAAGTGTCATTCTGGTATTCTGCTTTCCCAACTAAATGCTATAAAATGTTCACTCACCATTATTCAGAGAAAAGGGAAATATTAATTTTTGAAACAAACCATTGTTCATTACAAGTGACTTTTGAGTGGGGAAAGAGGCAAGATTCTCCTAATGTGAATATGTGATTTAAATACTTTTCCTTTCCCTAACTAAGATAGGTTACATGTAAGAAGTAATGATTGTCTTCAATAAAAAAGGAGTATTAATTATCTAGTTATGCAATTTTGGAATTATTCTTTGTAGAATAATTACAGGATGAAAGAAAAATGTTAAATGAGGTTGTCTGTATAGAAGAAAGTGACTTAGACAATGTGAGTTGCATAACTAGAACAGCATACATATATTACCATGATGCATCGCATACATGACTCAGATATATCTTTTTCAACATACAATACCTGTCTTAACAATCATGTATGTTAACTGTTATTAATGACTAATTGTGCACACATATTGTCTTAATAGAACATGTCTGTGTAGCTGCACCTTATTCGGTGTTTCTTTTTAAAGAAGCACTGATACTTTTTATCACTTTTATTTGTAAACGCCCTGTAAAAATCTATACGAATTGAAATAGTTAGTTCAAAAGATCATCAGACATAAACTGGAATGATCCCAGAATAAAGAATACCTGACTCATTTAGTTAGCAGCTGCTTCTATACAAATACCTGGTATACATTGTCCCCAGGATTCATGAAGCTTGTGCCAGGCGCAGGCATAGCGTAGGTGGTATAACGCCAAATATGGCCGTTGTGCGATTCAGGTACGATCTAATTCCACGTGCACTACCGGCGTGTGCCAGAACTGCGCAGCCCTCGGCTTAGGTATGCTAATCACCCCATGCGCAGTGTCACACCTTGCAAATTAAGGCATATAGCGATTCAGGAAGTGGTGCAGGCATAGCGTAAGCCCACGGAAATGTAAACCAAAAAACACGGTTTACATTTTCCCAAACAGAACATCGGAGCTATGGAAGTGGCCCAGACTCATGTATTACAAAGTTAACATATGCAAATGGCTAAATACACAGCCAATGGCATAAGAAAAGATGCACAACACCTAAAAAACAACATTTAATGTCATGTCCACAGTAACGCACAGTACAACCGCAGGGCATGTGTGCGCAAACTGGAACACAAAGAAAATATATACAAATGTCATAAAATCGCAATGTAATACAAGTCAGGATTTCACCATAATACGCGATGGTATGCATGGTACACCACAACCAAGCTGCAAGGGTTGCTAAGGATCTGGGACAGTGTTCGGCACGGTAACTATGAATTAGTAGTCAATGCCATGCAAATGAGGCAGGTAATACTGAATCGCAAACGTCCCGCCGGATGAAGGATGTACCATACGATGGAGCGCTATAACACCGAGGAGTGGCTCACAGGTGATACATGACATCAGCAGAGGGGTGTGCCACCGTAGCTGTAAGCACATTGGAGCAATGTAAATCTGGCCTGGCCATTGCTAAGCAAAGCTACAGGACAGAGGTGGGGAGGTAGGTATAGAATCGTTTAGCTGAGAGCACATATGGTGCCCGAAAGCGCATGTGTACGGGGATGAAAACGTGCCCGAAACCTGGTAAGCAGATGCACGCGCTGCGAACAATAGCACAAACAGGAAGGTCAGGGGAAGAAAAGAAGGAAATGCCACAGTAGGGTAATTAGAGTACAACTGAGCAATTAACACCTATCAACTCATGGCGGCCAATCGACAGCAGCTGACAAGTCTGCTCGCAGAAACCTGCAAAACAGGATAGGGGAGGCATTGGATTGCAAAGAAAGGAGGGGAGGCATTGGATTGCAAAGATAGGAGAACTCTCATAGCAGAGCAAAGCAAACCTACAGTAGACCAACAAAAGAACACATTATGTAAGATAAGCCAGGTCTAGGAAAGTACAAATGAAAGCAGGCTGCTGGATGCATGCCAGAAAATGGTAGGTAAAATGTGAAGAAATGTAAAGGGAAGGGCAAAAGGTAATACACGGCAGCCAAATGTAATTCAACACCAAAGGCACCACAATAGTAATTCCTGTAGTAAAACACATAAGATACCCTGTAGCTACAATCGTACATACACACCCTATGACATCATCGGTGTTCACAGCACAATATTATAAAGTGTGAAAGCACCCTACACAGACATGTGTATTCCCAAACACTGCACCATAGGTGTACACACATGGGGAACTTTTAAAATGTACATGTTGGGAGCTGCCATAGCTGTTATTCATCACCATGTGTTAGAGACTGCCGGTGTTGTGGAGGATGATGCCAACAACCACCGCATGCCCCGGAGGAGGAGAAGAGTTTTCAGACCAAGGGTAACCTACCAGGGGCTACATGATCTGGAGATAGTAGAGCGTTACAGGGTGGACAGTGATATCTTACAGCAAATAGTTGAGCTGTGCCGGCCACACCTGAGAACCAGAAACAACAGAGGGGAACCCATCCCAGTGGACACAAAGGTATGTGTAAGCTTGCGAATACTAGCCACAGGTACCTTTCAAAGGCCAATTGGAGATATAATGGGGATCTCACAGGCATCAGCATCCAGGGTACTACACCAGTTCCTGGATGTCATGTTACCACATGCCAATGAGCATATATACTTCCCCCGAACTCAGGAGGAGTTGGACAGCAATATGCATCACTTCCACCATGTGGCACACTACCCAGAGGTACTGGGTGCGATAGACTGCATGCACATACATATCAAGTCACCACCCGGTGAGCATGGTAGGCGCTACATAAACCACAAGGGATTCCACTCCATCAACTGCCAGGTCGTGTGCAATGCCCAGGGCATTATCATGGATGTGTGTGCTGGCAGCCCTGGAAGCTACCATGACTCCCATATCTGGCATGCCTCACAGCTGTATCAGGTATTTGTCAGGGGGGACATCCCACATGGCCACCTTGCGGGGGATGCTGGCTATGCACTGGAGCCATGGATGATGACTCCCATCAGAAATGCACACACACCCATGCAAGAATGCCATAATGAGGCACACGCACAAACCAGAATCATCATAGAGCATGTGTTCGGGATGCTAAAATCATGGTTCCATTGCTAGGACACATCTGGTGGAGCATTGCAATACTCTCCAGGCACATGTGCCCACATCCTCATAGTATGTGCCATGCTACATAATATGATCCTGCAGAAACAGCTGCAGCAGGGAAAAAATGGTGAAGGCCCTCATAGCCCACTGCAATTGCCAAGGCCATCACAGGCACAGAGGGATTCAGACCACGAACACACTGTGCCAGCCCCAGTAGGCAGACAAAGGTGTGCCCAATATGCCTACGCCTTGGCAAAGAGGGAACGTATAGCACATACTCTGACAGTGTAGACCCCTATGGACTGACACACCTCTCCACCTGCACACACAGTAAAATGGATGGCACACACACGACCACCTGTAAATTGTAATGTATAGGTGGCCCACTGTGTGAATCCTACATAGGCAGCCCTCAAACATTGTACACACAACAGCTATTGGAACAAGGAATGTCAACACCTGAACAGTACATGTGCCTATCAGCATATGTTGGTGCTGTGTGTATAGGTTCCTAGGTACATCGGTAGGTATACGCCCGATTGTTAGAGGCCACACACCAAATGAGGCAAACAGTGTCTGCTGTCGCCACAACATTGAGTAACCAACTGTCGCTCGGTGGAGCAGAGGCAATTGTGGGATCACATGTGTGTAAGCACTGTTCTGCACACACTCTGCATGGATTCCCTGCTGTGTTAATGAGGGGCCCCACATAATGTAATCATGGATGTTGTGTCAAGGCATGGGGTGTACCCATAACAGGTATTCGTCACCCCAGCATGCTCCACCTATGGTTGTTTGAAGGTGTAGCACATTATCGTATGTGGCTCACTGTGATATACATACCCAATGCCAGAGCACGTCCAGTAAACATCATATGGACATACCATTAACTGGACTCATCCATATGTAAACTAAATGAGTTACCCATGTGAGTGCAGTATGGAGTAACAGCTGTAGTATACTCCACATACAAAATGCCATAACACATGTACAAATCCCAGATGGCCAAGTGGTAAATGCAGTGACCGTCGTGCATGTTCCTGGTCCTATGTCCTGCAAGGGATGTAGCGTAATCCCGAAGGCACGAATAATGCATGTCGGATGCAGGTCAGCAGATCATGTGTAGCACCCGTTAGCAGGAATATGCGCTGCCCACTGCTGGTAAGCGTCGTTTAAATATGACTATACGGATATGTACAAAACAGGGCTAAGCTTATCCGAATATCGCGCAGATCACGGTCAATGATGTCCAGAACAGGTGAAACCAGCATTATTCACCCCTGTACTAATAGCGCCTGCTCTGAAGGGTAAAACGACCACTGCCAGGAGTAGAACACGCAATCATGTATACAATCACCTAACACTATGGTAGCCAAGATGTACCTATGGCAGGTGTGTAATGTGACAGGTTCAGACACAAATGTGCAGAGTCCAGGAAACAGTATACACCGACAAGTACACAATAAAAGGTGTAGCTTGCCTGTCACTTTCCCTGTCAGATATATATATATATATATATATATATATATATATATATATATATATATATATATATATATATATATATATATATATATATATATATATATATATATATATATATATATATATATATATATATATATATATATATATATATATATATATATATAGATATATATATATATATGCATATATACATATATATAATACAGATAGAAAGGGCGATAGAGAGATATATGTTGATATATATGGATTCACCGGTATCTGCAAATATATAGATAGGTCAATGACATTCATAAAACCTTGGAGGTACAAATAAATAGGATACCGCCAACAATGGAATGTGTCACATACCAACACGCGTAACCACGAGGCTGAAAGACCGAAAGAACGCAGTACCGGAACAGTAGAACTGCATGTAATATTATCACGATATGAAGGGACATTTAGTTACCACTGCCGGTGTTGCGGTCCACGTAGGTACTGTGTTCAACTGTGTTTGTGATTGCTGTAGTTTGTGTATGTGTGTGTTGAGGGTGCCATGTGTGTTTCCGTGTGACTGTAATGTGTGTGTGTGTCTGCATCGTGTGTCTGTTAGTGCCAACTTGGAGGTAGATCATTACGGTAGTTGTGGGCATAGCTAGCCGTAGGCATACGGTTACCACCTGTCCCACATTAAGAGGGACAGCCCCTCCCTGGGCAGTTATGTCCTGACATAAAACATTACAAAGGGCAACTGTCCGAGATTGTAGGACATTATTATGTCCCATAGATTATGTAATAGTTGCATTAAATAGTTATTCCTGTATGTAAGAAATGTAAATGTTACATGCAATATGATAAGTAGCCAAAGTCCCACAACAATAAGTATGCATTGAGGATAAAATTATGTGCTATCCTGTGTACTGACCGTGGGTATGTGTCGGCCCATAAACACCGATGTGTGTCCCGCAAGTGTCCCACAATGGCCATTTGAAAAGGTGGCAACGCATGCCAAAGACGTTCTGTTACCAACACAACTGCAATGACTGCAAATATCTGGGACAGAAATACACGGGATAGCTGTCAATTAGAAACATCCCTTTACATACCGCTGTAATTCCGGAGGTATGGAAGTATCAACATCACCTGCATACTATATAGAAACCAATTAACAATGGTCCAATGTATAATCCTGTAACATAAGTCTACTAACTGATAGCTCCTCAATTAGGGAAGGAGCCCACACACATATATATATGGAATATGTAGAAATGCAAGCCCCACAAACCTGTATATGCTATGTACACCAACCTACATCCCCCACACTAGAAACTATAGCAATACATACTGTAATTACAGCACAAACATCCAGTCAGTCAATTACATCTGCAGAAGCGTTAACATACCTTGTAAGAGAATCGTAGCCATTGTATAATGGAACAAATGGTGATGTTACAGGTTTTGTTTGCAATAGTCCCTTATCAGATGGTTGGGATGACAAGTACACTCACATGTAGAACCACATACTCTAGCCATCACACACAATCCACGGGGGACATGAATCCAAACTATACATGTCTCTACACATAGCAGTTGCAATTACACACAACAAATCACAATACAGGCCATCTCCCCGAAGGTTGGGCAAATGGGCAATGCTCAAGTGGCAAATTCAATTATACCCCACTGTTGCCACATAATTGGTGAATGGAGTAGCTGCACAGCTGATGTGCAAGTAATAAGTCACTCAGGAACACCAATTGGCGGCAGGAAACCAGATGTTACAGGTATCGACGTATATAAGGATGACTTGCCAGACATTCAAACCATATGCTCATACTATAGAACTGTTTAAACAGTGTAAGAGAGATAGATACGAAAGTCCGGAACGATAACAAGGTATGTAGAACACTCAGTATGTAAGTGTATGTATGGCCTGTTTTGTATTAATTATGTTAGTGTATGTATAGCCTGTTTTGTATTAATTAAAAGTGTCTGCAATGCATAAAGTGGGAAAAGGTATTTATGTAGTGATGTCTTCCTGAGCATACTAACGCTTGTAGAAATTGTGCGTCCTGCAGTGGGCCACAAGGTAAACATCACAGACACCACAAGGGATGCTACATGAGGGATTTAAACAGAACAATTCCATACCACCCGCCGTCAGTGGTAGGGTATGTCCAACAAGTACGTGCCATAGCAGGGGATAGTATATGTTGATATACTGTCACAGTAGGCATGTGCACGGGCATATAATGACAATGACATGTCTAAGGTGGTCCCGCTGTGCAAGTATGCTTTGCATTATGGGATACTATGTAAAATATGTGTAATGTATAGTATTGGAGGTAGATATATCAGATATGCTACACAGCATAACAGGCATATCATGCATACCAAAGGTATCATCTATTGGCATGTACAATGTACAATAACAGGATACATATGGCTTGTAGTCACGGGACACTGTAATAGCATGATAGCTAATCTAAATGGAAGGGCTACTCAATTAACTATGCACAAAGTGTTCACACCAGTGGCACCTCTCTAGGGTAGTGTCCTGTGAACAGCAGAGCCATGTGTTACCTGGACCTCTGCACAGTACAGCCACTGCAGTGATCCCTGGCATACATGTGTCTCCCATCCACCAAGTGAGGTATCACATGAACAGTGCTACTGAGTGTCCCTGCGTGATGTATATAGGAATCATGTTCCAAAGCATGGTGAGTGTCTGGTTTGGGAATGTAACCCTCAAGCACATCCCACTCATTGTTGCATGTGTGCACATATCCATGAGCATGTTGCTCACAGTGGTCTTTGCTTATGTCGCTTATGTGGAGTATATCCATTAATATTGTTGTGGACATGGGCCCTGTCTCTTCAGCAGGGGTCACCCCTGAGTATGTAGTATGCAAATGTGTACAGACGTGGTGTCCGTAGTTCTGCCGCATACTTTAACCATCGGAGCTCAATAAACATCATGGCATGTTAATGTTGTGGTATGTAAGGCCGTAGCTGTTGTGTAAGGTACACCCTAAATGGGGTGTTGTACCCTTGAATGTGTGTATATGTCTGGAGTTCAGAGGTACAATGGGTGCCTATGTTCCAGCTACACACCCAGTACAGATAAGTGTGGCCACGTAGAAGGATATCCATGCCACAGTGGCAACATGGTTATCACAGGAGTGGGTGCGACATACGTGTGTACTATGATCAGGGACAATGTGACATGTATGTAGGGGACTACCACCTATGTGATAGTCAGTGGGTGAATGGTGTGATGCAAAGTGGATGTTCATGCACCTTGTGTCATGCAGCTTGAGGCCATGATATTGATATCAGGTATCCGTCACAGTGACACCCTTATGGAGGGAGTCAGTATCAGCTGATGGATCAATCATGGTGCTTTGTATGCAGTGGTCTGTAAAGCTAGGCAGGGAAAGTCCCTCTGTGCTATCCTGTACCTCAGGGAAGCATATACCGAACATGAGGGGCCCTATGACTGAGGACTGTGGTATGCCATGTGTAACTGAAATACAGTAGGTACTATGGTATGCTACCCTCATTGAGTGTGTCCTGTCCATGAGCCACTTTGCATAACATCCTGAGACATAGGGGTCAATGTGCAGGTGTATGTGTATGTTGTCAATACCAGAATGGAGAATGGTGCTGAAAGACAATGAGAGTACAATGTAGGCTGTGTGGATCCCCGTACCGTCATCAACTACCCTGGTAACTGTATGAAAGGAGTCCACCAGGTGTAGGAGCCATGCTCTGGCCCTAACAAGTCCAACCTGGGTGGCATCAAAGGACCGGAGCCCAACAATGTCTCTGTGAATGACATCCATGATGATGTGCCCCATAGCCTTGCAGAACAGTCCAGTCAGGTGTGTAGGGCAATAGTCCCACTCGTGCATTGTGGCGCCACCTCTGTGGAGTGTGATAACAATTCCTGTGTGCCATTCAGGGGCCACAATGTCTGATACAAGGCTATTACTGAATATGGTGGCCTAGTGGGGAGACATGTCGCTCAGAGGTTTGTGTACATCACAGCCTGGGATTTTGGATGGTCACATGGGGCCAGTGTCCCAGGGCATATAGAGTGCAGGTTAGTACTGTGTAGGTGTGACCGCAGGGACACCGCAATGTTCCTGCATAGATTGTGGCCCTGTAGGGAGTGAGAGTGTGTAATGTTAGCATCGAATCCATCCGCCAGCATGTTGCCAACATCACCTGGTTCTGTAATGTTCCTGAGTAACTGTTGTATGTGAGAGCAGATGTGGGCATTGCCATTGACTACTGACATACCACCATAATGCCTTGTGGTACACCCCGGAATGTGTCGCAGTAATGTTTACGTAGCTAGTTTTGGAGTATGTGATGAGGGATCCTGTGGCCCTACCGAGGCTGACCAGTGAGCTACCCCACCCATGGGATTGTACTCCACTTTGCAACAGCATCCACCTGTTGTTGTAAATTATGTCCATGGAACTGGATCCCCAAAGTGGCGTCCGTTATCTGGTGGGTACCATCATGGCTCTGTGTGGAATAGCATGATCCATGCAGTCATGTACATGCTAATGAAGTGCAATGGGGTATGTTTCAGCATTTGTATGTGCATTGTCCATCTGCACGGGTGTCATGACATTAACTGCCACTGTCATAAGACGTCTGTAGTATGTGTTGTAGTACTCATGTACTGTGTATGCCATGAAGGGTGTGGTGCCAGGATGTGGATAACAAGGGTGATTAGCATATGTTCGGAATCCACCAATGAGGGGATAACCCCAGGTGTGAAACACCAGTCACATGTTGGTAGTGTCCATGTCAAGGATATTGTTGGTCTTGGAGGTGGTGTGTATGGGTTGATCCAGCAGAGTGGAGGTTATGAATCATGGACAGTGTTGGCCTAATGTGTCGGTACATGAGTGGCTATCCCAGTTAAGTGTGGGGTAGTGTCATCTCACATCAGTAGTACCTGTCTGAGCCCTACTGTCCAGTACACCAAGAAATGAGGTCTGGTAACCGTGGGGTATGTTGTTGAATCCGTAGCTTGTTACAATGTGTATAGCAGTTCTGGACACAGTTAGTTGCACGTGGAGCACCTCTGATGCATTGTGCTAAGTAACTAGCCAGGATATGTGTACAACATAGTGGAATATGGGAACATCTCAGCCGTGGGTGTGCCAGTCCAGGTTACATGACTGAAAGGTATGGTCTGTGTATAACCTGTCATTGCAGGTGTGCTCTGCAGAGCCTAGAGGCAGGTCCCAGTCACTGCTGAGATATTGAAGTGGTGCATTATAAGGAGTGCCTTGCCTGCATGCATCAGAGATAAAGATGTCAAGCATTGCATCACATGACCCCATGTTTTGCTTGCCAGTTCCCGTTCTGGTGGTAAATGTTACTGGAAACTGTGCAAGACAGGCTGTATAGAAGCAGCAAGAGCCTTACATGTGATCTGTACTCCCAGGGTTGACAGTTGCAGGTCATCCGTGCCAAAGCATCGTGTTGTTTGACTATGTCAGTCAAAGCGGACAGATACCAGATGCCTGTGGAATGACAACAGAAGCATAGGCAACTGTTGAAGTGACACAGTCAGTCATTGTACAGTGGTATCAGGTCTGGATGAATGCATAATGCTCCCCAGGACTTGGCCCATACCTTCAGGGCTACAAGACTGGTGAGCTATTGCATGTCCCTGCACATGTAGTCTGTGAAGTTGCATCTCAGGGCAGTCACACTAACATGGAGAATGACAGTCACATTGTACCTGGTGAGGTGTGGCATGGGTGCATAGGTTATGTTGCAGAACCAGTTACCCGACAGCAAGATGTAAGTGACTATCGCCTTGTGTAGCCTGCTGAGTGGAACATCAGTGTGACCGCCTACAGAGTCACCTATGACAGGTGTGTTGTGTATGTTATAACACCCTATTGGCTGTATGTGATGGGCACACATGAGTCTGTGGGCTATAAGTTGTTGTTGTTGTGCTTGGTGATGGGGGCTGCCTTTGGTGCCTACACAGAGTATGGAGAGGTACTGCACAAGTTGTCCTCATATGAGTGGCCTGTGGTGGTGGAGATCTTGTGAGACTATGTGATGAGTGGGGTGTGGTGCAGTCAGGGTTGGTGACAGCATTACCCCCAGCAGGGCTGCATATGTGCATCCCCCACAGGCTGTAGTGTCATATGTTGGGAGGTGAGCATTGACTGTGTACATGAGACAATTGCTCTATTACCACATGTACGACATATTCATCATATAAACAGGCAATAGCACTGGTACGTGACAGTTGGACATGCCTGTATATACAACCATGTCTCACAAGATATGTGAGTTACGTGTGTACAACAGCTGTTGTACTGTAAGCAAGCTGGAAATGTAAGGACAGACAGTGTACCTGTGAGAAATGGTGTGGAATGGGTGCTATATTAATCAGTAGCTCATGACATGCTCATAAGTCCTGAACAAGTGCTGAGCATGAACATACAATACAGATAGGGTGTTGGATAATATCAACCCACAAGTGGTGACGACAGTCATAATTGGTGGCACCGCACTATAACCCTGCTGAGTATGGTCTGCAAGTCCATGAACCATTATCAATGTAGATGTTAGCAGTACAGATGTACATGACAGTATGGATGTTTGACTACATATACCTTTGTATGTCACAGGAGTGTTCTACCAGTGGCCTATTGACAGAATCAACACAACAAAAGGTGCCAGAGTGACATGTGCATATCACACCAGTGCCAGCTACAGTAAAACAGGGTTAATGTGTTGTACTCCACCCTCATTGTAGCCCATACCACACAGACAAATGTCAGGCATCTGTGTATGTAAGGATGTGAATGGCCATGACCTATGAGCAATAGCTGTCTCAGTGTTGTGAACAACATACAGAATGGGCTTTGTGGGTGAGGTGTGTGACATATGTGCACATTCTGATGGATGATATTAGCATTGTCACCGCTAGGTGAATATCCCTGTACCCATTAACTACCACCTAGGCTGTGGTTAACATTATGGACACTGTAAGGGATGGTGCTGTGCAGTACACCTCCCTGAGTTTGTGACGTCTCCAGACCCCTTAGGTTGTCATACGAGGTACCCTTGTCATGACAGGGTGCATTCCATGAGAACGGAGATCATTGGACAGGCATACACAGCACTCGGGTGACCAATATTGGATCACATATCACCTTTAAGGGGTATTGGTCATGCGTGGATGGGCGATACCAGCCTTCACAATCCTCACCTCCACTATGCAGCATGCTGTCTACCTTGCATAAAGACATTTGCTACACTATGATGGACATGCTACATGTCCATATCCTGATCTGAAAGACATACGTCATGGACAGCCACCGTCCTACTACTAGGATCGCCATATGCTGGACAGATCCCGGTGCCATACATGTGACACACTCCTGCCATACCATGCAACCCTGTCCATCAAAGCTGCACATGTCATCCCTGTCATACATGGTGTGATGGCTGCATGGTAGATGTAGTATCAACTGTCTGGATCAGTAATGTGGCACTGATGCACCTCGCGGTGGCATAATGGCTGTCGGATACAGCTACGAAACCTTGTGCGTACATGCTATAGTTGATAACCATCCCTGTGAATGACGTCCAACTAGCCATTGTCCCACGTCTATCACATGTGCAACACAGGCGATCTGTAGCAGGATGTTGAACAGCTGAACAGTGCTGTGTAGATGTATATGGCAAAACACATGCATGTAAAGGTTTCCATGCGTATGTGTGCATTGTCACAGCTCAAGTACATTAAGGCAGTGTATGTGTTGATACGTGACATATACACAGCATCAAGTTCAACAGCATTACCGTGGACACATCCAGGCATGTGCTGATAGGTAAGAACACCAGTGCAGGCAAACAGACATGCCCACATCAAGACAGCATTCACATGGAGTATGAGCAATGTAATGAGGTGACACACATATATGGTGATGATATCCAATGCATAATGGGTGTTACACGTATGTGACACAAACATGTCAGTCGTGTCAGTGTCATGATGATTTGCAAAGATAACTGTGCATATGTACTAGATTTACTAGAAATGTATGTGCAGCAGTATCTCTGTACATCTCTAAAACTGTTAACTGTCACCATCATTATGTCTTACATATAATGCCTCATACACGCCTGCCAGCGTACAGCCGCCAGGAGGATGATGTCCTCCTCCCGTACCTCCTTGAGAACTACGAGGTGTTGTTCAGCCATGTGCCACAGCATGCCCAGCAGCGGGATGACCTGTGGCAGGATCTTCGCAGGAGGGTGAACGATGTGGGTGGCCATAACCGCACCTACCAGCAGGTGCGTAGACACTGCATGGACTTGATATGACATGCAAAACAGCATGCCACTGCAATCACCAGGGAACAAGGTGGAACAGGTGGTGGGCCACCAACCCAGCCCCCACTCACACACACCGAGGAGCTACTGGCCAGTTTGGGGGCACCTTCAGAACAGCATCCACAAACACTAGCTGCCATCGTCGAGGTGGGTGTCTCCCAACCAATGAGCCTGGAGTTGCCTGGTAAGTCAGTACTGCACATATGGCTATTATACCCCATTTAGTTGCATGTGTCACTGTACATTATGTAATGTAACAACATATGCAAGGTATGTGGACACGCATGCTGCATACTACAGTATGCTACCCTGTGTATGCACACATGTGCATACTATATGCTATTGTACAGGCGAATGTGTTAACATGCATAGTGCACCCTGTGGCTGTCATGCAGTCATGGATAATGTTCATACTGCTGTGTCACCCCTATACAGGTACCTCTGGCATGCCGCACAGACATGAGTCCATTGCAGGTGAGACTGTCATCAGTATCAGGCATGTTAAAGCATAGATCTATTTGCCATGTGGCCAGTTAACACTTGTACACTTGATGTTCATTCCAGTCACGATATACAGGTCACATCACCCATCATTCACACTGGCCACCCATGTGCAATATATACAAACAAAATGATACACCGACATGAAACCACAGTATTTGTCATTGCTACATGTGTGGACAGCTGTGCATACAACAGTGGAGGTGTTCTACAACGGAGGCATATGTACTATACATTGGAACAACATGTGTGGTACGCAAACAGTACCACACAGTGAGCTGTAATATGGGCAGCCCACAGGAGTCACCATTGTGTTATATGCCCCTGCAATTGGTGCACACATTGTGATGTGCCACCTGACATGTCCCAGACATGTAGTGTTCTGGCTGCAATATTGTCACACTATCCCATAACCCATACCCCACATACCAAACATACAACCCAATGTCTGCATAGCCATGTGGATGGTGACATATCTGACATCTATGGGTGTAGGTCATATGGGACAACACAGACATGTGTGAAAGATGGCCATCACACACATTTGGCCAACACATGTGCACACATGGCCATGGGGGACAGCCAGAGACATGTAGCCACACCGTAGATGTGATGTGTATACACCCTGTTGCACATTGTCCACACATGGTCCAATTATAGCCTTAGCTGACTGATTATACAGCTGATGTGGTACACTGGACATCCTAAAAGCCTGTGCACAGCTAGTGGTGGTGTCACTGATGTCTACCATATAAGATTCCAAACAAACCTGCGTTTGGTCTTAATGGCTAACCCACCTGGTCGCATCCAGAGGCACACAGGTAACCCCCCTCCCATAAGACCCATAAACCCGCTCAACGGCACCAAAAAACTTCAGTGTATACCTCAAGCAGAACCTAATATTAAAAGAACGCTTACTCTACCACATTAAAAGCAACAGGGTAACCCCCCTCCCGTAAGACCCATAAACCCGCTCAACGGCACCAAAAAACTTCAGTGTATACCTCAAGCAGAACCTAATATTAAAAGAACGCTAACTCTACCACATTAAAAGCAACAGGGTAAAGCCCCTCCCGTAAGACCCATAAACCCGCTCAACGGCACCAAAAAACTTCAGTGTATACCTCAAGCAGAACCTAATATTAAAAGAACGCTAACTCTACCACATTAAAAGCAACAGGGTAAACGCAAAATAATTTCTTCCTTTTATACTTTAAAAACGCCAAGTGTACTAGTCGCAAAGTGCCTAAAAATCAAGCGTACTAGTCGCAAAGTGCCTACTATTGTGGATCCTTACCTTAGCAAAAAAGAGCAGTATTTGAACTCTTCTGTACGGAGTTTCATTCAGTATTTACTGTTCCCTCTATGACCCTGTGAGTCTCCTGGTGGTGTGGCTGTGAATGTGACGTCAGAAAGTTTATAATTAAGACTGCTGGCTCACCGCTAACCTTAAACAAACCAGCGTTTGGTCTTAACAGCTAACCCACCTGGTCGCATCCAGAGGCACACAGGTAATCACTCACTCTGACTCTAATAACCTTAAATTGAGATATTCGAGTGTGTTTTGGAGGACTTGTGAAACAATATTGTGGTGTGATTCCTGATCTGCTGTAACATATTCTACTACTCTGTGGTGGGTCTGCTCGTTAACGAAAGCTGTGTATAATATTGTGGTGAAGACTGCACGTGTTACTGATGCGTATCTGGTGTCCTTTTCAACAGAAAACATTCTGTCTTGCATTATAGTGGTTACTCTGCATTTGTAGCTGTGTATCGATAACGAAAGCTGTGTATCATACTGTAGTGAAGACTGCACGTGTTATTGACGCGTAACTGGCGTCCTTTTCAACAGAAAACACTCTGTCTTGCATTTTAATGGTTTACTTTCCATTTGTTGCTGTGTATTATACTACAGAGAAGCCTGCACGTGTTACTGACGCGTATCTGGCGTCCTTCTCACAGAAACCATACTGTCTTGCATTATAGTGATTTACTCTGTTTTTGTTTGTTTTTGTTTTTGTTGATTTATTGCTACAAGAATTGCACAGTTGCTTACAGTCGTATGGATCTATTGTACATACTGGATATTTTGTATATTTGAATTTAGTACAAAGTTGGTCTAATATTCCTGTCTCTCCCTTGTGTTTCAGGTAACCCCCCTCCCGTAAGACCCATAAACCCGCTCAACGGCACCAAAAAACTTCAGTGTATACCTCAAGCAGAACCTAATATTAAAAGAACGCTAACTCTACCACATTAAAAGCAACAGGGTAAACGCAAAATGATTTCTTCCTTTTATACTTTAAAAACGCCAAGTGTACTAGTCGCAAAGTGCCTAAAAATCAAGCGTACTAGTCGCAAAGTGCCTACTATTGTGGATCCTTACCTTAGCAAAAAAGAGCAGTATTTGAACTCCTCTGTACAGAGTTTCATTCAGTATTTACTGTTCCCTCTATGACCCTGTGAGTCTCCTGGTGGTGTATGCCCCGCAAAATTATTTCTTCCTTTTATACTTTAAAAACGCCAAGTGTACTAGTCGCAAAGTGCCTAAAAATCAAGCGTACTAGTCGCAAAGTGCCTACTATTGTGGATCCTTACCTTAGCAAAAAAGAGCAGTATTTGAACTCCTCTGTACGGAGTTTCATTCAGTATTTACTGTTCCCTCTATGACCCTGTGAGTCTCCTGGTGGTGTGGCTGTGAATGTGACGTCAGAAAGTTTATAATTAAGACTGCTGGCTCACCGCTAACCTTAAACAAACCTGCGTTTGGTCTTAACGGCTAACCCACCTGGTCGCATCCAGAGGCACACAGGTAATCACTCACTCTGACTCTAATAACCTTAAATTGAGATATTCGAGTGTGTTTTGGAGGACTTGTGAAACAATATTGTGGTGTGATTCCTGATCTGCTGTAACATATTCTACTACTCTGTGGTGGGTCTGCTCGTTAACGAAAGCTGTGTATAATACTGTGGTGAAGACTGCACGTGTTACTGATGTGTATCTGGCATCCTTTTCAACAGAAAACATTCTGTCTTGCATTATAGTGGTTACTCTGCATTTGTAGCTGTGTATCGATAACGAAAGCTGTGTATCATACTGTAGTGAAGACTGCACGTGTTATTGACGCGTAACTGGCGTCCTTTTCAACAGAAAACACTCTGTCTTGCATTTTAATGGTTTACTTTCCATTTGTTGCTGTGTATTATACTACAGAGAAGCCTGCACATGTTACTGACGCGTATCTGGCGTCCTTCTCACAGAAACCATACTGTCTTGCATTATAGTGATTTACTCTGTTTTTGTTTGTTTTTGTTTTTGTTGATTTATTGCTACAAGAATTGCACAGTTGCTTACAGTCGTATGGATCTATTGTACATACTGGATATTTTGTATATTTGAATTTAGTACAAAGTTGGTCTAATATTCCTGTCTCTCTCCCTTGTGTTTCAGGTAACCCCCCTCCCGTAAGACCCATAAACCCGCTCAACGGCACCAAAAAACTTCAGTGTATACCTCAAGCAGAACCTAATATTAAAAGAACGCTAACTCTACCACATTAAAAGCAACAGGGTAAACGCAAAATGATTTCTTCCTTTTATACTTTAAAAACGCCAAGTGTACTAGTCGCAAAGTGCCTAAAAATCAAGCGTACTAGTTGCAAAGTGCCTACTATTGTGGATCCTTACCTTAGCAAAAAAGAGCAGTATTTGAACTCCTCTGTACGGAATTTCATTCAGTATTTACTGTTCCCTCTATGACCCTGTGAGTCTCCTGGTGGTGTGGCTGTGAATGTGACGCCAGAAAGTTTATAATTAAGACTGCTGGCTCACCGCTAACCTTAAACAAACCTGCGTTTGGTCTTAACGGCTAACCCACCTGGTCGCATCCAGAGGCACACAGGTAATCACTCACTCTGACTCTAATAACCTTAAATTGAGATATTCGAGTGTGTTTTGGAGGACTTGTGAAACAATATTGTGGTGTGATTCCTGATCTGCTGTAACATATTCTACTACTCTGTGGTGGGTCTGCTCGTTAGCGGAAGCTGTGTATAATACTGTGGTGAAGACTGCACGTGTTACTGATGCGTATCTGGCGTCCTTTTCAACAGAAAACATTCTGTTTTGCATTATAGTGGTTACTCTGCATTTGTAGCTGTGTATCAATAATGAAAGCTGTGTATCATCCTGTAGTGAAGACTGCACGTGTTATTAACACGTAACTGGCAACCTTTTCAACAGAAAACACTCTGTCTTGCATTTTAATGGTTTACTTTCCATTTGTTGCTGTGTATTATACTACAGAGAAGCCTGCACGTGTTACTGACGCATATCTGGCGTCCTTCTCACAGAAACCATACTGTCTTGCATTATAGTGATTTACTCTGTTTTTGTTTGTTTTTGTTTTTGTTGATTTATTGCTACAAGAATTGCAAAGTTGCTTACAGTCGTATGGATCTATTGTACATACTGGATATTTTGTATATTTGAATTTAGTACAAAGTTGGTCTAATATTCCTGTCTCTCTCCCTTGTGTTTCAGGTAACCCCCCTCCCGTAAGACCCATAAACCCGCTCAACGGCACCAAAAAACTTCAGTGTATACCTCAAGCAGAACCTAATATTAAAAGAACGCTAACTCTACCACATTAAAAGCAACAGGGTAAACGCAAAATTATTTCTTCCTTTTATACTTTAAAAACGCCAAGTGTACTAGTCGCAAAGTGCCTAAAAATCAAGCGTACTAGTCGCAAAGTGCCTACTATTGTGGATCCTTACCTTAGCAAAAAAGAGCAGTATTTGAACTCCTCTGTACGGAGTTTCATTCAGTATTTACTGTTCCCTCTATGACCCTGTGAGTCTCCTGGTGGTGTAAAGTTGGTCTAATATTCCTGTCTCTCTCCCTTGTGTTTCAGGTAACCCCCCTCCCGTAAGACCCATAAACCTGCTCAACGGCACCAAAAAACTTCAGTGTATACCTCAAGCAGAACCTAATATTAAAAGAACGCTAACTCTACCACATTAAAAGCAACAGGGTAAACGCAAAATTATTTCTTCCTTTTATACTTTAAAAACGCCAAGTGTACTAGTCGCAAAGTGCCTAAAAATCAAGCGTACTAGTCGCAGTGCCTACTATTGTGGATCCTTACCTTAGCAAAAAGAGCAGTATTTGAACTCCTCTGTAATGGAGTTTCATTCAGTATTTACTGTTCCCTCTATGACCCTGTGAGTCTCCTGGTGGTGTAAAGTTGGTCTAATATTCCTGTCTCTCTCCCTTGTGTTTCAGGTAACCCCCCTCCCGTAAGACCCATAAACCCGCTCAACGGCACCAAAAAACTTCAGTGTATACCTCAAGCAGAACCTAATATTAAAAGAACGCTAACTCTACCACATTAAAAGCAACAGGGTAAACGCAAAATTATTTCTTCCTTTTATACTTTAAAAACGCCAAGTGTACTAGTCGCAAAGTGCCTAAAAATCAAGCGTACTAGTCAAAGTGCCTACTATTGTGGATCCTTACCTTAGCAAAAAAGAGCAGTATTTGAACTCCTCTGTACGGAGTTTCATTCAGTATTTACTGTTCCCTCTATGACCCTGTGAGTCTCCTGGTGGTGTAAAGTTGGTCTAATATTCCTGTCTCTCTCCCTTGTGTTTCAGGTAACCCCCCTCCCGTAAGACCCATAAACCCGCTCAACGGCACCAAAAAACTTCAGTGTATACCTCAAGCAGAACCTAATATTAAAAGAACGCTAACTCTACCACATTAAAAGCAACAGGGTAAACGCAAAATTATTTCTTCCTGTTATACTTTAAAAACGCCAAGTGTACTAGTCGCAAAGTGCCTAAAAATCAAGCTTACTAGTCGCAAAGTGCCTACTATTGTGGGTCCTTACCTTAGCAAAAGAGCAGTATTTGAACTCCTCTGTAATGGAGTTTCATTCAGTATTTACTGTTCCTCTATGACCCTGTCAGTCTCCTGGTGGTGTAAAGTTGGTCTAATATTCCTGTCTCTCTCCCTTGTGTTTCAGGTAACCCCCCTCTCGTAAGACCCATAAACCCTCAATGGCACCAAAAACTTCAGTGTATACCTCAAGCAGAACCTAATATTAAAAGAACGCTTAACTCTACCACATTAAAAGCAACAGGGTAAGCAAAATTATTTCTTCCTTTTATACTTTAAAAGCCAAGTGTACTAGTAAAGTGCCTAAAAATCAAGCGCATTTAGTCGCAGTGCCTACTATTGTGGATCCTTACCTTAGCAAAAGAGCAGTATTTGAACTCCTCTGTACGGAGTTTCATTCAGTATTTACTGTTCCCTCTATGACCCTGTGAGTCTCCTGGTGGTGTAAAGTTGGTCTAATATTCCTGTCTCTCACCCTTGTGTTTCAGGTAACCCCCCTCCCGTAAGACCCATAAACCCGCTCAACGGCACCAAAAAACTTCAGTGTATACCTCAAGCAGAACCTAATATTAAAAGAACGCTAACTCTACCACATTAAAAGCAACAGGGTAAAC
Source organism: Protopterus annectens (assembly GCF_019279795.1). Classification (NCBI taxonomy): domain Eukaryota; kingdom Metazoa; phylum Chordata; order Ceratodontiformes; family Protopteridae; genus Protopterus; species Protopterus annectens. Next base: position 1,081,579,642 of record NC_056741.1, read on the forward strand.
GCAAAATTATTTCTTCCTTTTATACTTTAAAAACGACAAGTGTACTAGTCGCAAAGTGCCTAAAAATCAAGCGTACTAGTCGCAAAGTGCCTACTATTGTGGATCCTTACCTTAGCAAAAAAGAGCAGTATTTGAACTCCTCTGTAGGGAGTTTCATTCAGTATTTACTGTTCCCTCTATGACCCTGTGAGTCTCCTGGTGGTGTAAAGTTGGTCTAATATTCCTGTCTCTCTCCCTTGTGTTTCAGGTAACCCCCCTCCCGTAAGACCCATAAACCCGCTCAACGGCACCAAAAAACTTCAGTGTATACCTCAAGCAGAACCTAATATTAAAAGAACGCTAACTCTACCACATTAAAAGCAACAGGGTAAACGCAAAATTATTTCTTCCTTTTATACTTTAAAAACGCCAAGTGTACTAGTCGCAAAGTGCCTAAAAATCAAGCGTACTAGTCGCAAAGTGCCTACTATTGTGGATCCTTACCTTAGCAAAAAAGAGCAGTATTTGAACTCCTCTGTACGGAGTTTCATTCAGTATTTACTTTTCCCTCTATGACCCTGTGAGTCTCCTGGTGGTGTAAAGTTGGTCTAATATTCCTGTCTCTCTCCCTTGTGTTTCAGGTAACCCCCCTCCCGTAAGACCCATAAACCCGCTCAACGGCACCAAAAAACTTCAGTGTATACCTCAAGCAGAACCTAATATTAAAAGAACGCTAACTCTGCCACATTAAAAGCAACAGGGTAAACGCAAAATTATTTCTTCCTTTTATACTTTAAAAACGCCAAGTGTACTAGTCGCAAAGTGCCTAAAAATCAAGCGTACTAGTCGCAAAGTGCCTACTATTGTGGATCCTTACCTTAGCAAAAAAGAGCAGTATTTGAACTCCTCTGTACGGAGTTTCATTCAGTATTTACTGTTCCCTCTATGACCCTGTGAGTCTCCTGGTGGTGTAAAGTTGGTCTAATATTCCTGTCTCTCTCCCTTGTGTTTCAGGTAACCCCCCTCCCGTAAGACCCATAAACCCGCTCAACGGCACCAAAAAACTTCAGTGTATACCTCAAGCAGAACCTAATATTAAAAGAACGCTAACTCTACCACATTAAAAGCAACAGGGTAAACGCAAAATTATTTCTTCCTTTTATACTTTAAAAACGCCAAGTGTACTAGTCGCAAAGTGCCTAAAAATCAAGTGTACTAGTCGCAAAGTGCCTACTATTGTGGATCCTTACCTTAGCAAAAAAGAGCAGTATTTGAACTCCTCTGTACGGAGTTTCATTCAGTATTTACTGTTCCTCTATGACCCTGTGAGTCTCCTGGTGGTGTAAAGTTGGTCTAATATTCCTGTCTCTCCCTTGTGTTTCAGGTAACCCCCTGTAAGACCCATAAACCCGCTCAACGGCACCAAAAAACTTCAGTGTATACCTCAAGCAGAACCTAATATTAAAAGAACGCTAACTCTACCACATTAAAAGCAACAGGGTAAACGCAAAATTATTTCTTCCTTTTATACTTTAAAAGCCAAGTGTACTAGTCGCAGTGCCTAAAAATCAAGCGTACTAGTCGCAAAGTGCCTACTATTGTGGATCCTTACCTTAGCAAAAGAGCAGTATTTGAACTCCTCTGTGGAGTTTCATTCAGTATTTACTGTTCCCTCTATGACCCTGTGAGTCTCCTGGTGGTGTAAAGTTGGTCTAATATTCCTGTCTCTCTCCCTTGTGTTTCAGGTAACCCCCCTCCCGTAAGACCCATAAACCCGCTCAACGGCACCAAAAAACTTCAGTGTATACCTCAAGCAGAACCTAATATTAAATGAACGCTAACTCTACCACATTAAAAGCAACAGGGTAAACGAAAATTATTTCTTCCTTTTATACTTTAAAAACGCAAGTGTACTAGTCACAAAGTGCCTAAAAAAAAGCGTACTAGTCGCAGTGCCTACTATTGTGGATCCTTACCTTAGGAAAAAGAGCAGTATTTGAACTCCTCTGTACGGAGTTTCATTCAGTATTTACTGTTCCCTCTATGACCCTGTGAGTCTCCTGGTGGTGTATGCCCGGTCCGCTTAGCCGCTCCTCTCGGGCTCCGCTCCGCTCCCTCCCTGCCCCTTATCCCACCCGCACCCAGTACTCCTACTCTTATAGGTACGTAAAGTCCCTCCCACTCTCCCTCTTAGCAAATACAAAGCTCCCCTGTCACACCTGACGACTCCTCCCACCTCTACTCCCACACCCAGTAATAAAATCTACTCTAAGTCCTATCCCTCTCCCATTACCCTTTCTTTATCTCCAACATGGCCAAATACGCTCTCAACATAACCCCCCTATTAACCCTATTTCTCACCACTACTTATTTCCTAACAGCATTTGAAAACCAAATTCTCTTAGGCATCCCCTTCCCTAAGCGTCACACCAACTCCCAATGTAATGACCAAGCCATCTCTATTCTACCTTCACTATACCAGGAAAAATTTCTATCCCCCAAATTAGCCAACACTACACTCCATTATCCCAAATCTCCACATAACAAAGCTAACCTCAAAATCCTATTTAAACTACATAGATTACTAGTCTACCTAAAAAAACGTATGAACATCGGCGGCGATATTCACCCTAACCCTGGTCCCACCACCACCCCAGACTCTCACCCTAATAATTTTACACGTAATTCTACTGACTCTCTACTAATATTACATCTGAACCTAAGAAGCATTAATAACAAAGTTCATAACCTACACGCTATTATGGCTACTCATTCCCCTGAAATTATGTGTCTAACCGAAACATGGCTAAAGCCCTCTACTAAGAATGAAGAGATCCTCCCACCCGGGTATAATATTTTTAGGGCCGATCGTACAAAAAAAAAAGGTGGACGTATAGCTGTTATGTATAAAAACACCCTGAATATCCTTAAGAACCCAATTCAACCTCCTACAATCTCTAACCTAGAAATTATAGCCCTTCAGATCTGCCTAAACTCTAAAAAATGCATCAACCTTGTTGTAACTTATATCCCCCCAGGGAACAACACAGAAAACCTGGAACAAACCCTGAACTGGCTATCCACCAGCTACCCACAAGAAACCGTGGTTCTTGGAGACATCAATATAGACTGGTCTCTCTGTTCCACCCACTCAACCCCAAAACCTATCAATCTACATGGTTTTTCCCAAACCATCCTATCCCCAACTAGATTAGGAAACTCTCTTCAAAAAGAAAGCATCATTGACTGGATCCTTACTAATAGGGACTCAAATAACTACACCACTGGTACCCTTCCCAGTGACCTCAGTGATCACCTAATTACTTATATCATTAAACATAAATGCCAAACTTCCAACCCCCCCCTTTATAGACTAATCAGAAACAAAAAGAAATTTGTCCCACAACTATTTCTTGCCGACCTTAAATCTTGCAACTGGTCCTTACTAAAAACCCTACCAATCAATGAGAGTGTCTCACACTTTAATGACACATTTCTCAAGATACTTGACGCACATTCCCCACACAGACAAATTAGATCCAAACCTCGTATAGCGCCTTGGCTAACTAAGGAAACCAAAACCAAAATCAAACTTCGTAACCAAGCCTGGGATAAGTGGAGGGCCACAAAAACCTCCCAAGATCGAACTAAATTTCAACAACTGAGAAACACCACCAAAGCAGCTGTTACCCAGGACAAAAAACAATACTTCCACCACCTCCAGCACAAACACCAGAACAACCCAAAGAAATTCTGGGCAGGCTTTAACAACCTTCTGCACCCAGGTAAAACCTCCACCCCAACCCCCGAGAAACTGATAGAGAAAGGACAGGAAGAAGTAGCCAATACCTTCAACTCCTTCTTCACTGAGACTGTCCAAAACCTAGCCAGTCAACTAACTTCCACTTCACAATCTGCTGTTCAACAGCACGTCGTCACCCCTACCCAGTTCAAGTTAAAGCCAGTCTCTTCCTCTTATATACGTATCCTTCTAAAAAAACTCAAACCAACCACCCTAGCGGCTGACCACCTCCCTGCAGAATTCCTACAAATCGCATCGGATGTAATAGACTACCCAATATCAATCCTTATCAATAGAACAATAGCTGAGATGTATATCCCAACTATCTGGAAGATCTCTTATATCATTCCACTTCACAAAGGAGGTTCATCCATGGAAACCTCAAATTATAGACCAATAGCTATCTTATCCCCATTAGCGAAAATCATGGAGAGATGTATCCACAAGCAACTTCTTCACTACCTAACCATTAATCATCTCCTGTCCAACTCCCAGCATGGCTTTCGCCCCCACCACAGTACAACTACCGCCCTCCTTTCCTTTGTTGACTCCATCAATAACAACTGCAACAATAAACTTATATCCTCTGCCCTCTTTTTGGACCTATCAAAAGCTTTTGATATGGTCAATCATCAGCTCCTCCTCAACACCCTTGAAACCTTGCATCTTGATACACCAGCACTAAGCTGGTTTAAGACCTACCTCACGGGTAGGCAGCAAGCTGTCCTGTGGCAAAACTGTATATCAGGTCTACTCCCAATTACCATAGGTGTACCTCAGGGCTCCATACTGGGTCCACTTCTGTTCTCTATCTACATAAATAACCTTAAATCAGTCATCCCTAAATCCACCTGCATACAATACGCCGATGACTCCACCCTAATCTGCTCTGACATCTCCATCTTGAATCTCCAAACTATCACCCAAAATTGTTTTTCTCTAATTGAAAAATGGTTCACCGACTTGAAACTCCTACTTAATCCAACGAAAACGAAACTACTCCTATTCTTCCCCAATGTTTCCTCATCCCAGGACAAAGAACTCCCAAACACTAACAATATAACCTTCCATGTTAAATCTAACAATGGGACTCTCATAACCCCTGTCACCAGTACCAAACTACTTGGAGTTACCATTGATCACAAGCTCAAATTTGACATACACATTACTCAAACTATAAAGTCTGTTAACAAAAAACTAGGATCTATGCACAGAATTAAAAACTTCTTAACTCCTTCTACCAAATTAACTATTGCCCGCACCCATCTTCTCTCTCCCCTCCTCTACGCATCCCCGGTCCTCTCTTTCCTCAATAAACGTGAACTTAACATGCTCTCGTGCTTACAACCATATTGCTAGATTTATAACAGGTTCCCCTTATCGAACCCACCATTGTCTCAACCTTAGGAACCTAGGCTGGCTAGAATTACCTAATCTCCTCAAACTTAATCAACTCACCGAGGCTTACAAAATAATCAACCATCCTGATAAAACTCCATCACTATCCAGCATTCTGGCTCCTTACTCTAATCTAAATAGTCTTAGATCATCCAACAGTTCCCTTATCCTTACCACTAAAGCTAAGAACTCAGGTGGGGATGCCCTATATGCTAACTCCATTGGCAAACCGTGGAACTCATTGCCAAACTACCTTAGACTTGCAACCTCACGCACTCAATTCAAAAACAACCTAAAAGAATATCTCACAACCCAATGGATATGTCCTTGTCGTTCACCTGACTAACTACATATCCTATACCCTACTAGTCTCACTTCCTCCTAGTATGTTCTCCTATTCAGACCTTAATATCACTCAGTTCTAATCTCAATGATGTTCTTTTCCTGAGCTTGTCTATCTTACACCCCATGTGAAATTAATACCATGCTTAACCACCAGCTTGTAATGTATCCTATATAACTACTAAGTCATTATTTCATCTTGTAAATATCATTTCTACTCTCTTATTGTATCATTATTTTGTGTCTATCTTTAACATGTATTAATATTTTGTTTGTTTGTTTGGAGCTTTTCTCCTCGGGCCTCTACTGAAAACGGATATGTATCCAGCTAGACTAGCCCGGTTAACAAATGTAAAATAAAATAAATAAAAATAAATAAAATAAATGTGTTGAACATCACAACTGTGTCATAGCATGGCAGTAGTCACCTATACAGCTTCCACAGACATTGACACCACATCAGGCCACATATACTGTACATTTCCCTTGCTGCTGTGGGACATCACTGTTAGCTGTGCACCTTGTGTGTGTGGTACATCAATGTCATGTGGGACATGGTGACTTGACAAGTCTGCTATGTGTGGACATGGTTGCCAGGCAGCTAAGACTCTGTAGTAGTTGTGCAGGGGTGTCATCTGTAGGTCCAACAGTGACCTGTCACATGACACAGCATGGTTTGGTGTGTATACACCTCAGCATCGTGGGTCACAATCCACAATTGTGTCATGGGTATGCATGCAGTTATGGCTATGCAGTGTGTACATATTATGCACTGTATAGCAATATAGACACCTCATATTGCCATGCAATGGCACAGTGTCTGTTCTTCACAATGTATAGCAATGTAGACGGCTCACACTACCCTTCCATGCTCATGCACATTTGCCAAACATGCATTTTATCTGTAGGGCATACAGACAACACCACAATGTGATGCCCATTACGACACTGTACATGTGTCAGGACACCATTGTGTCAGACATGTATGCATGTTAATGCACACGTCAGCAGATTACATGTCAAGGTCACGTCAGCCTTGTGTACTGTTATCCTGTTCTGGTCCACATGGTGTATCATGGGGATTCATGCGTACTACCATGATTGTGTGAACTGCATGGCTACTGATATGACACCTGCTTGCTGTAGTGTGCACCCCAGCGAGGTATGGTAACTAACACTATTAATGTCTGAGCTGCATGCCGTCTGCTGTATCACAGGCATGCTGCATGCCGTCTGTCAAATCACATGCATGGTGTGTCTGTGTGGGTGTCTGTGTGTGTGTCTATTGTAATTTAGAGTCTTTCTTTGCATTCACAGGTGATGTAGGTGCGTTACCCTCCTGCGGTCCATCTGATGTTAGTGTCCCCACAGATACTAGTAGTGATGAACATATGCATGAGGTACAGGCAGAGTTGTCAGGGGCTGAATCTGTGCCAATGGTTGCCATCCCAGCTATGTCCCCCTCTTCCCCGCACGCAGTTCTGCTGCCAACACATACCGTATCACCAGTGGCCATAGAGGAAGGACAGTCAGCGTCTGTTAGCGTGGAACAGGAACGTGTGGTGGCTACAGAAGGTGTGTCTCCACACCATGATGTCAGTGTAATGACTGCAGATGTGCCACACAGGCATGTGGCTGGTACTGCTCGTAGGAGGACCTCTGGCAGACATGCACCTGCAGGACAGTGCACAGCAGCTGGTATCACCAGACGCATGTTCCAGATGTAATGGTGGCACAGGCATGTGCTGAATGGCAGAACAGAGAAGGGCAGAGGCTGCAGAGGGCTGCTATCAGTACCCTAAATTACAACATCCAGGAATTGGCAAATGCTCAACAGCAGATTGCTGATGTTCTGGACAGGCGATTGGGTGACATGGTCATAATCCTTGACTGTGGCATGGCAATCCGCGAGCGTGAGCTGTCCATGCCGGAACATCTGGTAGGAGTGAGGCATAGGCCACGTGGACGTAGACCAGCTACACCACCTAGTGCAGGTCAACGTGAGCATGCCACCTCACATGCCTGCTCCCATAGTGCCAGTAGCAGTAGCAGTGCAGCTGGTGCTGCACTGTCCACACCAGGATGCAGCAGGCCACATGGACGTGGCCCTGGACGTTCCCAGTGGGGACACGGTTCCAGTGGACATGTGTCATAGGGCAGTAGCCAATCTGTACCTCTGCCTGGTAGTGCCCGTGCAACCCCTGGCAGGCACAGGTCACGTGGCCATGGCCGGACACAGTGAGCTGTACAACCTGGTCTGTACAATCTGTAGCTGTCAATAATACCCCTGTGTAGGCCTCACAAAAGGCAGAACTGTGTGCACACATACATGCACACAGCAAACACATCTGTAGGGCAGCACAACACCCACATGCAGACTGAACAGACATGTCCAATCATGTCACCGGCCCTTACCCACACACATGATGTCATCCATTGGTGCAGCCTATGCCCCTGGCAAACATTATCACCCTGTGCATATGACGAAGCCTGTGCCACTTCCCTGTAATCCACACCATTGGTGCAGGGACATGCTCAAATGGTCTGATGCACAGGGTGAACAGAATAGTGAGAGAAGTGTATATAACATTAGTTGTGTAAGAATAGTGAGAGAAGTGTATATTACATTAGTTGTGTAAGAATAGTGAGAAGTGTATATTACATTAGTTGTGTACTGTTAACATGCACCAGACATACCATGTAGTACAGGTCTAGCATGCATTGTTATATGTTCACAGTATGTGTCTTGGTAACAACAGTAACAGCATGTTGGTAATGATGCCCTGGTTCCCTCCTTATGGTCTACTTGCATGTGCCTACAGGTAGCAGTGTTTGCAGTCTCCCATGTGTAACTGTGGAGTACTCACAGGCACGTATGGCAATATCAGCATGCTATACGTAGCCTCACCCTGACTGTTGGAAAGGCTAACATACCACACATGTCCACACATATACTGATCCAGACGCATGTGGGCAGTTTAATAGGCTACAGTGGCTAGAGACGTGACATCCATACCAGGTCACATCACAGGTATGTTGACATGGTGCAGGGGTTGTACACAGCGGTCCAGCCGATGATAATGTTAGAGGCCACCTGATAGCATGAGGCCTCACTGTGTAGCAGTAATACCCTGTCACATTACAGGAACATGCCCACATTCACGGGGTCAACAACACTATAACGCACACCCCATAGTGTTGAGGTGAGGACCCTTGCCTATGTGGTCATCACCCTCACAGTACTGTGCACCCACGCGATGCGACACAGAGAAAAAACATGTACAGGTAGCCAGTACAGCTGAGACCTATGGCATCAACAGGGTACTAGACTGCATCACCATGAGGGGTTAGGGATCCTGTGTGTTCTGTATGGTAGCATACACCCTCACTCCATGCACCAGACAGCCATACATACATACACACACATACTGTGGAGACTACAAATGTCATACACATACGGATAGCTGATGTGTGTGATACACACAACACCCCTGCCTACGTCATGCTTTCCACACTGCAGTATCTACAGATCTCTACAACAGTGTACAGGAGTGTAACAATTGAGATGTAATCCCCACCATATGTGGCATATATGGTCACACAAGCAAACACATATGGCAGTAGTGTGAATGATACACCTACTATATGATGATACGTCTGACAGACATGCAGCAGTATTGGCTGCATTATGTGTACCAATGCTACGTCCGGCAATTGTGGTGCTATATGTACATGAGAGGATGTAAGTGTTACAGGTGTCAGGTGACATACAGTGAGTAACACCTGACCATTGTGTAGGTTTTATGTCTTCACCATCAAGTAACAATAACATAGCGTACTGTTTGCACATGTAATGGTAGGATGGCATGTGACATACCTGTCAGCCATCCCCAGCAAACATCCATCTGCACAGGTGGATCACCACTTTATGTACACACATCCATCCAAACCTGATGTACATCCTACCGTACTATCATTATGTCACCATATACAGGTGTCAATGATGGTGCTGCATTGCAACTGCATGTTGTAGTTAGGCACAGATGAGTCACATGCATCAGCTACTGCACATGCATGGTAGCTGCATGCACAGTATAAATTGTACATGTGTGTTGGTCCTACATGCCTGTCATGTAGCCATGTTTGTATGCATTGCAATTGGCGGACATGTGTGATGACATACATAACACATGGACTGTTGTACGATATGATGGGTGTCATGGGTAACTAGTACAGAGGGAATGTGTCCTCGGTCAACATTGCTACCTCATGTACTGTTAGCATTCAACAGCCATGGATCCACCTTCCATTTGCATGCGTGTGATTGCTGTAGCCACTTGTCTGCATGGAGACAGCAAAAGCTATGCTATGTACATATGAGTTGTGTGTGTGGTCCATGCACATATCCACTGCGATTACATGTATGTCATATCCAAACATGTGTGTTCTTTGGTGTACAGTGACAGTCATCTGTCACAACTGTGTAAGACCCAGGGCCCCTGGTATGTGTAGAGCTGACCTGGTCATTACAGTGGTATCATTGCAATGCATAACACATGATGGAACCCTGTCGGTACATGTGTAGTCTGCACAGTTGCTGTAGACCTATGTACAGTCCACTGGTCATGAGTCACATGGTGTTGTGGTAATATATGGCAGTGTATTGCTGGTCCTACAACATGTCCTACGACATGGTGATGTCAGAGGGATACAATGTAGACTGCAGTGTGTACCTCTGTGATCTGCACCTGAGACATCTGTAATGGCTCCTGAGTGTGTACTGGTCAATACATGTGAGTGGCATTCATGTATGTGGGGACAGTAACACCATACTATGCCCTTCCGTGTTTAGAATCCATGTGCATGCAAGAGGGCACTTTGCAACTGCTGACAGCCCTTTGCAACTGCTAAGTGTGTGAGCATGCCCAGTACGTCATTGTATAGATGGACACATGGTACATTCCAATGGACATGTGATACTAAGTGTGTGGGCATGCGCAGTGACACCTTGTGTCGGTGATGTGCCTCTGTGTATGGGCATGGCCATTGACATCCTGTATAGCGATGGTGGTCATCCAGGCAACAGATGTCCATTTTCCACGTCATGATGAATGCCTACATTGAACACACTGGTTGACTGTCTTGAAGGGTGTACTGTCTGTGGCGCGTCACATATCTATGCAGTGTTGTTGTAGTGCTCCATAGATTTTTAGTTGCCCCTGCCATGTATTTGTCTACGTCTACCTTAGGACAGTAATATGCTTTCAGACTGCTCACATTCTATATATTCCCTATCAGCGTCCTTGCCTTTGCGGATGATGTCACCTACCCAGAAGTATGCCTCTGGGAGTGCTGTGTTCAGTAATCTCGGTAGCGCATTCTGTAACTGCCTAATGCTGCAGTGTGATAAGGTAGTTAGGTGTATGTTCAACTCTAAGCCCTGCCAAGTGTGTGTGTGTGTTTCCAGCTGCCTGGGGTCACAGTAATGCTTTTAGACGCCTCACACCACATGCATTCCCTATTGGCGTCTTTGCCTTTGCAGATGATGTCACCCACCTAGAAGTATGCCTCTGGGAGTGCTGTGTTCAGTAATCTCAGTAGCACGTTCTGTAACTGCGTAATGCTGTAGTGTGATAAGGTAGTTAGGTGTATGTTCAGCTCCCAGCCCCGCCAGGTGTGTGCCTGTGTGTGTGTCTCCAGCTGCCTGGGGACAGAGTAATGCTTTTAGATGGCTCACAGCACATACATTCCCTATCGGCGTCTTTGCCTTTGCGGATGATGTCACCCACCTAGAAGTATGCCTTTGGGAGTGCTGTATTCAGTATTCTCGGTAGCGCGTTCTGTAACTGCATATTGCTGTAGTGTGATAAGGTAGTTAGGTGTATGTTCAACTCCCAGCCCTACCAGGTGTGTGTCTTTGTGTGTGTGTGTGTGTGTGTTTCCAGCTGCCTGGGGACAGAGTAATGCTTTTAGATGGCTCACACCACATACATTCCCTATCGGCATCTTTGCCTTTGCAGATGATGTCATCCGCCTAGAAGTATGCCTGTGGGAGTGCGGTGATGCCTGAACTTGGTAGCATGTTCTGTTACTGCATAATGCTGTAGTGTGGTAGACTAGACAGGTAGATGCTCGATTCCAGGGCATGGCAGGTGTGTGTTTGGCAGTTATACTGTATGTGTTGGTATCTGTGGGTGGCTAGATGCAGGATGTGTCCAGTTTGTTTTGTTGCTGACTTATTTAATGTCCACAGCCCGCATATTCTGCCAAGACACTGGGTTGTCAACACATAAGTCACCAATAGGTCTGGTGAGTAACCGTCAGCAGCCCTACTCTTACCCTTGCTATGGCCTCACCCATGTGATGCAACATAGCACACGTGCCTTGATATTAACAACACTACATGATGCAGGTGGCACATGTGGTTACCTTTCCATTCCTGTCTAATGCATTGCTGTCATGTGGTTCGCTGCTGTGACATAAATACCATATCTACATATGTGTATATGTATATGTGTGTATGTATATATACATATATATATATATATATATATATATATATATATATATATATATATATATATGTCCATGTATATATGTCTACAAATAATATATGTGATATATGTAGATGTAGAGGTGGACATATATGTGAACATATGTCTGGGGAGTTCAGCACTATTGACTATTTGTGCCGGATGATCTGTACTTGCTAACCTGCGTTCTATGTATATCTGCCATGGTGTGGTGTTAATGCACATTGTCTGTGGTGTTCAGGGCCACAGGTTGTTGCTGTGTAGACACCGGTTAGTTTGTTGCTGGGAAGACCATGGGACATTGAATATGGTGATGGTAGGTCACCTGTTGCCAGTTATGTGTGGATCTGAGCAACACTGAGCAGTGGTTAATATGTTGGAGGTTCGGTATGGGTCATATAACTATTCATTAGAAGACTATACTATGCAGATGAGGTTGACTATGGTGTATCACATTTATCACAAGGGTGTGCTGCTGGTCCCTGGAGTGTATGTGTGTAGTCAGCCAGGTGCAGGTCTCACATATAGTTGATAGCATGGGAAGGGGGCAGGCATACTGTACGTACATTGCAGAACTGTGCCTCGGGAGTGCTGCTGCCTTAGCAAACCTCAGCTAGGGGTGTGTCTATACCTGCCTGGTGACATTGGGAGGGATGACAGCAGTGGTGGGGTAGTCAGGGTGTCCAGGCTGCACAAACAGGTGTTGATCAGCACAATCAGCTGATGACATGGCCAGCCCACACAGGAACAGTACACTAATGCGAGCAAGCAGCATACACACATATTTCATCCACACTCTACACCACCGGTGTATACCTGCAGGGACATTTTACAACACAGTCCAACCAAATGACACGGGCTGCAGCAGGCAACATATACCAACATGTGCAGGGGGCTGGGGCAGTGCGGATGTGTATGCTGCCAAACAACCCTTATTGGGGTGACATAAGACTTTATTGACCGAGGGTGACTTACCAGGGTCTACATGGGCTGGGGATGTTGGAGCACTATGAGGTGGACAGAGACCTCCTACAACAGCTTGTTGACCTGTGCCTAACACATCACACAGGCCTAGAGGAAGGCATCACAGTGGATACCATAAGATGTGTTGTCCTAGGTGTACTAGCCACAGGTACCTCACACAGCACAACTGGGGATATCATGGGTATCTCACAGGCATCTGCATCCAAAGTATTGCACCACTTCACAGATGCCATGTCAACACATGCTAGTGAGCATGTACAGGTCCTCCACATACGTGATTAGTGGGCCAGCAATATGAATCTGTTCCATCACATGGATGAGTACCCTGGGGTACTGGCTGCTATAGCCTGCACACGTAGCACCACCCGGGGAGCAGGGTAGGGCCTACAGTCAGTGCAGGGGCATACCCTCCAATAACTAGGCCCTATGCAATGGCCAGGGCATGACATTGAATGTGTGTGCTGTCTGCCCTGGAAGCTGTGATGTGTCCGATATATAGTGTCTGACACAGCGGTAGTACACCATTGCCTATGTGGACATCCCCTACAGTCTCCCAGTGGGGGATGCTAGGTAAACACTGATGTAGTGGCTTATAACACCTATCAGCAATGCACACGCACCTGAACACTCACACCGTACTGAGGCGGATGCACAGGCAAGACATATACATGTGCATGTGTTTGGGATGCTCGGTTCACAGTTCTGGTATCCGGACACATCTGTAGGGGCTCTGCAGTATTCACAAGTTACATGCAGACATGTTGTTATGTTATTTGCTATGTTACACAATGTTAGCCTGCAGTAACAGTTGCAGCAGAAATGGCATGGGGCAGGGCCACACAGCCCAACACCACTGACAAGGCCTATACAGGTACAGTGTGACTTGGTGAAGGAACTACCTGTGTAGGGCACAGTCGGCGACAGCCCGTGCACAGTATGACCTGCCCTTGCCAAAGAGGCAACACACGGCATATGCACTGACAAAGTAGGTACCCACGGATTTCCCCTCTCTGACCCGCACACAGTACAATGGATGCCAAACATGACAGTACCTGTGCTCGGCCATGTATGGGAGGTGCACTGTGTGCATCTGACATAGGCAGCACTCCAGCACCGTCCTCAAGTCTGTAACACAACCAGGGTATGTCTATTGACCTAACAAGTGGCGGTTGCATTACAATGTGTATTTACCCATTGCTCTGGTATGTATGTGAGCATACAAGTGACTGTGGTGGCCAAATGTTAGGGCAGCAGACAGTACACATCCATAGTGGCACCATGACCTCTGTAGCACATATGGGGTTCACAATGGTAGCCTGTAGTACACAGGGTGTCCTACCCACTGCAGATTATGGGCTGACCATCATGTGTGTCCGTACAGCCCACACACGTCCCATGCAGCTGGACAGATGTGGACCAATACAGACAAATGATATATGATGGCCTATGGATATGCCCACTGACTGACCCCAACCCGGAATGACACACACAGATGACAGCAGGCCAGGCTGTTTGATGTAGGATGTGTAATATGGCGTCCAACACCACTGTGCTGGTAATTAATGCTGGGAACTGACATACCCTGGTATCCCTCCAACCAGCAATTTAGGTAGGTCCACACACTGACATGGAGTAACTGGCAGACCAGTACAGTAGTGGCAGATGTGTACAACTGTTGGCTGTGCCCCCCCGTCACACCTACACATGTGAGAGTCATGTGCACCACCCACGGTGCTGTGTAGGGCTGTGGTTGCATGTCCCCCCAAGCTATACAGACATGTAGCAACTGTCAATGCCACATGACCATTAGCTACCCTGCAGACACAGCATGTCACCTGTATATGTAGAACAGAGGGGTCAGCAACACAGTACTATCTAGACATGTGACACATGCAATACAGTTGACCATACTTTGCATGCTCACACACATGACAGTATTGTCAGTCTAAATCATGCGCAACAGTCATACTGGGCATGCTCACACACTGAAACACAGGATGGCCAAGCATGCACACACCAGTGGTCCGGACATATCTGCCAGTACATTGCTATACTGTTGGATGTCTGTGCTGTATGGTGTTTGCGGTCTATTGTCTGTACATATGCCATGGTCTATTGTTCAGTCACATGAGCTATGTGCACAGGGTACATCTACCATCACATGTATAGGGCTGTTCTTTGTTTGCGGACAGGCCGATGCCTTTGGATACAAACCTGGTAAGGCACAGTCCAACAGGTGGGAGCTGTTGTGCGTGGGTTTGCACAGTGTTAAGCACTGCTGACCTCTGGTCACAGCACCTTATACATGTTTACACTCCACATTTCTTTGACAGGGCACTATTGGCATACTGGTAGACAAACACGCTTACAGCCGCTCGCTCTCCGACATGTCCGCTTACATTTGTCACTCACGCTGGGTGTGTGCGATCCCTTGTGATGTGTATTACATTGGACTACATGACTACAGTATCAGGTATGTGTAACCATTTTGCGACGGCAGCCATTCGACTGTACGGACTCGGCGGCCTGTCCAGTGACGTAATCATATTATATGCGTGTTCCTCATACGATCTGCTCCCATCTGCCTGATAAATGTGAACCGATACTCTGCAATGCTGACATGTGACTTGAGTTTGTTAATGCAGCAGTCTGCTGAGCCATGCTACCACATAACAACTGCACATTGACCACCTTTCAGATTGCATGACGGAAGACTGTAGGAGTGACACCTTTCCCACTTTGCATGGGACAGTCCCTCATCACACATCCCATGTGACAATACCAGAACTCTCCACCAATCGGGGACACATTTCTGCAGACTCAGGGACAGGTCATGAAAAACAGGGACACATTTACAAATGTAGTGCTATTAACTTGACACATTGACAGAATCAGAGCATACGACATAATACACATATTGTGATGTAACAGTTGCTTATAACTCTTACTTATTGTCATTAGTCAGTGAGTGTGATTCACCACCTTTCCTTCAACAGCCACTACATTTAGGAGGGATTAAGAGGGACACAGTTAGACTTTCAATCAAACTCAGGGACGTACCTGACATTCAGGGACAGTTGAGTGGTATGGACAATACTCTAGCCATTGCAACTGTCCTGATTAGGGGACCTTCTCATGTTGTTGGTGTCTGTACTGGTTGCTTGTTACAGGTCTTGTATACCTGACATGTCGATATGTCATATGTAGTAGCATAAGCAACTATACTGTTGCTAGACTATGCTTTGATTTGCTCCGATATGTATATTTCTGTACTATGCATGGCTGTATGTATGTTCTGCCCTGGTACATCTGACAGTTCTACAGACCAGGTTCCACTTTGGCCGTTCAGACTGGTGGCGGACCTATTGACCCTATATGTAGAGCTATCACATGTGTCGAGGCAACACATACCCACAGCATACCTCTCAACTGTCCCTGATTTTTAGGGCCATCCCTGATTTTGAATCATATTTTAACTCTGTCCCTCTTAATCCCTCCTAAAACTAGTGACGTTTGGAGGAAAGGTGGTGAATTACACTTAATGAATAATGACAATAAGAAAGAGTTACAAACTTCTTTTACTTCAGAAAATGTGTATTAATTCATATGCTCTGATTCTGTCAATGTTTTCAGTTGATAGCTTTAATATTTTAAATGTGTCCCTGATTGTCCTTGTGTTTTCTTGACTTATCCGTGATTCTGTTGCAATTTGTCCCCAATTGGTTGAGAGGTCTGAGCCACAGCCAGTAGTACACGGACGACCTCCACGGTTTGCATACGTTAAGGTTATTCATGTAGCATTATAATTGATAATACTGTTTCCTATTACATGTAGCTGTTACTGATACAACAAATTGATGTCTGACACCACTACACACACTATGTAGTCTCCATTCCCAAACTCACAGGCACAGACCTCTCAACCAATTGGGTAAAAATTTCAACAGAATCAGGGACAAATTAGGAAAAAACAGGGACAATCAGGGACAACTTTAAAATATTAGTGCTATTAACTTGATACATTGACAGAATCAGAGCATATCAATTAATACGCATTTTCTGATGTAAAAGAAGTTTGTAACTCTTAATTACTGTCATTATTCATTAAGTGTAATCCACCACCTTTCTTCCAAAAGTCACTAGTTTTAGGAGGGATTAAGAGGGACAGAGTTGAAATTTGGGTCGAAATCAGGGACATCTGTGAAAATCGGGGACAGTTGAGAGGTATGCACAGGCCATGTGCCATAACTGTCGTTTTGCAAGACACAACTGTCCAGACAGGTGTGTCCCTCGCAGTGTACGGGTGTTTAACCTCTTCTATTATGCTACTCACATGCCAATGGGTGTGACTGAACACCTTATCAGGAACAATGCATAACACCCTGCGGGACACATTTAGATGATTGGTTCTATTAACCAGACACATTCACAGTCACAGAACATATGTATTCATTCATGTTTGTTGAGGTACATGCGACTTATGACTCATACATGTTGTCATCTGTCATTACCTGTATTCCGCCACCTGTTCACCTAATATCAGTAGTTCTGGCAGTGTTTCTTTGGACTATGTTACATTCTGATACATAACTATGGACGTCCATGCTACTCGGGTACACGGCACTATGTAGGTCTCTATGTATTCTCTGATGGTTTACAAACTATCCGGTAGATGTGCTCTTCAAGTTTGGGAGGTGTAGGCATATGCTATGCCCACATAAGAATATTAATGACTTCCACTGGGTGGGCCTACTACATCTCTGCCAACCAGCACCTGCACACTTAAGCCCATTAATGCATACCCATGGTCCACCTACCTGGCACCCCTCTACAGCAGTCGTGACAAATACTTACTGCGAGCGCAGCTGGGGTATGAGTACACCCCTACACATTGCCCACTCTCCCCATCTCGGGACACATGTCTTACGTTTTGTCAACCCATGTATTATCACACTGGCACAACCTACTGTTCCATGTACACCTACATCCTGCTCGTATTAGTGTCGGCAGATTCTTTCATACCTTACTTTTTGGGGTCCCGCAAGGGACACCGTTATCCATGTTTAAAGTGTAGACCTTGTAGAACTCTCCCACTGGTCTTTTCCTACTGGTGTTTTGGACAGCGGCAGTGTATTGATCTGTATTGCCTGTCTGTATGTCTGTCTGGCCTAGCTGGGTGATGTGGGGGTACAACATTTCTTTATTGGACCTCCCAGTCACAAATGCCCAGGCTGTAAATATGTTAGCCCTAATTGCTGTGAAGTAACCTATTTATGTGAATGTGTATATCTACACTGACATATAGTTTGTTTTGTGTGTATGTGTACCTATCACTACCTGTTGTTTGTGTATATATATATATCTATCTATATATATCCGTAGTATATCCTTGTGTGTGTGTGTGTGTGTGTGTGTGTGTGTGTGTGTGTGTGTGTGTGTGTGTGTGTGTGTGTGTGTGTGTGTGTGTGTGTGTATATATATATATATATATATATATATATATATATATATATATATATATGTATATATATACGTATGGATATATATGTGTATGTAAATTATTATAGCTATGTGTATATATACGTTTTTATCTATATATACATATGTGTGTCCGTTAACCTATACATTTCCCGGACATGGACACTTACACATGTGTATTGGTTTTATCCCTGCTTCAACAGTATACTATTGCCTTAGTCATTCTGACACCGGCACTTCACTCCAGTGAACTTGTGCTCAGTATATTGCACGTTATGCAGTGGACAGATGTCACAGGTTTTTCATGTCTGGGGTGCCGCTGCTAGCTGGGTTCTGATAGGGTCATTTGACCTATTCCTCGTATGCGCAGCCTATTATTCCTGCTACTGTGTTTGTTTCTGTACACATTCATATTATTACTGTTGATAGGATGTGTGTTTGTGTTACTGTGACTGTACGTTGACAAATTGTTGTTTTCATGTACTTGTGTCTTTCTGCTTTTCCCGGTCTGGGGTTGTCACAGCAGAACTCCGTTCCGGTCATGGGTGGCGTATAGGTTTTACGTGCCATGCTGCCAGACCTGACGCACAATGTCTGACAATGATACGCCCATTCACACATGTCTCCACACAAATGACGCTCTATCTGGGAATCGCAACTACGTACTAGCTAGGGTTATCACCTGTCCCACTTTGTGAGGGACAGTCCCGCTTTGGGCAGTTGTGTCCTACGAAAAACTGACAAAATGTCAGGTGTCCTGAGATTATTGTACGAAAATATTTCCTACGTTTTCTTTCATAGTTTCATAAAACAGTTATTTTTTTCTCTGAAACACCTATATGTTATATGAAATAGCATAAGCAACTCAAATGCTACATGAATAAGCTTTTATTTTGGCAGAAAGGTGAAGTTCCATCATTTGTACTGGTCATGGGTATGTTTTGTCCTGCAAATCTGACATTTCTACAGAAAATGTCCCACTTTAAGCATTTGAAATGGTGGTAACCCTACTAGCTGACTTCCACTGGCCGCTCCGTTGCATCCGGCGCAACATACCCTATCACTCCTGTGTCCATACTCGCATATCCATGGTTTCTCCTGCACACCCGTGTTGAGTTTCCCCGCATAACAGACATTATACACCTGATATCGCAGCCATGACACACCTTTACACATTGCCCTCTCATGAGCGTTGGGGCCCTACACATATTTTGTACCACCTCGTGTATTCACAGGCTCACCATCCATTCATATTTGCACATGGTGTTATGCATTATGAACAATTAGTGTGTTATAAGTGTAGGTGGTTGCAACATGTCCTACATTCCATCTGTTTACAATGTTGACATAGCACATCAATGATGTTATGGCCACTGGTATAGCCCTGCCTCTGGTGTGGAGAGTGGTGCTCTACCCACACTTGTGCAGCTTTATGTGACATACGCTGTGAGCACTTCATAATTCCTAACTTTCTCTGGATTCCCTTCATAACCCTTAGGTTTGCTTTCGTCTTTCAGCGTTCCTAACATGTCTATATATATATATATATATATATATATATATATATATATATATATATATATATATATATATATATATATATATATATATATATATGTATATATAGATAGATATGTAGCTATATAATTGCATATTTCTGTTATGCCTGTGGATATTTCTCTGTACACACATCTATATAACTATATATATATATATATATATATATATATATATATATATGAAAGTTACAGCTGTAGAAGACAACATACATTTGCTATGCTAATAGCTGCGTACACCCACACAGGCCCACTTGCATCTACTTATTCTGAGTTACATATGTTTACAGGCACGTCTTTAGGATTACATGTGCCTTATTCCTTATGACAGTACCACTTTGATGGAATCCGGTTAACGAACTCATGCAAATGCGGTCACCTTTACATGTATAACTGTTGGCTTTACAGCACAGAGGCATTCATTACACAATTAATATGTGCTATAGTCGTACTTGCACAGGGAATGCCTTTACGTTGGCCGGATGCTGTAACCACTACACTATTGGTGTTCTGGCTCATTTATATGTATACCCATGTTTCATAGCTACTCTGACATATGCCTCACCGCTTCCCTTACACAGCAGGCATCCATTCTCCTGCTGGGAAAACCGCAGTACTACAGTTTGGACATTCCCTGTTTCCTACTGCTCTGGACCTGTGCTGCGAGTCTACTTACTCCAAGGATATTCTTAACCCCTACGCTTAAAGTCCTCGCACATACGCATGTTGAATTGTCAGGGTTTTCATGTGTTGGTCCAGGTTTAGGCTTGGCCGACTGGTGACTAGCACTGCCCTGGCACTGTTCAAAGATCAGACGTAGCACATGGCCAGAGTTAGTCCAGAGTTTCACAGTCTACCTGTGTTTACAGACGCAGGTGTTGGGCACCTCTGACCACATTATTGGGTCAGCACTACATAATTTAGGGCAGGGAGTGGTTCCACTACATAATGCAGGTTGGGGGGGTGGTGGTTTCCCTTCCCATTTGACTATTTCATTCATTTATACATACAATGAATATTATTCTGGACATCTGTTATGAAATCACTACAGGTATGCAATAGTATAGTCAGCAGCTGGGACAGTTGGTTGGTGTACTTCTGTGTACGGACCTCTCTGATACTCGGGGACTCTTGTCTACAGTGACAGGGACAAGGCTATGACAACTCAGGGACAATCATGGACACTTCTACCATATTAGTACTATTAAATTGGAACATGTTGACAGATTCGTAATACTACTAATTGTGTGCAGTTAAATGCATCTAGTACTCTTCATTGTTGTGAGTAGTCATTCTCATTCAACACCTTTCCCCCAAAGGGCACTGGCTTTGTGAGTTTTTAAGGGTCTGGCCAATTATTGTGCAAATGCTCTGACCATTGGTATCATTGACATTGTCATATGTATGGGTTGTGCTGTATTCTGGTGACTAGGGTTGGCACCTTTTCACATGGCCAAGATGGGACATTTTCGGAACACACCTGGTTTTACATGCTGACACATAACCATGGTCAGTACAACGGATAGAACTTTACTAATCTGCCGACATAAAAGCCTATTGTTGTAGCGGTTTATTTGCTTATTCTGTTTTTTGTAACATTTAGGTATTGTAGATACTGCAATAATTATTATCTGCTACTTTTACATAACATATGCGACATAATTATGTCCTACAATCCCAGGACATTTGCCATTTGAAATGTCTTTTGTCAGGACACAACTGTCCAATGATGGGCTATCCCTCGCAAAGTGGGACAGACGACAACCCTACTGCAGACACCAGATTATTTGGGCCAACACATAGCCACGGTCACCGTAGGTTTAGAACAGTCATTTGTTTCCTAGTTGTAAGCCTTATACCTTTGGCACTTTTGTTGTTTGCCTGTTTCTTGTATGACTTACGTTTATTCTATCTTGACATGACCGTTTCAGGCAACTGTTACATGCAGTATGGTGCATAGTTATTCCCTAAGGTCACAAGACATTTGGCATTGTACCATTGTTGGTCAGGTCACACCTACACACACAATAATTGTTCCTCACACAGTGGATCAGGAGTATCCTGTTTATGTCAGTGCCTTCATCACCCTTATACCATGTGCCACTATGCGAATGTGTGCAATATATTCTCCCACTTATTCGTGTCGGGACACGTGCGTCACGGGCAGGTGTTTGATCCTGGGTGGTAGGTTATGCATGACCACTTAGGGCTGGACAGTGTCGTGCACCTCTAATGCACATTCCAACTTGTGTCCAGATATCTACTGGACTGGACTTCGTGTCTTCCATTCTAATGTTTACACAGCTTACGTATCCCATGAGGGATATCCAAAAATTGGACTGATCCACAACAAGCAAAATAACGAACATCTTTTTGGTGATATGAATATGTGCTGGGGGTTTTACATGCAAGGGATACATAGTGTGCAATCCTGCAACTGCCTAGGGTGACACTACCTACTACATATGCGTAGTGGTCACTAAGTGTAGCTGTGGCTGCACCAAACCAGTAGGCAAAGTATGGCTGGATTTGGTGAACGTTCAGGTACGGGTACGGGAGCGGGTTGTGTGATGTGGAGGGGATGCTGGGTAGTCCATTATGCATCCAGGTGTGTTGCATTTATTATGGCCAGTTCCATCAGGATCAATCTGTGGGTATGTGCCGGTGACATGTCTATCGATTTGTATTGCACATTTCAATATTCATATGTTTGTGGGATTGTGTTCTACAGTATGGCCTGTCTGCTTGTATTGCAGCTGTTTATACATGTGTTTGTGTTTCTTTCAGCTTCACCCGCTGCTCCCCCATACACCTCCGCTTCACCTATTCTGCATACGACACAGTATCACCTTGGAGGATTGTACCATTACCCATCCCCCCACACACACAGATTCCTCACACCCCATACATCACTGCTTTGGTTGTTGGCCCATGACATGGCCAGAGTAACACATTGAATACCCTACATGTGTCAGGTACCTGTATGGTTGTGTGGACTACCCTGCCATGTTTGCTTTCCACATGCTATACCTCACGCACATAGGTACACACCCATACTTAACTTTCATTACATGGTTGGTTTACCCGGGTACTACCCGTTCAACTGTGACACATCCTGACAAGTTTGGCTTGTACCGCTGATTTCCGGATTTTGGCAGCCTGTTCTACTCATTGATAGGATGCCACCTTTTCCTATGTCCAGGATGGGATATATTCCATACACATATCTGACTGTACTGGACAACACTTCCCCACGGTCGCCTTTACGAATAATACTGTTCCTTTGAGCCTACATGTTTCCTTATTGTTGTAGCTGTTTATATGCTCCTTCTGTTTCGTTTACATGCTTATTCTATTTCCTATCACATTTGGTATGTGAAATACAGACATATCTTTTGTATGTGACTATTACATGCCTTGTGGGATATGATTCAGACATACAGTCTCTAGATATCTACATTTATCATGTATTTTGTTATGGACACATCTGCCCAGCTGCGTGCCCTCCCTCACATTATGGGTCAGCTGGTGACCCTCACCATTGGGCTGGACGTACCTACTGGCGGCTCGCTAACATATGATGCATTTCGCTTCCACTTGGTATAGCTATCTAAACTGCGTTGGACTACGGCCACGTGGTCTTCCATGTCATTTGTTCGCAGGATAGGGATCCGTTATTCCCTACCATGCATTTGTGTTTGCTTCTTCACTTTGTGTTCGCAGGAACTTTCTTGCATGCTTTGCATATGTTTCAGTATCCACGGACACTGACAGATGTGATTAATATCTTGCAACTTGTTATATGCAAGCATTTTAGGTTGCACTTTGACAGCTGCCATTTCCACGCCTCTGTGCGTCACTTCGACATGCCCTATGCACTCGCGCTCCTTTCTTGTGCACTTGGCTGTGGCGGCAGCACGCCTTCATTAATATGCATTTGGCACTACTGCGCCATCTTCATGCCGCACTGTTGGCGCAAGCCTACCACCGTCCTTGTGCCGAGTTTCATGAATCCCGGGGTGTATCTTTTTTCCTAACATTAGACTTGGATAACTGCATTCCCAGATTCCAGACCCCACCCTGCATACTTTTCTTTTAACTTGCTAATGTAGTCATACCTGGGGAACAGCAACACACAATAAAATGTGTAACATAGTATAAATGTTGCTTTAAGACTGATCGAGCCCAAAAGAAAAAGAAGTTTTGAGCCTACAAATCCCAGCATCAAGGCTGAGGCATATTTATTACAAACAGAGTGACTTAAACTAAGCCCAGGTGAGTGCTGATACTTATTTTTTTTTCACAAATTGTAAAATAAAATAAATTGATAAAGAAGCAAAGCATGTTTTGTGATTAATTTTTGAAATGAAATGTATGGATTAACAAAAAAAGTATTCCTTTTGAGGATTACTGTATGATTTATTTGGATATTACACAACAGTAATGAAGATGCTTTGAATTTAGAGGACTGAAGAACATAGTCCATTCACATGACTGACGAGTTGTTACATCAAAGGCACTACGTAGGGCTTCATCTCCTTACTTTATAGAAGATTTGAAAATATGCTTAAAGTCTAGATTTTCAGAATACCAGAAATGATTAGCAGCTCATATTGTCTAATTTATGGTTTGTTACTTAAATGACATATTCAACAACAAATAATTTTAGTTGGAGTCAGAATGGGGAGTAAGGTCTGGAGGAAGCTTTCAATGAAGCATAATGGAAGATTAGTTGGTGTATGACTTAAAAAGTGTACTTTGCCCATGCTGGTGTGTGTGTGTGTGTGTGTGTGTGTGTGTGTGTGTGTGTGTGTGTGTGTGTGTGTGTGTGTGTGTGTGTGTCTGTGTGTATGTGTGTATGTATGTATCTGTGTACAAGGCAAGGCAATGATAAGGGTGGTTTTCTGCAGTGTTTGTTTTTAGCATTTAAGTCTATCAAACTTTTAGTCTAGTTGCAGAGTGCATTGCCATGTTTATTTACCTCATGGGATAGTTATAGAATGTGCATTTGTTGAATGTGAATGTGTTATATGTGAGCCACTTTTGGTCATTGTAAGTGGATATCTGTGTTAATGCCAAACATTTTAGATACTGACATTTTGGTATTTGTGGTGGGAGAGTGAGTACGAGTGTTTGCGGATTAGGGTTAGAGTAAGGGCCATGATATGTGGAGTGCTGCATATGGATGTTGTTATGTGTATAGTATGCGTCAGTGATATTGTTAGAGAAAGTTTTTTTTTCAGAAGGTAATTATAGGGTTGTGGTGAGGGTCAGCACCATACAAGACTAAGATAGTGCATGCAGAGTGGGGTTATAACTCCGTTTAGGCAGCTGTCTGGAAGAGCAGGTACTATATTGATAATTCCTGCCACTGGTGGGATTTATTCAAGGGTTTGTTGTTGACAAAAAAGGTTTGATTCTAATGAACAAAAAACATTAACTTTTTTAGTCTCAGCTTCTTTTACTTTCAAGAAATTCACGTACTGAGCAATAGAAATCATACTGGCTTTAGCACTCAAACATAAAATGCCTTGAAAGTTATCATTTGAAAATGTACAGGTTGCTGATTTAGTGATTGCTGCCTAGAACAGGTGATGCTTAATTCCATTTTGTTTACTATTTTATTTAACCATTATGAAGTCTTTATAGTATTATACCTATACACTATTGTATACACTTTTTGTTTTTGGTATGATCTTTTTGCAGTTTATACATGTCATCATTCATAAAAGACAGAAGAGGCAGAATAAAAAATGTATTTCTAGGCTAGTTTCTACTTGCAATGTGTGTTATATCTGAGGAAGTTGCATTTATATATTTATTTATTTATGATTTTTGACCAGGTTAATCCCAAGCACACTAGCCTCTTTTCAGGAGTAATTTGAGGTGGCATTCAAAGTAAGAGAACATTTGATCAAGGCACAGGGAATATTTTAATACTGTTTTTGGTAATTGCCATGAGTCTTTTACATCCATCTGAACTATCACAACTCAAGAAGACAGGACCTCAGTTTAATATCTCATCCAAAATTTGTCACATTCAGGAGTGCAGCACTCATATTTCACAGCCCTTCAGCTTTCATAGCCGGGGACTATAAAAATCATAGCAGAAAGTCCAAAATCATAGCACTCAGAATTTGTGTATGCATAATTAACACCACAGGGATCAGGGCAGAATGTATACATTTCCCCTTTTGGATGGCACAACCTATAAAACTAAGTTGTTTCGAAAGCACACAAAAATGAATATTTAATTTGTTTATTGCAACTTATAAAATACATTTTAACAGCTAGGATATATTTAACCACTGTACGATCACTTTGTGCTGAACAGTTTCCAATGTATACTTCCATAATAACAGTTATGGTTCTAGAGGAATGAACATTTGTTTGAACTGTGAAATAAACATAACTATATTTTATTAAAAAACACACAAAGACATAATTGAAAAGTTGGAGTGTAAACTTCCAGAGCTTCACAGGAAGGAAGGAATTAAACTTCCTTTTATACTTGTTTGCATTTTTTTTGTTTCATTATCAACATATATGTATTTTTTTTAATTTTTGATGTCACCTAATGTTTACATTTTTTCTGTCACCTAATGTTTCAAAGTTGTAGGATAGCAGTTGTTACTGGAACTTCCAAAATATAAGGTATGCATGTATTTAATGTCCACATGCAACCACACACATGCACACACACACACACACACACACACACACACACACACACACACACACACACACACACACACACACACACACACACACACATGCAGATACACACACACACACACACACACACACAAACACACACACACACACATACACACACCTAAAAAAATGTTACTTCTACTGCTGCATTTAACTTGCAAAAAAAATGCTACTTCTACTGCTGCATTTAACTTGCAAAACTCAAGCCCAATGTTAAGAAATACTTAACATACTACAGTATTAAGTTTCAAATACTATATCAACAGAGCAAAACATTCTAATAACTCTGACTCTTAGCACAAGAATCAGGGGCAAAAACAAAAACTAAAACCAATGGCTGGGGCAGGAGGCACAAATGCCCGAAATCAGGAACACATTTTAAATATCGCTCTTAGTACTAGAAAATCTAGTTTGCATTTTCTAAAGGGTATAAAGTCTGAAACTCAAATATCTGTCATTATTTGCAGATTAATATAATTTGTTTTATTTTATTACCATTTTGGCTGCTGGGATGGTGCACTGCTCACAGCATGACAATTTTACGCTCAGTCTGGATACAACAAAAATGTAACAGTTATAACCGACATTAGAAAACAAATATAATGCAAACTAGTCACAAAATTGCAAAGTACTATATACAAAATTTATACTTTGTTGTGGTATACATTTTCCTTAACAGTTTCAAGAAAACCACAATTTTTTATAATGAACATATCAGAAATTTGAACCAAAATCAGAGATACTTAAGATCAATGACTTATGAAATCTGAAGTTCAAATATGTATGTATCTGTGTACAAGGCAAGGCAATGATAAGGGTGGTTTTCTGCAGTGTTTGCTTTTAGCATTTAAGTCTATCAAACTTTTAGTCTAGTGACAGAGTGCATTGCCATGTTTGTTTACCTCATGAGGTAGTTATAGAATGTGCATTTGTTGAATGTGAATGTGTTATATGTGAGCCACTTTTGGTCATTGTAAGTGGATATCTGTGTTAATGCCAAACATTTTAGATACTGACATTTTGGTATTTGTGGTGGGAGAGTGAGTACGAGTGTTTGCGGATTAGGGTTAGAGTAAGGGCCATGATATGTGGAGTGCTGCATATGGATGTTGTTATGTGTATAGTATGCATCAGTGATATTGTTAGAGAAAGTTTTTTTTCAGAAGGTAATTATAGGGTTGTGGTGAGGGTCAGCACTATACAAGACTAAGATAGTGCATGCAGAGTGGGGTTATAACTCCGTTTAGGCAGCTATCTGGAAGAGCAGGTACTATATTGATAATTCCTGCCACTGGTGGGATTTATTCAAGGGTTTGTTGTTGACAAAAAATGTTTGATTCTAATGAACAAAAAACATTAACTTTTTTAGTCTCAGCTTCTTTTACTTTCAAGAAATGCACGTACTGAGCAATAGAAATCATACTGGCTTTAGCACTCAAACATAAAATGCCTTGAAAGTTATCATTTGAAAATGTACAGGTTGCTGATTTAGTGATTGCTGCCTAGAACAGGTGATGCTTAATTCCATTTTGTTTACTATTTTATTTAACCTTTATGAAGTATTTATGGTATTATACCTATACACTATTGTATGCACTTTTTGTTTTTGGTATGATCTTTTTGCAGTTTATATATGTCATCATTCATAAAAGACAGAAGAGGCAGAATAAACAATGTATTTCTAGGCTAGTTTCTACTTACAATGTGTGTTATATCTGAGGAAGTTGCATTTATATATTTATTTATTTATGGTTTTTGACCAGGTTAATCCCAAGCACATTAGCCTCTTTTCAGGGGTAATTTGAGGTGGCATTCAAAGTAAGAGAACATTTGATCAAGGCACAGGGAATATTTTAATACTGTTTTTGGTAATTGCCATGAGTCTTTTACATCCATCTGAACTACCACAACTCAAGAAGACAGGACCTCAGTTTAATATCTCATCCAAAATTTGTCACATTCAGGAGTGCAGCACTCATATTTCACAGCCCTTCAGCTTTCATAGCAGGGGACTATAAAAATCATAGCAGAAAGTCCAAAATCATAGCACTCAGAATTTGTTTATGCATAATTAACACCACAGGGATCAGGGCAGAATGTATACATTTCCCCTTTTGGATGGCACAGCCTATAAAACTAAGTTGTTTCGAAAGCACACAAAAATGAATATTTAATTTGTTTATTGCAACTTATAAAATACATTTTAACAGCTAGGATATATTTAACCACTGTACGATCACTTTGTGCTGAACAGTTTCCAATGTATACTTCCATAATAACAGTTATGGTTCTAGAGGAATGAACATTTGTTTGAACTGTGAAATAAACATAACTATATTTTATTAAAAAACACACAAAGAAGTAATTGAAAAGTTGGAGTGTAAACTTCCAGAGCTTCACAGGAAGGAAGGAATTAAACTTCCTTTTATACTTGTTTGCATTTTTTTTGTTTCATTATCAACATATATGTATTGTTTTTAATTTTTGATGTCACCTAATGTTTACATTTTTTCTGTCACCTAATGTTTCAAAGTTGTAGGATAGCAGTTGTTATTGGAACTTCCAAAATATAAGGTATGCATGTATTTAATGTCCACATGCAAGCATACATGCACACACACACACACACACACACACACACACACACACACACACACACACACACACACACACACACACACACGCACACCAACGCACACATGCACACACACACGCCTGCTGCATTTAACTTGCAAAAAAAAAAAAATGCTACTTCTACTGCTGCATTTAACTTGCAAAACTCAAGCCCAATGTTAAGAAATACTTAACATACTACAGTATTAAGTTTCAAATACTATATCAACAGAGCAAAACATTCTAATAACTCTGACTCTTAGCACAAGAATCAGGGGCAAAAACAAAAACTAAAACCAATGGCTGGGGCAGGAGGCACAAATGCCCGAAATCAGGAACACATTTTAAATATCGCTCTTAGTACTAGAAAATCTAGTTTGCATTTTCTAAAGGGTATAAAGTCTGAAACTCAAATACCTGTCATTATTTGGAGATTAATATAATTTGTTTTATTTTATTACCATTTTGGCTGCTGGGATGGTGCACTGCTCACAGCATGACAATTTTAGGCTCAGCCTGGATACAACAAAAATGTAACAGTTATAACCGACATTAGAAAACAAATATAATGCAAACTAGTCACAAAATTGCAAAGTACTATATACAAAATTTATACTTTGTTGTGGTATACATTTTCCTTAACAGTTTCAAGAAAACCACAATTTTTTATAATGAACATATCTGAAATTTGAACCAAAATCAGAGATACTTAAGATCGATGACTTATGAAATCTGAAGTTCAAATATCTCTCATTTACTATTAGGTAAATACTAGGCTAACTGCTCTGAATGGCTATTATAAGCCTAGCTAATAACCTGAGGTCAGAATCAAATCTTATACTTTGTGTCCATAAAGCAAAGACCTTTACCGTTATGTCAAACCTATTCCCCCAATCTGCTTTCAAATGCTCTACCACTGAACTATACTCCCATTTCACAAAATACTGGGCTTGTCTGGTATTTGAAACCAGGACCTCAAACACCTGAAATGGGGAAGGTGTTTCTGATCACAGGTTTATATTTTGGTACTAGGCCATTTGACATTGTAGGCCATTTTAAGCATAGCAAAATTTCCCATCCTAAAGGTAAGAATAATACCCTGTATCTTGAGTCTGTGAGGTAAATACCTTAACCATTATACCAACCTTCAAGTACAAAACTAATTTGAATGAAGTAATATTTGAACCAGTGTCTCCGGGGGAATACTGTCACCTGAACAAAGCATGTTAGATAGCTCAATCATCTTAACAAGTGCTGACTAGACAGCAATGCTCAACAGTTTACCAGAAAACCATAACTTGCGCAAGTAACAGACCAAAACTTTCAGGCAAAAATCATGGACAGTTCAATAAATAATATCTTGTTTTAATTACTGGAAGGAATACTGGTTTAATGTTCAGCTTCCCAATGCTCCATCTGTCAGTCTGGCCCACTGACAGTAATGGGCATCAGCATCACTTCCATTTAGTTTACACGTAAAATAAACCCTTAAAAGGTGAAGCCTGCAGAACAAGTGTGACAATGCAAAAGCGTAAGGCAATCACCAAATCTTCTGATTTCCAGATTTCCAAATGACAGCAAAAGAACTGAGAGCAATACTGTTGGCATACTAATTCTCTGTTTTGCAATGGCAAGTATAAAGAACAGCAAGTTGGCAACTCCACACCATCCACCCAGCTCATGCTAAAGAAAAGACAAGCAGCTGCAGGACCCAAGTGAGCCATGTAAAAAAAAAGCCAACACAATCAAGAGATCATCTCACTGCACCATTCTTCCAGTTTTTAAAAGTATTGTGGACTGTATTATCTTTCTGTTTTTTTTCTGTCTGCTAGAATTTGGCTTGTGCAGTGACTCCACCAACTCCAGTTTAACTTTGACAATGTTCCTCTCCCTTACTCTTCAGTTGGGCCAATGAAATAGCACATATTCAAGTAAGTGAGTGGCAAATTAAATTAGTGGAGCAAAGAGCAGAAGGGAGACTAAAACCAGAATGCTCTGACGAAAGTGGAGTAATTGAGAAACAATGCAGTGTGAGTAAGGATAAAATGAATCCTTTCAATTGGTGCAAGAATACAGCCCACAATTGTCTTATTTTATAGCATCAATAGCAAGTGTGCTGTCTGCTGAGACACTGGCATTGCTCATTTTTTTGCAATTGAATAAATTAAACACTGTACTTAAAAGAAAATCAAGAAAATCAATAGAAAATAACAATTACCTTTATTGACAAGTGACTGAATGCACAAGGAATATTACAAGAAAGGATTTTAAACAGACAGTTGTCACCAGGAAAGCTCTAGCTGCATCAGTATAAGTTTATTCTTACTACATTTGCAGAATGATATGAGCTCTTCTTATCTGACAACTTTATCACTTTGTCAATAATCTTTTAATGAACAGGTCGATACCTATATGCTGACTAGTTAACAGAAAACTATACATGTTATGTTACTTTTCTTGTTGGATTGGTGTCAAAACTTGTGAAGTTAAAAATCTAGTGTTTATTAAGAAATGTGATTCATCATTTTTGTAATATATACATACTACATGAAGATTATTACAAAAAAATTCTCAATTTATTTGTTTTAATGTTCACTGAGAATAGGTAATATAGCTAACTTTCAACTAATGAAGCATAACTTTGCAAAAATATTACCTTGATACTAAATAAGAGTTCCTTCTTTCAAGTTATAAAATATATACAGGTATTCCTGTAGATATGGCGCATTATTCATTTTGTGGACTGCTTGTGAAAGTTTTTGCTATTGTTTATAACATTTCTTTCCTTCTTCCATCCAGAAATAGAAACTGTTACAAGAAAAAAGTCTGTGCTGTCCATAATCCGCAGGATAGTCACTATTTTATTTGCCCTGATTGTGCTTGGTTGACTAATCACAGCTTATGTTAAGGGATTTCAATTAGTTGCCGATCAGTATCGAATTATGTCCTTTGGCATTTATGGTGCTTTCTTAGCACTACATTTGCTAGTGCAAAGTTTTGTTGCTTGGCTAGAGCGCAGAAAAATGAGGCGAGACCACCTCACCTGCAGCTACACCAAGACAGTTGCACTAACAATTGCAGCCTATCCGGAGGACCGTAACTACCTCAGAGAGTGCCTGTTATCTGTTAAGAACACACAGTACCCATCTGACAAACTCAGGATCATAACGGTAGTTGATGGAAACAAAGAGGATGACCAGTACATTATGGACATGTTCAAGGAGGTTTCTGAAGGGGAAGATATTGGCACTTATGTCTGAGAATATAATTATCACTCATAGAAACCAGAATCAGAAGGTATACCTAATGCAGGAAGACAAGAGAATATCTATGAAAGCATTGATCAGCTTGATAACTTCATGCATCATGAGCTGCAAATTGAAAACCCTGTGAGATTAAGAGTAGAAGAAATCATCAAAACAAAGCACTGTGTGTGCATCATGCAGAAGTGGGGAGGAAAGCGAGAAGTTATGTACACTGCCTTTAAAGCTCTAGGAGACTTAGTCAACTTTGTTCAGGTAATTTAACTGTCAGTATGATGTTATATCCATGATTTTTATTACTTTTATTTATATTAATAACAATAGCAAGAATTACCTAGGTAAAAAACTCACCAATACAAAGGTATAACTCCTGATTCTAACCTTGGCCTTGGTGGAATGCGGTCAAACAACAAAATAGAGGCCTGCTTACAATAATTAAATGCAGCTGAACATCAATACATGTTTTGGCTTGAATAAAATGGCAACTAAGTCCACCCGATGTGAAATGTTATGATTTCTAAACCAAATGTCCACATCTCAATATCTCATGATGTCAGATTGTATGCTGTGGTACTACATATGTTAAACTATTTTGTTTATGATAAGAGCTAATTTCATACTTTAAAAATTGAGCACCCAGAAAAATGCAGAATAGTTTGACTATGAAGTTTACCAGACACTTGTGATTAATAATTAGTTTGGCCATTTAGAAAACTGAATCTCACTCTGAATTAACCATACCTGGTAAAAGAGCACATTGCAAGGTTAAGGACAAAAAATCCTTCATCCAAAAGCCCTGAGTTTGGCCTGTCTGTTTCAATTCAGATTTTATACAAGTCTAATCAAATATTCTAACTGAACCACTCCTTAGTCATCAGTGGAAAGAGTAGGTTGAGGTTAACTGTTATGGATTAATTAACAAAAAATACATTTTTCCAGTAATTATGTATAAAATCATATATTCAGGTCTATATTAGTTCATTGAACAAAAACCATTGAACGTTCACTTCACTGAATGTGTTACATGGGGAAAGTAACTATATAAATGATATATGTATATATATATATATATATATATATATATATATATATATATATATATATATGGAATCCGTACAGATGCTCGACTGCATCTTTCACCGAATCCCAATTTGGTGAGTATACTTGTGCAAAAGTGCTGTTCACTGAAGCAGCACTTTCGCATAAGTATGCTTGTTGTTCCGGTCGTACTACAGTGCGGTAAGGGAAAATTCCCTTTTCCCCACTGTAGTACAACCTTGGGTGAGAAAATTAAAGTAGGGGAGATGTGGGGGGGGTGCAGTCCCCCACATTGGGGAGGGGGGAGTGCAGGGGGGGCTTGCCCCCCTGCATTCAAGTAGATTATGTGTTGTTTTAACATACTTTAGCAAAAGCACTTTTTCAAGGAAAGCACTTTCGTTAAAGTGTGTTCAGTGGTAATGGATTTGGGCTTTTAAACTTTCGTTCAAAAGTCCTAGAGCCATATATACACACACACACATATATATATATATATATATATATATATATATATATATATATAGATATAGATATAGATAGAGTGAGAGTACATGTTTAAACACAAACTCACACATTCAAACCTATGTTGCATTCTGTGCAGTCTGTCAGCTTGTCAAGTGAATTTGAATGAATGCACTCTGCTTGAATAAACTCATACTAAAAATAAAGATATGCAACATTCTGACCATATAATGACTATAGTAATACTACTTACATAAGGTGTAATGATCTCTGAGTTATTATATAGCACAGGCTGTGGGGGAAGAGTTCCATACTGAATAGTAGCACATAAATGGATCTTTCCATAGTGTGTAATTTTGATTTCTGGTTTCCCAGCAAAAAAAAAAACACATCAATGTATTGACATTTGACCAATGTCAATTGATTAACTATAAAACCAACATATATGTCACAAGGCATCTCTTCCTCAATTTATATGTAAATGTTTTGAATACACATGCTAGAATTTTGTATTTGATTCAGGATGGAAAAGCTAGGTGGTATGATCCTTTCTGGACTACTTTATGGCATGACAAGGACCATAAAGCAACAAAGCATGCACATACATTTACAAATAAAGTGAAGAAAAGGGGATATATGTAAATATTATTAGTACCTATACAATTTAGAACAGCTACTATAAAGTATTCAACTTTTCTCACCACTCCCTGTATAATTGTACTTTAATCTATTCTATGATAATCCAGAAAAGATTCATAAATGAGAATGACATTATACAGTAGCTTGTTTTGTCTGGCAAAACAAACATAAGTAAAGGCATATAAACAGAACCTTTGTAATAATTTATTATTTTTCCCATATAGGTGTGTGACTCTGATACCAAGTTAGACCCACTAGCTACAGTGGAATTAGTAAAAGTGTTGGAGTCCAATGAAAACTATGGTGCTGTTTGTGGAGACGTGAAAACTTGGAATCTCTCCTATTCCTACATCAGTTTCATGAGTAGCCTCAGGTACTGGATGGCCTTCAACATCAAGAGAGCTTTTCAGTCCTTTTTCAGCTGTGTTTCTTGCATCAGTGGTCCTCTTGGTAAGAATGTTTGAATTTTACACATTTCTTAAATTTCGTAAACCAGACAAATGAGGTATGTGAGGTATGCATACATGTGATAACCTCATTCTTGTACAAGAATAATAGGAGGAGGTTGTTGCTATCGTGTCAGCTTAAGAATCTTAGATTAACTTTTTTATGTATAGAATGTCAGCTGAATCTGGGTAAAGTTAACAACACATTGTATTCAGAGTTACCTTAGTAACTTTAAATACGTTTTGAAATATTTCAGATTGTTCTACAACAGATTTTTTGCAATATGTTTCTAAATACTATAGATTTTTTATAACAGGTTGCTTGCAACCGAAACATCTTAAGCTGCTTAGTTTTGCACTGACTTAAGAAAACACATAAATGCTTAATGTTTTGCTCTCAGAGGGAAAAAAGTGTTTTTGGCAATGGTCTCTCATAGAGATAGTTCGGATAAATCATTTGCAATTTATCTAGTTACACAAGCGTACAATTATGTTGAAATTAAGTTGATACATGATCTTTTCAATCTGTCCATAAAAGTTATTTCTGTACTGCAGCTGCCCCACTGCCCTTGTTATGTCCCACCTCCTTCACATCCTCCATGAGTTTTTGAAGTCTTCACTTGATTTCTGTAGTACAATATTTTCAAGAAGTCTACACCACTTCTATTCAACCATTTCAGTGTTGTTGAACACATAATTATACTGTGGCTTGTTTTGTTTGGCAAATAAGATCCAATGGCAAATCATAGTCCTCTTTCTCTGTCCACTAGTTAGCACATTCTAGTATTTAGAATTTCCCTTGTATCAAATTTTCTCTTTTCCTGTAACCATGTTGTTGGATTTTATACTCAACCCTATCACCAGAGTTATTTATATTCTTCTGTAGAACCCGCGGGTCTGTATACAATACTTGATGTGTAGTCTCAATGATGATCTGCATTGTGACACCATTTGTGAGTCTGCAGGCTATTTCCTCAGCTATGTACCCTAGATTCCTGCTGGCCATCACCAGTATCCTTGCTTATTTTTAGAAGTGGCTTAAGTTTATTTTGACTATCCATTCCAGGTTCTATTCATTGCTGTGCTTCAGAAAATGACCCATCTCAGTCTGTAGTTCTTCTTTTGGTAACTTCACCTAAATGTATATCTGTCCATCAAGAAAATTGAGAATTTGTTTTGATTATGGCAAATTTTGCAATACAACCTTGCCAGATCTCAGTGTTTTGAATTTATATTCATAACATGCCTTCTATATGAAACCATGTCTCACCAAAAGATAGCTACTCTCCCCAGTGTGATTCTATGTTCATTTAACTTATGGCTAGAGGAGATCATTAAGAGGCTTAGCCATATCATCCAATAGTGGTGAGTGACTAACAATTCTCTCATTAAGCAGACTTTCACCACATTTATTTTTATTTTACATTTGTTGACCAGTATAGTCCGACTGGATATATGTACATTTTCAGCAGAGGCCCGGGAAGAAAAGCTCCAAACAATAACACAAATGTAATTACATGTCACATGTCACAGATAGCAAGATATAATATTTACAGTGAACATAGAAACAAACCATACAGAATTACATATAGATTTTTTTTTCCATTAATTCGATAAATGATATTATTAATAGTTTCTTAGGTACAGTTGTTCAGAGTAGATAAATCTGAAAGTTGCAGTACAAGATAGGTTACATGGCAGCTGTACACATCCGGAGAAAAGATTAGCCAGGCTTGATACAATAATATATCTGTTTTGATCCCAGGTAGTGTTTGAGCTTAGTTTTGAACTGACCTAGAGAAGAGTGTGAGGTAATCGCAGCTGGTAGAGAGTTCCATGATCTGCCTACAGAGTTTGTAAAGAGAGATTCACCAGCTAGGTTGTTAGTTTTACATGTCTGGATAAGGAGTCTGTTGGAAGATCACAATGGTCTGGGGTTGTTATACAGGGTGACCAGATTTTTAAGTGCAAGGGTGTTTTCAGGGTTGTATATAATTTTGTGGGCCATAACCAGTTGGTTATAAAAGATTAAACTGGGTAGTTCAAACCATCCAAGCTGGATTAGATTGATGCAATGATGTGTCCTGAAAGGCAGCCCAGTGGCAAACCTGGCAATGTGATTATAACAGATAGTGATTTGGTTCAGGGCAGTCTTGTTAGTATTATGGAGAAGTGGGGATGCATACAAGAGAGTAGAGGGAAGGTGAGATTGAGCAATGGCAACCTTGGCTGGGGGAGTCAAGAAGTTTTTTATTCTGTACAATGAACCTATTTTTTTATAGATGGTTTTAATCAATTGGTTAACATGTAGGTCAAATTTTAAGTTGTTATCAACAGTGACACCTAGTAGTTTAGTAGAGAGGTCAGGGGAGATTGTTGTGCCATCCTTTGCTTTAATTGTAAAGTTAATGGCACTAGACCTTTGTATAGGTGAGAATAACAGTATTTTAGTCTTTTTAGGATTCAGTATCAGGCGATGATTGGTAAGCCAGTTTTCTATTGTGTTAAAGGTGGTCTGGGTATCTAACTGGAACTCTGTAGGGGATGTTGCTGAGCAAATCAGAGTAGAGTCATCTGCATATTGGTTACAGCTGAATTTAGGTATGGCAGTGTTCAAATCGTTGATGAAGTTGGAGAATAACAGGGGCCCTAATATAGAACCTTGTGGTACTCCCAGGGTGTTAGGTAGCAGGGTAGAGAGTTTGGTCTGCCAAAGTACAGCCTGCTATCTACCACTTAGGTAGGAATGAAACCACTGAAGGGCTTTGGGATCTAGACAAAGTGATTGCAGGATGTGGATTAATAGTCGGTGATCGACCATATCAAAATCTTTGGACAGATCCAAAAAAAGATCTGAAGAAATATGGTTATTACTACGATTAAGGTTTATGGTTTTGGAAAAGACTAGTAGGGCTGAGGTGGTGCTATGGTGAGGTCTAAAGCTATGCTGGGTATCTGCCATGAGGTGGTTGTGGATTAGGTGGTGCAAGAAATGTTTTTGAATACATTTTTCCATTATCTTTGCTAGAGGATAGAGTATAGCTATAGGCCTATAGTTGGAGAGTTCAGTAGAACTACCTCCTTTATGAAGAGGGATTACATAGGATATTTTCCAGATATCACAACTTTTTGCTTCTACTATGGTGGAATTGATAAGTAATGACACTGGGTAGGCAATGGCATCAGCTGATTTTTGTAGGTATTCAGCTGGAAGTTGGTCAGCCGAGAGTGTGGTGGGTTTTAGTTTTCTGATTAGGGTATGGATAAGTGATGTGGCAACAGGTTGAAAGCTAAATAAGGGTAGATTTCTAGGAGTTGTACTATCTAGGCTATGGGAGCTAAGAGGAAATTGGCTGGCTAGGGCTTGAATTGTCTCAGTAAAGAATCCATTAAAACTATCAGAGACTGCTTCTGGGGGTTTATCAGTGAAGGCAGCTGGGACAGGGGTAGTAGTATGACCAGGGTGTAGTATATTATTCAACCATGCCCAGAACTTCTGAGGGTTATTTTGATTTTCTGTTTGCAATTTGCAATAGTATTGTTTTTTTTTCTAGTAGTATAAGTTTTTTAGTCTCATTCCTAAGTTGCCTATAATAAATTTGATCATGAGGGAGTTTAGTAGTTCGCCATAAAGCCCAGGCTTTATTTCTGAGATTAATTTTGAGCCTCGTCTCTTTTGAAAGCTAAGGAGCAGCTTTTGCCTTAGTTCTCTTTGAGCGAATGTGTGTGTGAAAGTCAAGAATCTCAAGGAATTTTTTGTTAAAATACAAGACTGCTTCTTCTAAGGGGAGAAGTTTTAGGATAGACCAAATTACAAGAATTTAATTCTTGTTGGAATTTGGCTGAGTCAAATTTTTTTTTTATTTCTAACATTTCTTAATAAGGATTGTCGGGGACTGATTACTTTGTGCTTGATTATATATGTCAGATGGTGATCACTTAGACTATCAGGGAGGGTACCAAAAGTATACAGGTTGGGGTGACTATTAATGAGTACCCAAATGAGTATACTTTATGGTTGGGTTTGCCTGTCCCAGTAGGGGTGTTGATAACTTGCCTAAATGAGTGCAGGTTAATATGGGTGGTAGGGGATTCTGAAGAACAGGTTGCCCAATCTATATTAAAGTCTCCGAGAAGTAAGGTTTCTTGAGGGTAGTGAACAGATATCCAATGTAAGGTATCTTCAAGTGTAGCTATATTATTACATGCAGATGATATAAATGCATTTACTATTGTTGAGTTGCAGTTTGGTGGCTAGAATCTCTAAGTTGTTAATCTGAGGTGGTTGTATGACATCTGTTGTTACAATCAACTCAAATTTGTAGAGTATGGCTACCCCACCCCCTTTTCTGTAAGCACGGTCCAACCTGTGTATGTTACA
Source organism: Protopterus annectens (assembly GCF_019279795.1). Taxonomy (NCBI): domain Eukaryota; kingdom Metazoa; phylum Chordata; order Ceratodontiformes; family Protopteridae; genus Protopterus; species Protopterus annectens. Next base: position 1,081,619,270 of record NC_056741.1, read on the forward strand.
TCCAGGCAGTAGTACTTCATTATCGGTAATGCTGGGTTTTAACCATGTCTCAGATAGACAGGGAATCTCAGGGGAGAGATCAGCAAGGAGTGCATAAAGTTCATGCACCTTGTTATTGATGCTTCTGATATTAAGATGATAGGTTAGGAGAGAGTTGGGTGGCCTGGAAATTGTAGGCTTGAGGCTTAGGTTATGGGTAGAGGGAGAATATATGCCTGAGTTGGCAGGGCCAAGGTTAGGGTGTATATCCCTATCAAGTAATAGGCTAGGTCTAAGCTTGGAGATAAGTTTCAGGAATTTATCTAAAAGTTTATAGTAATGTTTGATTCTAGAGCTAATTTTCCTGGTGTTAGTGTGTAGTGAGTGCAAGCATGATGTTAGATATGTCCTGGTACTATGGATATGATTAAAGGTGGGATGATTGGCTTCTGGGGTGTTATTGTGGACCTTTGGGACTTGAAGTCCTAAGAGAGGTTGGGTTTCTTATAAGGTTAGAAGGTATGGGGCTAATAGGATAGGTAGTAGAAAGGAGTACAGCATATCTAGAGAGATAAGGAACTTTGCACCTGGAAATGCACTATCAGACGATAGTGTGAAATGGGTTACTATAATGGAAGAGAGAAGGAAGCAGCTAGGAGCTGATGAGTGCTACTACAAAGGAGGAAGAGGGATGGGGTTGGGGATAATTAACTTAGCAGGAAGGTGATAGGAGCTAGCAAGTGTGGGAGTGGCTAAGTGGCAATAAATCTAGAGGTAGTGGGAGTGGGTGGGAATTGGAGGCAGGGAGGGGAGCGGAGAGAGCCTGAGCATAGTGAGGGTGAATGGAGCAGGGCTATTGCAATCCTTAGGTTATACCAGTCTGCTTTAGCTCAGCTAGGTAAGTATAATATCTTATATTTAAGGTTTAAACTTATATTATGTTGGGTTTGTAGATTCAGTAGGTTAGAATAAACTTTTAGGGATTATCTGTTTATAATACAATTTTCTGCAGTAATTTGCTATAGCTGGTATAAATATAGGGGTGTTTTAATAGTTGTTCCAAATGTTAGTGAGCAGGGGTATATATCTGCAAATAGGGTTGGGAGAAGCCAAATTCAAGAGGGACAGACCATGGTGCCTCAGACCCCAGACAGCAGCTTACATGAAATATTATACAATATTTTGTAACCACCTTAGCTCTTCGGTGTAAGTTGCTTTCTGTAATTTATTTCCAGCAGGGTGGTGTGGTGTTCTTTCCTTAGTCTGGAAGCTTAAAGGGATTTAATCACAAGGGAACTACCTAGAAAATAGAGTAAAAGCAGGTAGAAGTTAGGGAAAAAGGCACATTTAGATGCCGGTAGCTAGGCTATTGCTATCACAGGTCAGGAAAATCATTTATATTCCCCATACAGTAAAAACTGGGCCAGAAAGCACTGCTACTAGCTAGTGATATACACTTTAAAATGGTAGTTACGGTCCCATAGAGGTTCTGTAAGCTGCAAGCAACAATTACTTGTGTTCCTTCTGGTTGATAAAACTTAAGATCTGCAAACAAGTTTGTTTGGGCATAACATTGTACACACTATACTATCTGTTAAATGTTAGCAGTACAAATCAGCTACAGAAATATTGTAGTCATCTATTACATTAGGTTATTCAATTAACTAACTGCGTAGGACCTGCGAGTATCATGATTCCAAAATGGCTGCTGACTAGGAAGCACTGTCTTCTGTGTGCTCTTAACACTATCAGATAATCTAATTGGATCACCTGTCGCCAGATCATAAAAGAATCAAAAAAATGGTTTTACCAAACAAAACTAGCTATAATCTACCTACCTTATAAAAAAATTTGGTGAAATTGTGGATTGGAAAGGCTGATTCATCCTTTCTTCATCCAAAGGGGTATTAGTACTCTCAGACACATGTGTCTAGGCCAGACAGCAATACAAAGAATCTACAGAAGCACAAACAATTAAAGGGAAGTAAGGAAAAAAGAGGATATAATAAAAGTCTTCTCAAGATAGATCCAATGGAAACACAATCTTCAAAAACTAGACTTTCACTTATTTCATCCCCAGAGAATGAAACATCTACCAAAAGGCAGAAAACAGCCAAATCACAGTCTGAGACTACCAAGCAGCCTCAAAAAATAAGGGTGAGCACCCCCTTTACAAGTGAAGATCTCAAGGCAGCACTATCCTCACTACAAAAAAAGCAATAACCACAAGTTCCACCGAACAATTTAATAAAAGCTAAGAATAACTTCTCTCTCTGACGTCTCGGCCAAAAGCCTTCAAGGAGTATAATACATATAAAAACGAAATTTATTTAGGAGTGATTTATTGTTTACAATGCCCATGCAAAAAGTTTTATATTGGGGAGAACAAAAGGGCGTTTAAATTAAGACTTCTAGAACACATTAGGAACATAGATAATTGTAAGGAAGACAGCCCTGTAGCTTTACATTTTACACAGTTCCATGGGGGCATGAGTAATTATCTTAAAGCGACTGTTTTAGAGCAAGTTTGCTTACCTGTAAATTGTCATGTAGATATTAAATCTGTTTTAGTACAAAAAGAAGCAATGTATATTTTAAAGTTTAAAACAATGCCTCTATATGGACTAAATGAAGAGTTTAATTGGAAAGCATTGCTTAATTAATTGCTAAATGCTGAATGGTTAATTAGCAGCTACATTTGTGTATATATATTGTTTAGTTTTTATATGTATTATACTCCTTGAAGGCTTTTGGCCGAGACGTCAGAGAGAGAAGTTATTCTTAGCTTTTATTAAATTGTTCGGTGGAACTTGTGGTTGTTGCTTTTTTTGTATCGTGCTCCAGGGTGCTGTTGTTGTATTTCCACTATCCTCACTACAGTCTGAAATACAAACCTTCTCTTCAAAGTTAAACTTTTTGGCAACAACCTGGAACAAATCATTAGCAGATTAGATCAAAATGATGCAAAAATATTGGAGAATGAAATCAAAATTCAGGAACTTCAAAAAAATACTTCCACAAATGAAGCTCTGATAAAACTAATGCAGCAAAAAATAATTGATCTGGAGGCTAGAACAAGGCATAATAATGTGCTGATCAGAGGTGTGCCAGAGAAGTTTGAACAATCACAACTGCCCTCTATTGCTCAGGAAATTATTGGTATCTTACTAGACAACAAAGATCTTGCACAAACATTTTCAATCGAAAGAATCCATAGGGCATTGAAAAAATCTCAAGCAATGGATATACCCAGACAAATTTACACAAGGCTACTTAATGCCTCCCATGCACAGTCAATCCTTCAGGCTGCTAAATCTAAGAAGTTCGTGCTCTGGAGAGGTTCAAAAATTACCTTTGCTCAGGTCTTGGCATTCCCTATTAAACAAGGAAGACAATCTCTCTCGCCCTACTACAAGTTTTTAATTAACAAATCCATCAAGTTCCAGATGAAGTACCCTGCCATTGTATCATTTCAGTACAAAAGCGTAATGTACTCTATAAAAAACCAACAAGAAGTGAAAGCTACATTTATTAAGGCTTTTGGTGAAACTCCAACATCCTCTTAAATTACATCAAACAGTTTCCTCTAGATGCCTCTTATTTACAACAACAACTTTCTTAATATAAAAGCTCAAACAAGCTTGTATTTCTCAAAAAAAAAAAAAAAAGAAAAGTGCATATAAGCTCCTTTACCATACAAGCGATATGAACCTGTCCAAATAACAAATGTAAGAGGTCTCAGCTCTTATTCTAACCGATCATACGATTAATCTCACCAGGACATATTCTCCTTACCTTTAAAAGAGTTCTGTACCCTGAGGCCATTTCCTCATTCCCATCTTGACACTCGTAAGGTAGGCCAAGTTTTCTTGGTGATCTAACTGTTCCTCATCGCCTCCATGTGCAGCAGGTTGTCTGGTCCCACTGGAATCTTCTACCTTCTTCAAATGCACTGGTTTCATGAGAAACAAATGAGCACCAACACAAAATTGAGACTTCCGCTTTTCTTCCTTTAACTGAGAAGCAGGAAATTCCGAGTCCTGGTAAGAATGGAAAAGAAATTCAACAAAATACTTATGGAGCTAAAGAAGGCTACAGTCAGCTATAAAAACTTCATAAGAGACTGTACTGAAGATCGGAAAGGTTAGAACGAGTATTTATTCATTAAAGAAAGCTTTCAAAAGCTTGCAAGACAACTAGTGACAAGTTGATATCACATTTTGTATTTAATAAAGTAATGGTCCTTTTTTTGAAAGGAATGGTGAATATCGAACTAAATGAAGCTGCAGACAAAGTTTATATACAATGTTTTGTGTTTGATTGTCATGTTAACAAATTCATGGTTTCTGGTAGTATCTGCAATTTTTTAAGGCTTTAATACCTGTGGTTTTTATTTGGACAGTATGTCAGGCATCTGTTATTACAAAACGTTCAGTAAGGTTGCTGTTAAGCTTTGTATTAGCTAATAGGTCAGAAATTAAAATAAAACATATTTAAACGTTATATGAATAACAGCTTATTGTTTGACAGCATGGTGGATTTCTGCAACAAAGCATGACTGAAATCTTACATTATCAAAAACTGTTCAACACAGACTCATAACTAGATAGTCTACTACTCTTTATACTAACATTTGCATTATAACCAGTTTTTAAAAAGTTTGTTTTTATAAAATTTAATAATGGATGGCTTTCAAACATATGGTAAAATGCAAATCTGATTCCCTGTAGTGGATGAAGCGACTTGTTGTAAAAACTTTCGTATGGGCTGTAATTTTCTTTACCTATGGTTTATAGGGGAGAGTCAATCTGAGAAAGGGAGCTCAATGACATAATATTGTCGTAGACATCTTTACATAACAAGTCTAGAATTATTCTTACATTTGTGACAACAAGGTGCAATAAGGTATACTTAAAACACATGCACTATACTTGTAGCATTTTGCTGTTTTGCCTAGTTTCTTTAGATAGAAAGACTTTTGACATGAAACCCAAGACAGTGGTTTGTAAAGCAGAGCACGAGACACATAGTATGGTCTAATTGTTTGAAAGAATGCATAGGAAAGACTGAATATAGAGATAATTTGTGAAAAATTAAAAATAAATGTGACACTATGCAAATTACGGATATTGTGTGTCACAGAAAATTATACATATGATGCTTGTGTGCGCACGCGTGCGTGCACACACACACGCACACAAAACAGTCAAATGGAATAAATAGCTGCAATATTCAGAAATTTCATGTACTCTGTGAAATTGTTACTAGGTGGTAGCAGACCACTACAGATACTTTTAAGCATTACAGTCTCCCAATTTAATGTACTAGAATTATTGTAGCACCCATACTTGGGGAATACTTGTATGTTTTAGTTAACAGAGTTAAGCGCACGTACACACTTTCCAGTTATGATCTTAACTGCCAAAGTATTTCTGGGTTTGGTCCTTTTCAAAGGTGTATAATCAAAGTAACACACTTCATACTCAATTATTAACACACTGGTCTAAAAATTGTATACATCTTTCTATCTTATAGGTTGTTTTGGGAGACTGTGTGTGTGTGTGTGTGTGTGTGTGTGTGTGTGTGTGTGTGTGTGTGTGTGTGTGTGTGTGTGTGTGTGTGAGAGATAGTGTGAGTGTGGTATTACAAATTTATTTTTATCATTGTTACTTGGGTTCAGATCAGGATTGTGACAGTAACAGATACCATCATTTTTTTATCCCTATATGCTGGATAGTTAACAACGCTTCTTCATCTTGTTAATTGTTAGAGGGATCGGAAAAACTCTGCATGCATTCCCAGAGAGTTGTGTTGAGTGTATGTGTTATATCTGGTTGTGAAACAAAATGGCAGGGGTAAGGGACATTATGAGATGTTCACATCTATAGAGTAGTGAGTATGTTATTCTTGTCTTTAATCAATAATCTTCTGCAGTTTTGCTGATACATTACACCCATCTGTAGTCTCTTGACTTAGAATTAGTAAATAGACAAATGTTTTATTTCTTTTTGCCACCCTATAGCTGTTATGTGGTCGACTATTATTGGTTTAAGATTACTATGTTAACAAATCACTTCATCTACATGTGTGAATTTGACTCTCTGTGTTCATGTATATGTCTGTGGTTTTGCATTTATAGATTTTCTGGCCTTTGGAGAAATGTAAAGTTTACTATATATTTTTAAATGGTCTAATGTACATCCTATCTAATAATATTTATACTTCATGTAGGCAGAAAAAGGTATAACTTCATTGGTTGTTTATCTTTTCACAGTTTATTGTTCAAAGTAGCTAAATTTGGTCATATAATATATATCTGGTTCCAATTTCTAGACCTTGCTGGAAACCAGGCCTCTTCATACACTTTAGGAAGCACGGGGCTAAAACTCCATCTGATAATGATAAGTGAGAAGGAGCCTCAAATATGTCTTGCCAGTCGAAGGCACTATTAATTTCCCTAATTTAGAGGTTAATTCCTAATGATGTCATCTTTGAGTCAGAGCTGTAATCATACAGGATAGGTACTATAGGGTGACTTTGCTGTATGGTCATATGAGGTTAAGCATGATCAACATCTATTACACTGTTAAGTAAAACCCTATCTGTTAGTACCAAACAATATGTGCTGATGTTTACTAAATCTCACAAAGTTCTGTTTTTTTTTTTTACTGTTACATTAGAGCAAGAAGTATGTGTGTGTGTAGTGAGTTGGATTTTGGAATGTTAAGAATTTTTTGTAAAGTAGTTAATTTTGTAAATAGTATCTTCTTCCTATCTCTTTCAGATATTTCTAGAATGTGGTTAAGCACGGGTAGTGATCTGAGAGAGGCAACTGTCACTTTACTCTATTCTCCTCCTAATCATTTTTCATTTAAGGGAAACAATTCTTTTCACCTTCACTCTATGTGCCTATTTATTCTTGAGTTGTAACACATTTGCCCATTAACTCTTTTTACTTTAAATAATAAAAATATCAAATCGTCATCTTACTAGTTACTTGGATAAATGTTATTGATAGGCTCATGTAATATAAAAGGGTTGCAAAATAATAAAAAAAGGAATTTAGTTTTACATCTAATCCAAAAATCTTTGTTTGATATTACTCTTATCCAGGAAATGCACATGACTACGGCTCAATGGTCAAACGATGTTAAAAAGAAATGGATAAAACAGATTGTAATGGCTGGGGATAGCACAATATCCAAGGGGGTAGCAATAATAGTTAAAACATCTTTCAAAGGATCAATTATAACTTCTGGTTGGGACCCAAATGGGAGATGGTGCTACCTAACCTGTTCTATATCATCCTGCAAAAAATAAATACTTATATTAAATGTTTATGGCCCCTGTATACACCAATCTTTGTTCCTTTATAAAATCATCTCACTCGTTGAAAAATTTAACAATCATCTACTGATCCTGGGGACTGGAATACTACAATCAGACCGGATTTAGACAGAACCTGTAAAACCAATAAACAACCTCTAAGTACTACTAATACTATAAGAGATATGATAGAAGTCTACAACTTGTTTGATCCTTTTGAACTTTTTAGGAATGTCCCTAATATTAGTAACTACACATTCTTCTCTGCCTTCCACAAATCATGGTCCAGGATAGACTTCTTTTTAATATCAACATTTTTTGCCTCCTATGATATAATATACAGTAGTGACCCCAGAACTATTTCTGATCATGCCAAAATTAATCTACATTTTAAATACTTGTAAACATAACTATTTGAATTCCATCCCTATAAATTGGTCCCTTAATCCAAATCTCCTGAACAACATGATTATCCATAGAGAAATTCAAGAATTCCTGTCCCAGACATTTACCTCTTTTGATATGTCTGATATGCCTATATATGTTCAATGGGCAGCTGCCAAAGCTTCTTTAAGGGGTACCCTTATTCAAAAATCCTCCCTAATTAAAAAACAATCTAATTCCCGAATTTTGGTGCTAGAAACAGAACTAAAAAAATAGAATTAGAACTTCAAACTAAGTTCTCTCCCGACATTGAGAAACAAAGATCCACCATTCAAAAGCAACTTCACGAACTACACCTCAATCAATTCTAACTTATGGAATCTAGACTTATTCATAAGTATGCTGAATGGATGCAAACACCTTCGAAAATTCGCAATAGGATTATAAATATCAGACCCCAACCTACTAAAATAAATCATATTATTTACAAGGGTCGATCATATTTCACAAATAAGGAAATCATTCAGGTCTTCCTGGAAGTATATGAGGAAATTTATGGCCCCCAAATACTTGAATCACCAGGCGTTCAAGACTCTTTCCTAAATGAGTTACATGTTCCTAAAATAAGTAAAAATCACTTTAATTTATTTAAGGCACCGATAACCAGAGATGAAATCTCAATGGTCATAAGCAAACTGAAGCCAGGGAAAGCCCCAGGTCCAGATGGTTACATGTCCGAATTCTACAAGTCCTTCAAGCAAATACGTGCCTCCTTTCTGCTTAAAGTTTATAATCACATTATTCAATTTGGCATCACGGATCTATATCTTAATAATTCTAAGACCATTTTTATACCTAAATCTAATGACAACATTACTAGCAAAAATGACTACCGTCCAATTGCCTTAATTAACATTGATATAAAGATTTTATCTTCTATTTATTTATTTAATTTATTTAACATTTGTTGACCGGGAATGTCCGACTAGGTTCCACAGAGCCTGTTTTCAGCGGAGGCCCGGGGAGAAACACTCCAGATGCATGTCTTTGGAATGTGGGAGGAAACCGGAGTACCCGGAGGAAACCCACATGAACACAGGGAGAACATGCGAACTCCACACAGAAGGCATCCCAGCTGAGAATTGAACTGGAGAATCTCTTGCTGTGAGGCGACAATGTTAACCGCTGCACCACTGTGCCACCCTATATCTTCTATCTTAGCAAATAGACTAAAAAGCGTATGACCACATATTATTTCACATAACCAGCTTGGTTTCATGAACAATAGGTATGTATGGGACAGCACTCTAACCATCAAAGCCATAACATATATAACAAATCTCAACAAATCCCCCAAATATGCTCTTTCTGTTGATGCCCAAAAAGTTTTTGACCGGGTAAACTTAAAGTTCCTCTTTAAAACCCTGAAATACATCTCCATTCCTGACGAATTTATCAAAATGGTTAAAACCCTCTACACTAAGGCTTCCACTTCCCTAAATATAAACAAAAAAAACTCCATGCCAATTCAGATTATAAACAGAACAAGACAGGGTTGTCCACTCTCACCCTACCTTTTTAATATTTATGTTGAGGTTCTATTGTTAAATCTAAGTCAGAAAACATTCCACCGTTCAATTTACTTATATAAAATACATGTGAAATACACTGCCTTTCCAGGTGATTTAAACATCTATTTAGAACTTCCCTCAACAGAACCTGAAAAAATTCTAAACTCTACAGACAAATTTTCGCAAATTTCAAATTATGCCATTAACCCAAACAAATCAATAATCTTTCCGCTAAACCCCCTCGGACACAAAGAATTTTTCATTCCAGAAATATCAATCAAAGTTAACTATTCCCTAAAATATTTGGGTATAACCTTCACTCACCCCCAACAGGATTTAATAAAGTGTAATTTGTGCAAACCTTGGACTAAAATCACTGAAGATCTCACAAGATGGAAGAGTTTAAATCTTTCTCTTCTCTCAAAAGTAGCTATTATAAAAATTAATATTCTCTTCAAACTTCTGTTCCACTTCTTAATTCTTAATCAAAACATCCCGAACACTTTTTTTCAAAAATAAATGTTGTACTAGGAAAGTTTATATGGCACCCTAAAAATGTTAGAATCAGCTACAATAAACTTACACTTCCCAAAGATAGAGGAGGATTGGCCCTTCCTGACTTTCTGTCATATTACCATATAATTAATGCCAATGGTATTATACACATTGCTAACTTCCAACAATCAAACAAGGACTGGAACCCCTTATGGATAAAAATGTATAATGCCCATATGAAAGCATCTAATTTCAATCCTAGAGCAATTCTCTTTCTTACCAATAAAAGTCTTAAAAGACATAAAATTCATCCTATATTAATAAAAAACATAAATGGGTTCCAATCACTGATAACTTCCCTTGGCTTGTGACACTCCCTAACGATGGCCCAACCAATTAATCTTAATCCAAATCTTAAATTGGGTAACAGCATGCTAAATCTTGATAATTACCCTCTCATTAAGAGCTGTACAGTCTGGGACATTTACTCAGTTAAAGACTTACCATTTAATGAAATCATGTCCTCTTTGGCAGTGAACAAGAAATACTATATAATAATTAAACAAATATTTTACCTAATTTCTTTGATAACTGACACAAGGTCAGCTACCCCCACAGAGTACCATCTTTATCAGTCTCTAATAACCCAACTTCTATCAAGGTCTAAAATGCTTTCCAAGGTCTATAGTCTAGTAATAAAAATAAAATACCAAGACAAGTTATTATTCTCTAAATATTGGGATGGAAACAAAAAGGAAATTACACTTAGCCAAAACCTCGATGTGATTGATGCTACAATAAAGTTAACCCCTTTCAAAAAACTAATTTATACCCAGTTCATGATAAACAATAACGCATATCACACTCCAGCATTCCTAAATAAAATTAACCCAAACACTTTGCCTTTTTGTCCAACTTGCCCTAATTCTGTTGCAGATATACTCCACATTTTTTGGTCCTGTAAAAACGTGTATAAACTCTGGTGCTCCCTAAGAGCACGACTGGAGAAAATGGGTTATATGAAGTCAACTCTATCCTGGGAAATGGCACTTTTAAATATCTATCCAGGTTTGTTTAAACCTGAAATTAAACGTATCATAGTGACATTGTGTGCGATACTCAAAACTTACATTACCTTAAACCGGCTAGACAGAGCCAAAATGTCCTGGAAAGACTTCCAATCGATGACTGTAAAATATGTTTTGGCAAGTAAACTAAAAACTACAAGCAAGAAGAAGTTGTTACTTTCAGAAATATTGGAATAACCTTCTAGATGTTCTTAATCAATATCCTACTTAGGTCGTTCCCCTTTTCTCCTCCTATTATCTGTAAATACTTCTCTTCATTATTTATCTCCAGCAGAACCCTTGAAAGACTACAATTATCGTGACCCTTTATGATTTCTTTTCTTACATTTGTGCAGACAATATATTCTAGCTTCCTTATACTACTAATTCCCTATCACTTAGTGACAGTCGCTTGTATATATTGTATATAGTTAAATCAAATAGGTTTTAGGAGTACTGATATACCTTCACACACCTGCATTAACAAATACCTCCTAGCAAATCCTTTCTGCACTTTCTTTTTTGTTTTTACTCAGCTAGTATCCTATTCACTTGATTAAAGAAGCTAAATAATTGTTTTTGTTATATCAGTACTGATTGTACCTGTTCTTAAGCAGAATTGTATGAAGATTTTTCACTTATCTGTTTTGAACCTATTTTTATTGTGTAAATTATTGCTTTGTCTTTGTATTTGTGTATAATAAAAATCAGATTGCAAAAAAAGGACCTGTGAGTATCGTATCAGCAGGAATGCAACAGAAACAAGTATGCACTTGCCCTATATTAAAACCGGCTATTTTGAGCATAAAAAACAGACCATAAGCAGATTAAAAGTAATCAACAGCTAGCGCTTTCAACAGGCAAGCCACTAGAGTTTAAAACAGAATTTTAGAGTTGTTTAGAACACTTTGAGCAATAAAACTGCCAATTAATAGAGACATTGTAACCAACAACTAGTGTTTTCAACAACCAAGCCGCTAGTGTTTAAAACCGAGACAAAAACAGGCAAGCTGAGAACTATCGATTCTCTATAATGTGTTTAAGGCACTGCAACAACATCAAGGAGCTGTGATATGCTTAAATAAAACATATATTTTCCACCAAAACCAGTTTAGAAAGAGTCAGATTAGGCAATCACAACAGAGTTAGACATACCAGACAGATGAGGACGTTGCCGACAGGTTCTAGGTACACCAGGCATTTGAAAATGGTGGGTTTCAGTAGGTGTACATGAAACCTCGCTTACATGGTTGGGAGTGGAGTTATAAGGATATTGCGGTCCCTAGGAGTGGGGCTATTGCAATCCTTAGGTTATACCAGTCTGCTTTAGCTCAGCTAGGTAAGTATAATATCTTATATTTAAGGTTTCCACTTAAATTATGTTAGGTTTGTAGATTCAGTAAATTAGAATTAACATTTAGGGATTATCTGTTTATAATACAATTTTCTGCAGTAATTTGCTATAGCTGGTATAAATATAAAGGTGTTTTAATAGTTGTTCCAAATGTTAGTGAGCAGGGATATATATCTGTAAATAGGGTTGGGAGAAGCCAAAGTCAGAAGGGACAAACAATGGTGCCTCAGACCCCAGACAGCAGCTTACATGAAATATTATACAATATTTTGTAACCACCTTGGCTCTTTGGTGTAAGTTGCTTTCTGTAATTTATTTCCAGCAGAGTGGTGTGGTGTTCTTTCCTTAGTCTGGGAGCTTAGAGGGATTTAATCACAAGGGAACTACCCCTATGCTTGTCAAGTGTTCAGATGTGTTGCACTCCCTTGGTTAGCCAGATAATTGTCTCGTTGAATCAGTGCTCTACCCTGATAGACATAATTTCTGGACACAAGTATACGTAACTCCCTCGGTGACTTGATATTGCACATTATAGTAATAAAATACTAGTATACTGAGGCTTATGCATTCTGGGTGAAACTTGGGAAGGAGGAAAAACAATGAATACTTCTAGTACTCAACATTGAGTCTCTTCAAAAAGCAATGTACAGCTTGCCATTGCTTCTCTACATGAATTCTCCTTGAAAATGCATGGATTTCAAGAAAATGTAGATAATCTGTTGTACTTTATCCTGATAAAGGTCATATGATTTCTCCTCTGTATTTTTGAGGTGTATTGAAGATGTACTTTTACATTATACAGAGGACTGAATGCAAATTATTGGGACTGTTCCAAAAGATTTCAGAAGAGATTTAACAATTAAGTGAGTGGAATGGTTTACCTTTAAAATGTCAACTGTACATAGTCAAACGGCCACACCACCAAAACCTTTCCACAAAACCCGAACCGTGGAATCTTCACAAAAGAAAACGTGTGCTCACTTATACAGTCATCCAGTTTAGTTTTAAAGATTGCTAGGTAAGTACTCTGTTAATTAGGTGATGGCAGCCTATTTCTGAAACTAGTATTATATTGTGTTGGGTATCATTCATGCTGTCTGATGTTGTGGTTAAGGTTAAGTTCTCTAGAATGGGTGCATGCTTTACCACTGGTTCTACTTAGATGAAGGTGTGCAAATAGTCCTGGGTCATTCTTAGCATAGAAGGATAAGCAGAGATGACCCATCAGGAGTCTGCATGTGAGTGGAGGGACAGGGCTTTCAGTCTCTCAAAGTAGCTAACAGTACTGAGATCCAAAATCTTTTGGGTTAGGAAATGTTGCAATCTCTCAAGTTAGATTTAGGTAAATGCTAATGGGTGCATTCTATTCAATGATGGCTCTAGCAAGAGATGAATAAATTGGGACTATAACTTCTTTGGACCTTGATGTCTAACACACAAAGCCACTGTGTAGGACAGAATTGTCCAGTGATGGTTCTACACTTACTGAGATTATTGTCAGTCATGAATCTGCATTAAATTTAGTCAAAGTCTGATTATTTATTTATTTATTTTTTACTTCTCAGCATTTTGGAGACAGATTAACAAGCTATCTTTGGAGGCAGGCATTATGACCTTTTGCTAAAATTATTGCAAAATATTGCCCTATAACATGACTAAGCACAATGTCTATGAAATTAGTTTCTTGAGGGCTGCTCAATATCAGCATTCATGAAGTTTGTCATTCAGCTGAAAATACTATGGATGTCTGGCTGAAAAGTATATATAGCTGGCAAATCTATCAGCCTGTCTAATTTGGCAAGCATTTTCTTGTTAAGTTTGCCAAGTTTCCGAACTTAATATCCAAATGCTGTCTGAACTCTTAAAGTGTGACACAGTTGTTACATAATTCTGTCCCAAATGATAGCACTACTCTTCTGCCTCAGTGACACTGATTAGCTTTCCAGTATATTTCATGAAATAGTCATCAGAGTAGCTCCTTTATTATGAGTGTGTAGTATACTTAATGACATTTTTTAAATTTGTAATGTTCATTATATGTATAACTGAAACCTAGAATACAACCATTTTTTTATATCACACTATGCCGATAATTATTTGCAGATATTTTGAAACATCATCTTATTCATCCCAGCACAAACATACACAAACAAGCATGTGTGCATGTGCGCACACACACACACACACACACACACACACACACACACACACACACACACACACACACACACACACACACACTCTCAGTCATTCTCTTTATCTCCCTATCACTGGAAAATTAATTGAAAATGAGTAAGATATATTTTTATTTCTATCTAACCTATTCTTATTTTTTAACTGTCCGTCTTTATTCTTTACTGTTGCAGGCTACTAGCAATGCAAATTAACGGTCAACATTATTGCATGCTTCTAAGCTTTATTTGCTACTAGATTCCAGGACTAGTGCAACAGCCAAGTTGATGAGTGACTGAAAAATATGTTTCTCTATGGCAGAAAATGCAGAAATCATGGTTAACAGTAGCACCAGCAGAAATTTCTGTTGTTGCTTAAATTTCTTATTTACCTTTTAACTAGGGCTGTGACATAGCATTTCATATACTGCTGCCAGCCTTTTCTCAATGATACAGAACAAATTCAAAAATAATTTATGGGCAGAAGTATTATTTCAAGGATATTTTAAACATCTTTACTACTTACTTTAAACTATAAAGTAATAAGCTGATTTGCATGAAAATGAGTTTTCTGAAAAATAAGATGCACAAGACCATAATATCTGCAGCTTAATGGTTATTTACCTTATTATTTGTCCTAACTCATATACTTTTAGATTAATCAAATTTTAGGATTCTTCTGCCATCACAGCACATATTTCCGAAAATCAGGGATAGTACTGAATTTCTTGAATATGAAGGATTTCAAGATATAACAGTCTGTATAATTTTTATTTTACATTTGTTGACCAGGAAAGTCTGACTGGATACATGTCCATTTTCAGCGGAAGAAAATCTCCAAGGTACAAACAGAAAAGATATTGGATAACACATGTTAAATAGAGTTATAGACTCTTTCAGATAATCAATTTATACAATCTTACATTGGAGAATACGTGTTAAACACAGTTACAGACTATTTCAGATACGCAATTTATACAATAACACATGAATTAAGGTTTAATAAGGAAAAGACCTAGAAATTGCAATTCAATTAAGTAGCAAATGGAAATATTTGCATACAGTAATATGGAGAGTTCTAGTCTGGTTTGAAACAAGGACATAGCCAGTGTGATGCAAAATACTGTTTTAGCTTTTTCTTGAATTGACTTATGGTGGGTTCTAGAGTAATGTCAGCAGGAAGTGTGTTCCAAATTTTACCAACAGATTTGGTAAATAGAGAGACACCAGCTGAATTGTTGGTTTTGACAGTTTGGACTAGTAGTCTGTTAGAAGATTGAAGTGTTTTGAGGTTGCTATAGGGGTACATAATACTTTTGAGTGCATGAGTATTTTCAGTTTGATTAAGTACTTTATATGCCACTATTAGCTGGTTGCACTGAATTAGGCAAGGCAGTTCTAACCATCCAAGATATTTTAGGTTGTTACAGTGGTGTGACCTATAGGGCATACCGGTGGCGAATCTGGTAATGTGATTATAGCAGCTAGATGGTTTGCTAAGTTCAGTTTTGCTTAAGTTGGAGAGTAAATGGGAAGCATAGAGAAGAGTCAATAGTGACCTAAGCTTTTTATTGATGGTTTTAATAGTTTGATTGACATGCAAATCAAATTTAAAGTTATTGTCAATTATAACACCTAGGAGTTTTGTATTGGAGTCTGGGGAGATTGCGGTGCCATTATTAGATATTATGGAGAAAGATAAAGCAATGGACTGACTAGTGGGGGAGAAAAGCAGCAACTTTGTTTTATTGGGGTTTAAAATCAGACAATGATCAGAGAGCCAATTTTCAACTGTGTTAAAAGTATTTTGTATAGTGTCCACAGATCTGACTAATAATAATAATAATAATAATAATAATAATAATAATAATAATTCTACTACATTACTGCTACTAATACTGCTAATAATTCTACAACAAAGAAACTAAAAAGTACTTTTACAGCACTTAACAATATGCACTCATATGCGATGGAATTCTCTTCATGTAGCAAATAGCAGAGAAGGGACAAACATACCTCACAATATTTTACATGCACCAAATCTGTTCATTAATAAAAATGTGGCTTTATTTTTCAGGACTATACAGAAATGACCTTCTGCAGCAGTTTCTTGAGTCTTGGTATAATCAGAAGTTTCTAGGGACTCACTGCAGCTTTGGGGATAACAGGTGCCTCACAAATCAGATGCTGAGCATAGGATATGGTACAAAGTAAGTTCAGTCATGACTGTTAAGTCAATTCTTATGCTATGGGATGACTGTATAAGATGAGCAAAAAGCTAACTATTGCAAAGATAAGACAATGATGTAAAAGAAAACAGAAAGTAAATAGCAGTACAAATTTATATATGTTATCTATAAGAGCTCCTAGAGGACAGTCATGGTTACATTGTGACATGGGTTTTAACTAGAGAGAAAATAAATTGAAAGACATCAATCTAGTCACAATGAAATTCAAAAGTAGAAAGTAGGTTTTCACATGGAATATAATACACTCACATGTCTTCCTTCATGTAACAAACTCAAATATTACTGTTTCTTGGGTTAAACTGAAAAAAACTCTTTCAGGATTTTGCAGCTTAACCTCCCCAAAAACTTTTTGAAGTTTAAATGTAACTAGAATGTGGCCGTTTGGATCATGATAGAACTCTTATCAGTCACATGTTCCTCTCCACACATGCACTTCTGTGGGATCTTATCCCTAGTCACTTTCTTCATGATGAGATATTGCTCAAACATCAATTCACAGCCGATGGTTGAGGCATATACTACTAAGATTCTCTTCCGATGAAACCTGAGAATCTGTTTCCTGTCCTCCTCACCCCAGTGCATGAGCCCTGTGACTGAATCACCTTCCTTTATTAGCTATTTAGCAGCATAGAATAATGAGTTTAACCTGCACCAGGGACAAGCAGAATACAAATCTGCTTGTTGCATTTCATCACCAAAAGTACATGATGTACCATCATGGAGTTCTCGTGGTGCAAACCATGCTGGATGTACAGCCACTATAGCACAAATAATGCTGCCCTAAAGAAATCTGTTTTTTGCAGATGGTTACACAGTATGGTATGGCACTGCAACTTCATTCCTGACATTGGCTAATCTGCAGGAATAAAAGCTGATACGAAGTTCTGAGAGACAATTGGCCATGCAAGTAAAAGACTAAAAATGAAGAAGAGACTGACCGCGCACTCTTTTCATCTGCTATCTCTGCAAAAAGGTGTTGCTATAATACAGTAACTAGCTTTACATTATATCAGTAGGGTTGGCTGAAACTACATTTCTTTCTTCTTACAAGATGTATGACATTTAATATGGTGTAGTGACGTTAGCCATGTGTGGCAGGTGTGAGTGCATTCTTTGTTGTTCACATTTCCTCAACCCCTTCTTTGCATGCTTCAGGTATACTGCAAGGTCAAGATGCTACTCAGAGACCCCAACCCAATATCTGAGGTGGCTGAATCAACAGACTCACTGGACCAAGTCTTACTTCCGAGAGTGGCTCTACAATGCTTTATGGTGGCACAAGCACAAGAAACACAAAAACATCTGCAGATGCTCTCAATAATAATCTGCTCAAGCAACAGAGACCTCCAAAGCAGAAATGCAAGCAGCCTCCATCCCCCAACACAACCCAAATGACATATAACCTGCAGACTCAGTGTGCCAATAAACCACAGCCCATAAGGCAAACCAACGTAGCCAACACACTAGTCATAGATGACTCTATAGTCAGGCACACTGATGTCCCACTCACCAGGATAAACAAGGAGAAGGTTACTGTCAACTGCCTGTTGGGGTCAGGATCTACCACATAAACCATGCACTCAGGTCACTCCACAACAAGTACAAATATGACTCTGTCATTGTCCATGTTGGTGTGGACGACCTGAGATGTAAGTCCCTAGACTACACGAAAAGAGACATAAAGGAGCTTTCCGATCTTGTAGCTCAGGCAGGTATGACCCTAGCCCTGAGTAGCATCCTGCCATTGCCCAGAATTATACCACAGTACAAGGACAAAATGATTGACCTCAACAATTGGCTAAGCTTCTGGTGTCATTCTAAGGGGATCCAGTATCTGTCTGCCTGGGACAACATGGTTGACATACCAAGATGCTTTGCCAGAGATGGCCTGCACCTGTCGCCCCTGGGATTCCGGATACTGGCTAAGGATCTTGCCACCCCTATATTCACCACCATAACAGGAACAGGCAAGAAAAAACTGAGGGTAATGCTACTCAATGCTAGAAGTCTAAATCTCAAAATGCACTCACT
Organism: Protopterus annectens; assembly: GCF_019279795.1. Classification (NCBI taxonomy): domain Eukaryota; kingdom Metazoa; phylum Chordata; order Ceratodontiformes; family Protopteridae; genus Protopterus; species Protopterus annectens. The sequence continues at coordinate 1,081,637,897 of NC_056741.1, forward strand.
CGAGGCACTCCTTACGATGGAGAACATTGATATCTGTGCAGTGACTGAGACCTGGTTCAATGCTCTAGAGAGCACCCCTGCATTACCAGGCAATAACACATACAACACTTTTCGGCCATCTAACCTGGAACAGAACACCAAAGGTGGAAGTGTGACCATAATCATTAAGGATATCCACACCTCTAGGCTAGTTGTGCAGCATAATGCATCTGAGATTATCCAAGTGCAACTAACTCTGGACAAAACTGCAATCCAAATTGTAGCTTGCTACAGATCCCCCACCATGCCCCAGGACTCCCACTTCTCTTTTCTTGATATACTGGAAATATTAGGGTTCAACCAAACAATCTAATAATGGGTGATTTCAACTACCCCACCATTAACTGGGAAAACTACTCATGTACCAACTCCTTCATTCAACGCTTTCTGGAATTCATAAAATCCAATGCCCTGGAACAACTTATCCACATCCCCACCAGGGTCAACAATATCCTAGACCTAGTCATTACCAACATGAGTGACTGGTGTTCCACACCTCAAATCAACTCCTTGTTAGTTAGATCTGACCATAAGCTAATCACCCTAGATATCTGCATCCCGCCCCCACCCACCATTACGGAAACCACAGTAAATAATTTCTCCAAAGCCAACTTCATGCTTCTTAAGACAGAAGTGGCGAACTTCATGACACCCATGCAGATGGACAATACAGTTATGACTGCTGAATCCTACACAAATGCACTCTATAAGCACTTACAGGAGTGCATGGATCGTGCTATCCCAAACAGAACCAAGATTTTATCCTCCAAAAAAAAGGAAGCCAATCTGGTGGTCCCTTGCCATAAACAAACTCTACAACAGAAGGAAGAAACTATTGTAAAAGAGAGTAAAATCCCATGAGTGGAGGAGCTCCCTGGTCAGCTTCAGTAAGAAGCTAAGATCCTTTATAAGATCCTCCAAAGCTAGATACAAAAACAAAACTGCCACTGATTCTAAGGGCAACTACAAAGCATTCTATAGCTATGTCAAGAATCTCAATGGCAACATCCAAATCTGCTCTGAGTTACAGCACAACGGCATGAAAATTACAGAACCAACTGATATTGCCAACATCCTGGCAGATAGGTTCAGTGTTAACTTTACCCCCTTCTCACCCCCTAAAGGGTCCATATCTATACAGGAAGAATGCAGAGTCCCTGTAATCACATATATGCAGGTAAAAGCTGCACTCTCTAAAACCAAAAACACAGCATCCATGGGACTGGACAACATCCCAGGCTGCATTTTACATGAACTTCAGAATGAACTGGCTCCCCACCTAAGCACCATGTTCAATCATAGTCTCACATCAGGCTTTGTATCCACAAAGAGGAGCCACCACTGATCCTGGGAGCTATCTCCCTGTTAGCCTGACGAGCCTGGTCTGCAAGCCCATGGAACATATCATCATGGAACTCATAAACAAAGACATCGGTAACCTCCAAACTCTGGACACCCCCCAGTGTGGGTCTGTGAAAGGCAGATCATGCCTTCTAAACCTGATCAACTTCTTTGAGGCAATCACCAAAGCCGTAGATGAGGGTAAGATGGTTCACACAGCCTATCTTGACCTCGCCAAGGCTTTCGACACCATCCCCCATTCTGGAATTATAGCTAAACTCACTAAACTAGGTATAAATCCCTTCATCACAAGATGGTTTGCCAACTGGTTCACTGACAGAATTGACACTGTAAAAGTTGCAGACTCCAAATCTGACTTCAAACCAGTGACAAGTGGAGTGCCACAGGGTTCAGTCCTGGGACCTGTCTTGTTTGGTATCTACTTCTCTGAAGTACAGGCTGACACAGAAGGCCTCTGACTAATGAAGTTCACAGATGACTGCAAACTAGGAGCCATAGTCAAGTCCCCAAATGATGTGGACATCCTACAGAAGGGTCTCACTGAGACAGATGCCTGCTGTCAGAGGCATGGCTTCAAGCTCAATGCCAAAACGTGCATTGTCATCCCCTTTGGTAAAAACTCTATACCCATGAACTACCACATAAACGGCAGTCTACTTAACACCGAATGTGTGATAAGAGACCTTGGGACCCAGGTAGACAGTAGTTTCTCCTTTGATAATCACATTGCCACAGTAGCCAGGAAATCCTTCTATGTGGCACACCTCATCACAAAAGGGTTCTCATCCAGGAAAAAAGAGGTCATTGTTCCCCTCTACTCAGCACTCATTAGACCATTTATAGAGTACAATGTCCCTTTTGGAATGTACCTCACAAGGCATCTGCAACAGCTGGAAAGGCCACAGAAGTACCTCACAAAAAGATGCCCTACACTGACCGTCTCAAAAAACTCCAGCTTTATTCTGTAGCATATCACCTACTCCAAGGAGATCTCTGCCTGACATATAAAGCTATGTTAAACCTAGAGCTGTTAAGACATGCTATACCTTAAGAAATCCCAATCCCTCTGAGCTACATGCTCTAGGGACCTAAACCTTGTCACCACAATAAAAAGGATATGCTGGAGTGATAGATTCCTGTCCCAGAGACTTCCCATACTCTGGAACAAGCTACCCATCTATGTCAAGCAAAGTTCCTCATTAGCACTCTTCAAGAAAAATCTTGATGAGTGGATGGGAAATAGGAAATACGCCCCGGGGATCACTTCTGTGGCTCTGCTTGAGAGGGGCACAGGAAATTAACTTTCTTGGGTGACGTAAGCCAGGGAACCTTGTTGGCTAGGCTTACTTAGGCCCTTAGGTCAATAGCTTAGTACCTACCTATAAACCTATGAAAGAAAGATAATAGTCTGTTGGAAACATATAATGTAATTATACAACAAAAATAACAGACAGGAAATTTAATACATGTATCATGAAGTATAAACCAAAACTTGAAGGATTAATGTCTACTATTGACCTGCAGGATTCATAAATTTACAGTAAGAAAAATTCCAGCACAAGCAATGGTATCAGATATTTTTGACAATGTTCAGAAGAGACAGTACTAAGAAACAAATGACTTCAACTTTTAAGAGAGATAACAGATGCATTGCATAAATGTATAAGGCTCATGTGGGCACTGTCAACAGGTGCAAGAAATATCACCACACATGAATATTCAACACCAAGTAGTTATCCTTTATTAGCTCCTATATGACAAATAGGAGTGATGGAGCTGAGCAACCTGGAAATTTGTGTGGGTTTTAGTACACAGTCATACAGAAGAATGAGAACATGCAGAGTGTAACTACCTACACAGTAGTTGAAAGTTTGTATCATGAACTGATGTGACAGACAGAACATGTTGAAGGGACAGATATGTGTGTCAAAGATCACTACTTCTTTGGAACAGGCTTCCCATACATGTGAAGCAAACCTCTTCCATAACCATATCCAAGTAAATATTAAAATGGTTCTTGTGCCAATAGGCTAGTACCCACCTTTGAATCTATTACCTAGCCAGATCATGTACAATACAAGTGACAGTTTACACTAATACACAATATTTCTTGTCAAGAAATACTAAGAAAACAGCAGCATTTATTTGAAGTGTAATTTGTGAGTATTTTCAAAGAGGTAGCCAAAATCATACACCCACAATTATCATTCCAAAAATGCAGTGGAAATGGGGTGTATATCACAGTATGAATGTAAAATATAAGCAGAGGTAAACTCACTAGGGGAACAACTAGGACACTAGGAGACTGGGACAGTAGAAAGGTAGGTTACATTGTTTTGAGATTAAATTCCCTTTTCTATTTATACAAAGAAGAGGGCAGAGGGGAAGAAAGAAATTACAGAATGCAAAAAGAGGCCAGGTATGGTAAGAGGGGGGTATGATAGTGCATGAGGGATGGCAAAAAACATAAACAATATAGAAAAGGAAGTAATGAAAAGGACTATACATTTGATGCAGAGGGTGGACAAATGCTTACGGGGAGGGATGGATCATGTACAAGTTATGGGACAAGTCACAACAGGAATGGAGTCACTTCACTTAGGACAAAGGTTTGGATGCTGGCTAAAAAAGAGTGGTGGTGATGCAGAGGTGACCTAAACAGAACTACAGCCATACAATGATCCTGTGTGGGCCTGTCAAATGGAGGATTTCATGAGGTAGACAGAGCAGAAGTATTTTGAACTTTCTGCAACTGACCATGTTCTGCTTCTAGAAGATAAGAATGTGGTGCAACTAGGAGTTCTACAGATTTTCAGGAGATTTGGCATATTCTTAAGCCTATAAGTTTCACTCTCAAAAATATTTAATTGGAATTGCGGACAAGGGAAGAAAACCTGTACAGAGATTGTCTCAATCCCAAAAGAGTGAACATAATTTGGGGATTAAACACTACTTCATGAGAAAATAGATTCTGGTGAACAATTGGGAAGGCCCAGCCCAACAGGGCTGATGTAAAGAAGTCCTCACCTCCTTGTATTCCTCCCTGGTTAAACTCATTATTGGGTACAACACCACAATTGGGATGGACATTACTAAGCATATCAAGCAAATGGAGAGACACCAGAGCTTTGGAACTAAAAAGATCAGGGATTTAAAAGACTTTAACTACCAAGAAAGCCTCAAGGCTTCGTTCTTATACTCAATTTCACATAGATTCCTTATGGGTGATGTGAGGGCTTCGAGGGATGCAGTAATCCAAGAACCATTATATCTCAAAAATCAAACAGTCCAGATAACATTATGGCCAGAGACTTAAATCTACTGCAATCAATAAATAAGGTTAGGAAGAGAGATAGATTTGTCACACAGTGCTATCCCTTTTCTGGAGCAAACTCTCTCTCCAAATAAAGCAGAGCGACATACTGTCTGCTATTAAAAAAAAATGAACAACTGGATAGGTATTCAAAAATTCACCCCTTGTATTGCAGGCCTGGATGCAAAGCTTAAGGTTTGATATTTACCAGGTGGAAATGGCATTGTGGCTCAATTGCCCTGTAACTCCTATGATCCTATGAAAGGGTTTGTTAGACAGTTGGAGTAATAGGGTGGGGTCATTGAGTTGGTGAACTGAGATGGTTAGGCTGTTTTTTTTTTTTTCACAGGTGTTATACTTAATGAGACATACTAGAACTGGCCTGATTCTGAATGTTTAAGACAGCTTTGTGTGGAAGGATGAAGTTATACGACTAGGAAAGAAGAGAACAAGGATAAGAAGGACTGTGAAGGGTTGCAGATCGACAGTTTTGTGAGATATGTAAATGTGTTAAATACAAGTCATTAACTACGGAGGTGGGAAACTAAAGAGGTGGGGTGTATTAAGAGGGAATGAGGAGAAAGGGAATAAGGTGATCAGCTGCCTCATGCAGCTTGAAGGAATTAAATGGCTGGATGATTCACGCACAATTATGTGGTGCAGAGGGATGAAGCCATGACTATGTCTCAGAAGACCTGAGTTCAATTAGCTGCTCAGGGGATGGCACAGACTGATGGATGAAAACACAAGAAAGTAACAATGTTGGTTAACCCATTCTTGTTAGAAATCATGGTGTTTCTTGGATGGTCACTGCCTCTTCTGTAAGTGGAGACCTACACAAATGCTATTGCCTGGGGTGGAATAGGTTTTTCTTCTCAGCACAGTGACAGTAGCTTTCTGTGGGTGTGAGTTTTAGAGAATGCATATGTCATGGGAAGACACTAGAGACCCAGATGTAATAAATCACCAACATTTACCCCTTGGTGAAGGGGTTAGAGCAAGGATATGTAATTATTTATTTATGTATCTAAGTATTTATGTATGCATTTCTTTCTTTCTTTATTTATTTATTGTGTGTGTGTGTGTGTGTGTGTGTGTGTGTGTGTGTGTGTGTGTGTGTGTGTGTGTGTGTGTGTGTGTGGTGTAGGGGACAACCTGTATCTTGTGATCAGATGACGTAGATGTCTAAATGGAAGAAAAACCTGGTGGACAGGGCTAGATGGACATGTTGTTTTCAAATCAAATAACGAAGCAGCAAAGCTCAGGAATACAGGACCCGGAAGCAAGATTACAAGTGGACAATTGGCCTCTTTGAAGTACAAAGGCTACTCGATCTTTTTTAAAAAACTTTTATTGTGAAAGTAAAACAACAAATAATCACCAAGCGCTTTCACTCGGATAAATCCGAGCTTTATCAAGGAAATAGCGAGTCTGTGATTTACATCATTAAATACTTTCCATTAGATCACATGACTGCTTAAATAATTAACTTGTAGTTACCTTTTGTGAAAAGGAATGTTTAAAAAACAAATGTTTTAAAACTCTTATGTTAATATATTGTTTCTTTCACATCTAAAACTGTATGCCATCCTTACATAAAATAACTTTTACAAAGGACCTATCCCAGAAAATGTTTAATGTTCTCGTGAACTTAGGAACTAACTGTCAACAAAATAAATAAAAAACATACTGTGTGTGAAAAAATTTTATGTGTAAAATTTTATGTAAAAATTCTGTAGTAAGTATTCTATAAAACAGACAGAATTGATGTTGTAAATGAAAATAATTAGTAATAACAATACCCTAAACACCTCTTCCTACAGTCTAAAGTAATTACCCACAACATGCTGTTTAATAAGCCTATTGCTTGGGTAAACCAACAACTATCCACTAAAAGAGGTCTAAAAAGTCCAAAATTTACTCAATGGGAATGCCATAGACTATCTACTTTCCTAAAGGCGAGCATGTCTCAGTTTTAAAACACTACTAATATTGAGACTATCATTCAAGCCGGGAAACCTGGTGCAATCCAGTTTGAGTTGCCAGAATAACTCCTGGTATTCCAACCTGGTTTCCCAGCTGCCCCCATGAGTGTCTGGTGTAATCTGTTCCAAAATTACAAATTTTATAGTCATGTCTTTACAAGCCAAAGAATGCTTATAGAAAGCATTGCTCTCCTTACAATTAATAATGTCATTAAAGTGCTCGTATACCCTTCTCCTAAAAACTCTTTTGGTCTTGCCCACATAAAAACTATGACAAGCCATACAACATCCAAGGTATACTACCCCTTTCACCCCACAATTAAAGTGTCTCATAGAAGTAAATCTAAACTTCCTAGAGGGAAGATATAAGGAATTTTGGTTTAACATAGCATGGCATTGCCTACAGTTCCCACATGCGTAAGTGCTGAGTTTCCTCTTGACAATGTCTAATTTATCATCTTGCTTAACTTCTAAGAGTTCCTTTAAATTCATGTCTCTTTTCCTAACAAAATGTGGAATTAATGGGGTGTGGGCTTTAATGTCTTCCTGCAACCTAAGGATGGGCCAATATTTACAGATAATTTGTTCAATTTTGTCCGAGTTACTGGAGAAGGTATGTACAAAACTGTTTTTTACCTGAGAAGTGTCTATCTGTTGACTGTAAGACAATTCAGTTAATCCAGAACCCAATAAAGGGGCATATTTAACTTCTCTATTTTGACTCACTTCTAATACTAAACTCTCTATTAAGCTTTCATGAGAATTATTTTGACTTATTTTCTAAGGGTTTCCACTTCGTCCCTTTAAGGCCTTCTTTTATGGTTAACACCTTAATTGACTTGAATATGTTTTTGAGACAATTGAATTTAAACCTGTTTTTCAAAGGACAAGAGAATCCTGGTAAAACCCTCTCTAGGAAGAGTACCTTTAATCCTCCTATTCATCCCTCATTAAAAAATATTTGAGGAACTTGTGGAGAATGATATCAGGAAGCTTGAACAACAAAATTATACTAAGGTGCCTAATAATATATCTGAAGATCAAGTAGCACTCATTAAACATCTGAGAAAAGAGGGATGTAGGGTTATGAAGCTGGACAAAGGAGGGGGAACAGTCCTGATGTATACCATTGACTATGAAGCATTTATACATGATATGTTGCAGGACCCTGCACAGTACGACTTAGTCTCAAAAAATGAGATTCATATAGCATATGCCAAAATAAATTACCAGTTACAAGATCATTTACTACAAAATGTGATCAATGAACAACTTTACAATTATTTTTTTGTTAAAACACCTAAGATTGCCCAAATTTTTGGGATACCCAAGACCCCCAAGTCACTAGACCCACTTAAATTTAGACTGATTGTTTCTGAGGAGGGAAGTGTTACAGAACCCTTGGCAAAATTTATTGATTTTTCATTGAAACAACAACTAGCTAAAATAAAGCATATTTGCAAGGATTCTTGGGACTTCCTGAAAGGGATTGACCAAACTTTTTTTCATCCGAAAATAGTTATGGTCACAGTAGATATTATTGACCTGTTTCCGAGTATTCCACACCAGACAGGTTAAGAGTGGTTTGGGTATTACTTAAGTACTGAATCAGGGTTGAGTTCTGGAACAATGAATCTTCTGTTAGAACTCATGGAGCTGGTACTAGAAAACAACTTTATGCACTTTAATGGCGAATTTTATCGCCAAAAAAAGGAGTGGCAATGGGGGCCTTGTGTGCCTCCCTTTATGCCAACCTTGTGTTGTATTATTGGGAAAAGAGCTTCATCTTTACAAGTGCATGGTACCAGGATATAATATATTATCAAAGATTTCTAGATGACATCTGTATCTTATGGAAGGGGGACGAGAAGAGCCTATTAGATTTTTTTAGGTTATATTAACAACACAACACCATTTTTGAGGTTTACTCATAAGATCAAGAATGACAGGCTGCACTATTTGGACATCACCCTTTTTAAAGATTACGTTAATCAATGCTTCCAGTCAAAAAATATATAGGAAGAGTTCCTTTTCGAATGCCTACCTTAATTATCACAGTGGACACCCCTTTTATCAAAAAAAGGGAATAGTAAAGGGACAATTGATCCAGGCTTCACGAATGTCTAGTACTCAGGACATTTTCAAGGAAGAAGTTATGACTTTAAAGAAGATCTTTATGGAAAAGGTTTACCCTGAAAGCTTAATAGAGAGTTTAGTATTAGAAGTGAGTCAAAATAGAGAAGTTAAATATGCCCCTTTATTGGGTTCTGGATTAACTGAGTTGTCTTACAGTCAACAGATAGACACTTCTCAGGTAAAAAACAGTTTTGTACACACCTTCTCCAGTAACTCGGACAAAATTGAACAAATTATCTGTAAATATTGGCCCATCCTTAGGTTACAGGAAGACATTAAAGCCCACACACCATTAATTCCACATTTTGTTAGGAAAAGAGACATGAAATAAAGGAACTCTTAGAAGTTAAGCAAGATGATAAATTAGACATTGTCAAGAGGAAACTCAGCACTTACGCATGTGGGAACTGTAGGCAATGCCATGCTATGTTAAACCAAAGTTCCTTATATCTTCCCTCTAGGAAGTTTAGATTTACTTCTATGAGACACTTTAATTGTGGGGTGAAAGGGGTAGTATACCTTGGATGTTGTATGTCTTGTCATAGTTTCTATGTGGGTAAGACCAAAAGAGTTTTTAGGAGAAGGGTATACGAGCACTTTAATGACATTATTAATTGTAAGGAGAGCAATGCTTTCTATAAGCATTCTTTGGCTTGTAAAGACATGACTATAACATTTTTAATTTTGGAACAGATTACACCAGACACTCATGGGGGCAGCTGGGAAACCAGGTTGGAATACCGGGAGTTATTCTGGCAACTCAAACTGGATTGCACCAGGTTTCTCGGCTTGAATGATAGTCTCAATATTAGTAGTGTTTTAAAACTGAGACATGCTCGCCTTTAGGAAAGTAGATAGTCTATGGCATTCCCACTGAGTACATTTTGGACTTTTTAGACCTCTTTTAGTGGATAGTTGTTGGTTTACCCAAGCAATAGGCTTATTAAACAGCATGTTGTGGGTAATTACTTTAGACTGTAGGAAGAGGTGTTTAGGGTATTGTTATTACTTACTATTTTCATTTACAACATCAATTCTGTCTGTTTTATAGAATACTTACTACAGAATTTTTACATAAAATTTTACACATAAAATTTATTCACACACAGTATGTTTTTTATTTATTTTGTTGACAGTTAGTTCCTAAGTTCACGAGAACATTAAAAAAAAAAATTTATGGGATAGGTCCTTTGTAAAAGTTATTTTATGTAAGGATGGCATATAGTTTTAGATGTGAAAGAAACAATATATTAACATAAGAGTTTTAAAACATTTGTTTTTTAAACATTCCTTTTCACAAAAGGTAACTACAAGTTAATTATTTAAGCAGTCATGTGATCTAATGGAAAGTATTTAATGATGTAAATCACAGACTCGCTATTTCCTTGATAAAACTCGGATTTATCCAAGTGAAAGCGCTTGGTGATTATTTGTTGTTTTATTTTCACAATAAAAGTTTTTTATAAAGATCGAGTAGCCTTTGTACTTCAAAGAGGCTAATTGTCCACTTGTAATCTTGCTTCCGGGTCCTGTATTCCTGATCTTAGCTGCTTCATGGTTTTGGTTGCTTCTTTTTTCAAATCAAATAAACTAAGCTGACCAATGGAAGACAACATCTTAGCCATGCTCAGAGTTATATGGAAATTATACTTCCATGTCTTAGTCTGAGCAGTAAGACACACTAAGTTGGCTAAGGTGAAGGGCATTAATCTGTGTAGCATGCAGCTGGCTGCTTAGGATCCAGGTGGGAAGATAAGGTACTCTCTTTGCTGACTGAATGATAGCAGCTTTGGATGGCTTTTGCCATCATGCTGAGTATACCAGGTAGAGGGGAAATGAATGGGCTCATTTCCAATAGGAAAATGCATGATAGTCAGCAGGCATAGGGACAAAACCACCTAGAGAAAAGCCTGGAAATCAGACTGGTATTTACAAAGAGGATGGCTTGGAAGAATTAGTGGAAGACACAGGGACTGTAGAGGATTGCTACATAGTGAGTGGGTGGAAATAGAATGAGCTCACCTTTGTGCTGGAGGTCATTATGAAGTGGAAAAGAAGACTATTTAAGGAACTTAATCAGGTAAAGGAATTATGGAATCCAGGAAAAAAGACTGGTTGATGTATAAAGACTTCATAGGATCATAGGAAGTTACTAGGCTATTGGTCCTGAGGCCCTTTTTAGCCTAGCCAAGAGTTTAGCCCATGCATAGACAAATCAGCACCTGATGCCCCTGTCCAGCAGGGACACATGTGGAATCCCTGGGATGTATTTTCCATTTCCCATCCAGTTATCCAGATTGTGCTTAAAAAGGGGTAAAGAGGTACTCTGCTTGGCATGGAGAGGGAGTCTATTCCACAGATGGAGAGTCTCTGGGACTCAAATCTGTCTCGCCAACAAGTCCTATTAATGTCACAGACCAGGATGAGGCCATGTGTGCGGGTTACTTGAGTGGAGCTTGACTTGCGGATATGTAGCAGTCCCATCAAGGCGTGGTCCGATGTCGCCTTGTATGGCAGGCATAGGTCACCTCTAAGGAGTCTGTATGAAACAAAGTAGAGGGATAGGGCTTTTAGCCTATCTGCGTATGGTAGATTTTTGAGGCCCCAGATTCTCCTGGTGACGAACCTCTGTGTTGTCCCCAGCTGCTGCACGTGCTTTGCGAGGTACATGCAGAATGGGGCGTTATACTCAATAATGGGTCTTATAAGGGAAGAATACAGGGATGTTATGACCTCCTTGTCCCTGAATGAGATACCCTTAATTATGAGGTGCACCATGTAGAAAGCTTTCCATACAATGGAAGCAACATGGTGGTCAAAAGTCAGGTTACTATCAATCTGGTGCATGAATCCCTCACGACTGACTGTGTGCTTAGGACATTGTTGTTAATGTGATAATTTCTGGGGATGTCACTCTCCCCAAAGGGGATGATGATGCATTTTGTTGTATTCAGCTTGAGGCCATGTTTCTGGCACCACTCATTTGTTTGGGTGAGACCCTCCTGGAGGATGTCCACGTCACTAGGGGAATTTATGACAGCTCCCAGCTTGCAGTCATCTGCAAACTTGGTCAGCCATAGCCCACTGGTTTTGGCCTGCACCTCAGAAAAGTATTTCCCAAATAACAGAGGCCCCAAGACCAAACCCTGGTGTACACCACTCGATATGGGTCTACTGCTTGAGGAGGCTTCCCCTATTTTGACTAGGTGGGTTCTGTTAGTGAGCCAGGTAACTACCGATCTGCTAACATATAGATTGATGCCTAGTTCACAGAGTTTATCTATTATGCCCGAGTGAGAAACAGTGTGGCCCGGTCAAGGTAGGTGATGTGCACTGTCTTCCCCTCATCCATGGCTTTGGTGACTGTCTCAAAAAATTCTACCAAATTTAATAGACATGACCTCACCTTGATGAAACCAAACTATGTGGGATTGAGTGTTTGGAGGTTGCCAATGTCCTTGTTAATGAGGTCCATGATAATCCATTTCATGGCCTTGCAGATCAGGCTAGTTAGGCTGAAGGGTCTATAATTTCCTGGATCAGTGGAAGCTCCACTTTTGTGTAAAGGAATGACAGTGGCTGCCCTCCACTCAGCTGAGACAAAGCCAGTACTCGGGATTTTGGTTGAATAGGACATCTAATGGTGCTGCAAGTTCCTGCCTGAATTCATGTAGGATGCAGCCTGGGATGTTATTGGGTCCCATGGAGGCTGTATTTCTTGCCTTTAAGAAAGCAGTGATGACCTGATCCCTAGATATAAGGGGAAGGGGCAGGATACTGGGAATGTCCTGATTTACTGATGGGGACAGAGGGGTGAAACTTTTGCTGAATCCGTCAGCCAGCAAGTTTGCTATATCTACAGAATTTGTATATGTGGTGTCCTTGACCACCATTTCTGAACAGATCTGGGTGCTACCTTTGAGATTGCGGACATATGTGAAGAAGGCATTATGATTATCTCTAGCAGATGTGGCCAATTTGGGCTCAAAGTTTGCTTTGGAGGATGTCATTAGTGCTCTTATTTACTTGTTAATCTAAGGAGAGATTGCTTCCAGTTGGGCACCTGCTCCTTCTTGGTCCTAGACAGCAATTTTTATTTCTTTTGTTATGGAGTTTATTTATTTCAGATATCGACCAGACAGGTTTAATATTCCTTGTGGAGGATGATATAGTCCTGTCAGGTATTCCTGATTCCATGCATCTATATAAATTTTCGTATAGTAATTTAGTATAGTTTTGGATACTGGTGCCAGTTCTGGGGGGGGGGGGGGCTGTGAAGCTGTTTATACCATCCCTCAGGAGGCTGTAATCAGCTTTGGAAAAGTTTTTTTTTGTTTGACCCTAGATAGTGGGGATCAGGGGAGATGGTGACTTTGAACATGACCACTTACAAGGGAGGATGATACTGCAGGGATTCTGCAGTGGTTAATCATGTTGGTTAATACCAAGTCCAATATATTATCACCTCTTGTGGGTGTATCAATTAGCTGTTCCAAAGCATTTGCATTGACAAAATTTAGGAATCTCTGGGCATTTGTGTTCTGGCATGAGTGGTTCTTCCAGTCTATGTTTGGGTAGTTAAAGTCACCTAGGATCAGTGTAAAGGGTTAAAACTTGATTGATTCGAATAGGTCTAGATAGGCAGTTTGAGCATCTTGAGTCAGATTTGGAAGCCGGTAGCTAGCTATGATTTGTATAGGGATCTTGTCAGTGGTTAACTGCACTAGGAGCATCTCCTGTGCATCATACTGTTTGACCAGCCTGGAAGTGTGTATGTCTTTAATATATATTGAAACTCCACCTCCTTTGGCTTTACTACGCACAGTTTGGGGACTGAATGTATGATAGGATGAGTAACCAGGTATGGTTGGGGTGCACTCTGCAGCTTTGAACCAGGTTTCTGTGACTGCACAGATGTCAGCATTTTCCAAGGTTAAGAATGCTTCCAATGAGTGCTGTTTCATGTTTAGACTCAGCGTTTAGCAGCATGACCTTTAATTTGGATTTTGTTGAAATTTTTATGTAAGTAGTTTTAACTTCATCACTTTTTCTAAAAAAGGCACTATGTGGGAGGCAAGCCCAAGTGAGACAGATGCAGGCCATCTCTGGCAAAGCATCGTGGTCTGTTGATCAAATCTTCCCAGGCTGTCAGGTACTGCATTCTCCTGGAATGACAACAAAAACTAAGCCAATTGTCAAAGTCATTTATTTTCTCTTTGTATTGAGGCATTATTCTGGGTGACAGTAGAATGCTGCTTAAGGCTAGGGACATACCTGCCTGAGACACATATTCAGTGAGTTCAATCATGTCTCTCTTCATAAAGTCCAGGGAGGTGCATCTCAAGTCATTCACACCAATATGGACTATAACAGAGTCATAACAGTACCTGCTGTTGAGAGACTTGAGTGCGTGTGTGATATGGTGGATTCTGGCCTCTGACAGACAACTTAAACATTTGATTAAAGGAAGTGGAAAATAACACTGGAGCAGAGTTGGTAAGGAATGATTCTTGGCTAAATTAGAGATAAGAAAATGCAGAGAAGCCATAGAAGGACTTACAATTTACAAAAGGAGACCTGCCCATGGGAAAAATCAAGACAGATGAACTAGGGAAGAGGAAAAAAAGAAAGATGATGGAGAAGGAGCAAAGGTTTGGGATATATGCCTTAGGCAGAGATGTGTAGGATTAGTTAAGGATGTACAGAAAAGACTGCTACACAGGTGATATAAAACTTCCCCATGGACATTGTTAAAGGGTGGGCTGTAGTGTATTAGTTATTTGCTGATGGTGCAGAATGAACTGGGTAGGTGATTTACATAGTTGATAGCAATGTGGCAAGTTATACGGCTTAGAGTTAAAGCTACTGAGGCAGAGAAGGTAGTGCATATGTAAAAAGGTAGACAAAATGTGATGACTTTCTGAGATGGAACAGGGGAGCAACACCAGTAAAAGTAGAGAAACAGTAGAAAGGATGCCCGTGATATGCTGGGTGAAATGCAGTATTGCTAAATATTGGAGAAAGTCTAACTGATAGCGAAAGTTGAAAAATTATTTATTTATTGTTTATTTATTGCATTTGTTAACCGGGAAAGTTAACTGGGCCTGGAAAGAGCCCATTTTCAGTGGAGGCCCTGGGAGAAAAACTCCACAAAGTTACATACAAAGAAAATATAATCACATAAACAGAAAAGACAATCATACATTACAATTACAATGCATAAAACTGGAAATAGAGGCAACAGTGAATAAGCTAGTGAATGTTATTTACAATGGAGCAATAAAGTAGGAAATTGATGAAGGGAGGAAGAGAGGAATGTCAAAGGATGATCATTATGGTTGGGTAGGAAAAACTCAAAGATGGATAGATAAAAACTGGGGTGATGAACAGATAGCAGGCACAGTGTATTAGTTTGGTTGGAATGTGTGGGGACAGAAGACAAATAATGGTAAAGGTTAACATGTTCTGTGAATGACTGACAACTGACAGAATGTCAATTGCTATTTTTAACTGCAAAAATCACCAGTCAAGACAGGGAAATACAACTAAGAACCAAGACAAACCCTGCCAAACCATAATGTTCCTTAGAAATTCAAATCACCAACAAAGATATATAATGATTTTATTGATTAAAATGTAATATATAATGATTTTATTAATTATAATTCATTTTATATTTTGTATTTTTTTTTTTATTTTCTGCTTTAATAAAATGATTATATATCTTCGGTGGTGATTTGAATTTCTAAGCAACATTATTGTTATTTTTACCTTCAGCTTGCCAAGACTGGATTCTTTTAAATTAATTTGATTTTATTGATCTAATGCTTCTTGGTCAGTTATTTTATTTGTGTAATACCAGAGGACAGAGCAAGATGCTGCATGTTGTACCAGACTGCCAGCATTTGGTTGTAGTTTAGCTTAGTGATACTTTACTGCCTTTTACAGCAACACTGTAGTCTGCCATTTTGCTCTTTGATTCATTATAGGTAGGGGAAAATAGTATTATGATATGGATTTTTGCAAAGCAAGAACCTTGTGATTTCTGAGCATTTGTTAGCCAATATTAGTGTGTTTCCTTGGCTTATATTAGATGCTGTCTGAATTCTGTGTTGGGTGATGTATGAGCTGGGAAAGAGCCTCTTTCAGTAGTCAAAGAACACAGAAAGCTCTGTGACCTTTATGTTTGAAGCTTCAAACAGTTTATGAGATTTGGTATTTATAACTTCTGAGCTGTATGGCCATGGCAAATACGTACTCATGAGTATCATCAGACGTATCATGCTAGATATTTCCCATGCTAGATATGTCTTGTCTATGCAGAAAGCATGCATTAAATGTTCTGAGGCAGTTTCATTGCATATTTGATAAGTGCAGTGTCATATGACTATACCATGCATGAAGTTATTCCATGTCACAGACATGCTGGACAAATATTCACCTCGTGGGGCACTGCAGCTTCCTCACCTGTAGCAGAGGTATGCCCTGATAAAGGCACTTCATGAATGTCAGTGGAGATTTGGTTTCACTTCCCCTACATCTCTGCTAGTGACAACTAGACGAAGGTTCAGCTAAAAAAAATGGTCAAACCTTCATATAGTTGAAATAATGTAAAAAGCATTTACCATTGAAGGGAGAAGCTCACATGCATATGACCCATCTAGACAGCTTGCTACTTAAATATAATAAATAACTCTACATTCAGACAACTGGAGAGAAAGAAGAAAACACAAACAACAAATCACTGCCAGTACACAAACAGAAAATGCAGGGTAATGATATCCTGTGGGATACAGCAATCAGTGAATTTAAACTGACAAGCTTTACTTGCGTATTAGGATAATGATTAACACTGATGTATTTATGGGGTCTATATTACTTCATCGAAGTGACATTTCAACGAACGGCATTTCATCAAAAATGCCGTTCATCAAATTTCACTCATGCGGGGGGCTACATTGACACACTGCCCTCTAATTATACATACCAACTCCAAGATCATACTACAGTGGGGAAAGGGCAAATTTCCTGATCCTGACTGTACCACGATCTCAGTAAAAACAGCTCGACGAACAGCATGTTCAATGTGAGTGCACTGAAAATGCTGGTTGCTGAACTGTTTTCACTGATCTGATAGGGACCCATATTTATGACATTATATGTTCTATTGGACATAACAACCATATGATGTTGCTAATGCACACCTTCTTTGGTGGAATAATTCTTGCTATGGAAGCAACAGTGAATTTTAGTATTGTGTTGTACTTCATGTAACTCTAAATTTCCTCATTTTGGCCATTTATTCACATCTACTTGTTTTCTCCGTTACACATTGCTCATCAATTTTAGCCTGCTGTTTGTCATTAAATGTAAAAGAGTGTCTTACACTGGTCTTCCAAAACAGCTGTTCTTCATAATTTGGCCAGTCTTCTATCATCTGGACTGCTGTTCCGTATTCTGGCTAGAAGCTTTGTTAATGTATTGAGCACTATGAAGACACATGTTTTAGCTTTTGTGTTTAGCTTCAACACCTATAGTTATGTACTCATGCACTAAGTATGTTAGAAATCAGATGACAAACTAAAAAATATATAAAAGGAGTTGCAGGGGTAAGATGTAAAAATAACATAAAGAACACTTTCTTACAGAATTGTCAGTAAAAGCTAAATCAAAGAGATAAGGCTTTTAAGACTTCTAAAAGCAAGCAAGAGTGGAGTACCCTCAAAGTCCTAAAATCACAAATAGACACACACACACACACACACACACACACACACACACACACACACACACACACACACACACACTCACTCACATACACACGTGTCTGCACACAAACACACAAATAGAAGAGCTATTTCTAGTCATATCCTTGCAAACACTACCATCCCGTCAGTATATGAGTGAAGCATATAAGGCAGATAGTAAGAGCTATCATCTCATTTAGATAATAGAAACCACTGTCATGTATAGCTAATAAAAAATAAAAACAAGATCTTGAAAAAAAATGAAACCAAATCAGGAGGCAATCAAGCTCATGAAGGAATAAACTAGATGCAACAATGAATACTTGTAACAGTATACAGGAGTTTTTCACCAGCTTTAGTTAATTAGTCCATCTGTTATGAAACTTCAGGTAGAGGCCTTTAAAATAATTAAGAACAACATATCATTATGGACCTCATAAATAAAAACATAAGTGACATGCAGCCCAATTTGGCTTTGTGAAGGGCAGATCCTGCCTGTTAAGTCTTGTGGATTTCTATGAAAATGTGACCAAGGCCATTGATGAGGGCAAATCTGTGCACACAGCATACCTTGACTTGACAAAAGCTTTCGACACAATCCCACATTCAGACATTACCGATAAGCTTAGCAAACTGAATGTAAACCCCTTCATTGGAAGATGGGTTGCCAACTCGCTCACAAACTGGGCACACACTATCAAAGTGGGTGACTCCACATCAACCAGCAGACCTGTTAACAGTGGGGTACCACAGGGGTCAGTGCTGGGCCCTCTACTGTTTGGTATATACTTCTTAGTAGTTCAGGTCAAAACTAAGGGGTTGTGGCTGACCAAGTTTGCAGGCGACTGCAAACTATGTGCAGCCATCGAATCCCCAGATGATGTCAGTATACTCCGGCAGGGTTTCCCACAGACCAACAACTGGTGTATTAATCAAGGTCTCAAACTGAATGCAAAAAATGCATCATCATTCCCTTCAGCACAAACAATGTCCCCCTCACACTATCAAGTCAGCAACGATACCCTAAGTACCCATGAAGTGGTAAGGGACCTGGGATCACAACTTCAACCTCCATGTGTCTACTGTAGTAATTAAAGCTTTCTACACAGCACATTTGATTAGCAAAGGCATCACCATGAGAGCAAAAGAAGTTACAACCCCACTATACTTGGCAATTATCCATCCCATAATTGAGTATAATGCCCCATTTGGCATGTACTGTACTAAGCACCTGCAGCAATTAAAGAGATCTCAGAGGTTTCTCACAAAGAAGATCAAGAAGCTCCAGTATGTGCCTTACACAGTCCAACTAAAGTCCATATCACTATACTCTGCATCATATAGACTTCTTAGCGGAGACTTATTCCTGGCCTACAGAACAATCTAAAACCCAAACCTAATGAACTTGCTGCATATCTGTAAATCAAATGGGACTAGGGCTACCCATTCCTGGGACCTAAATATGGCCTGTGACTTAAATAGGACATGCTGGAGGGATGGATTTATGTCCCAGTAACTGTCACATCTTTGGAACAGACTACCAATTCATGTGAAACAAAGCACCTCTACAGCACTGTTCAAGAGGAACCTAGATGAGTGGAAGGGTCACCATAACTTCTTACTGGAGTTGGAGACCACAACCCTCCTGGACATGGGCAGTCATCACTAAATGTAATCTTGGGTATTGACTAAGATTTCTATGGTATTACATTCAGATGATTGCAAGCTGGGAACCATTAACTCCCCAAGTGATGTAGACATCCTAACAGAAAGGCCTTACTGAGACCAACGATTGCTGTTGAAACCATAGCCTTTAGCTTAATGCCAAAAAATGTGTCATCATTCCTGTGACGATTGGGGAGAGATGGGCGAAGGCTGCCAGCCTAGTCAAATAGAATTTGATATATAATTATGGCATTTGTAAATAAATATAAAATACAGGCTTGTGTTTTAAATGTAAGAAAACACTGTAAAATGTGAACTTCATGATTATTGTAACATTGCCATCTGCTGTAAGGAAAACCAAGCCAAGTATTACAAATGTGTCATTTTAAGTTGAAAAGATCTTATGAATCTCTTTAATGTTTTACAATTCGGCTCCAGTGCGGCTGGATGAAAGTTTCATGTCCATTGTGTTAAGGCTAAAGTTTATGACCAGAATTTAGATGTGGAAGGTGCTTTATTGCTCTAGTTTCTGTTAGAATACACATATGAAATGTCTTCTATTGTTGTAAGTTTCTGTGCAGGTGTTAGATTGCTAAATAATGCAGTTTGTTTGCCTGGGAAAACCTAAGTGTCAAAAATGATGTAATTTGGGGAGGGACCCAGCAAACATGTTTGTTAGTAATGTTTAAATACTATTTCTCACAAGAGACTGGGAGCATTTTGACTTTGGGCATCCGACTTATCAGCACTCTGCCTTGTGCTCACATGTAAGTTTTAGCACTGTGATTTCTTGTAGGAATAGTTAAAGCTAGTAAAGATTAATTAAGTATTTTTCTTTGAAATCAGACCTGTCCTACTGTATTATTTTAAGTTTCTGTGTGATCTCTGAACTCTTAGATATCTCTGTGGTGTAGTAGTTTTGTCTTGTGTTTTAATTATTTATTATTAAATATTTTTAAAACCTTCTATCTGTGGCTTGTTTGTGTAGAGATAAGCTCTAGCGTGCATTGTATATTTATAGAGGTTATTGTAATAGGCCACTCTAAAATAAGCCTTGACTGTTAGTCATACTACCATTGGATAATAATATTGCACAGTAATAACTGGACATCTTTTTAAGGGCCTTTTAGTAGCTGATATTATTAACTGGGTGGTGGCAGTAATTACTACCATATAGTCTGGGTAAAGGGGGCACAGATGGAGAATCTGTGCCGGCCTTTCCCAGGAGTGTCTGTGAAGTTGTATAAATACTCATCTCAAAGTGTGTGTGAGTTGTGTCAGCTACTTCGCAGGGACATGAAGCACTGGTTGGACAGAGAGGGTACTGGAGGTTTTAGCTTGCCCAGTTAGGCTGAGACCTGGACCCTATACCTGTGCCAGTGGGAGTCTGTAATACCAGACCTAGTGAGCAAGGGAGCAACCAGACCCAGACTGACTGTTATCTCTGTGTGCACTTAAGGGAAATTGTACTTTACTGTGTGTATTAGTTATCCGTTCCTCTTCTATGAGACAACCTCCCTGGTGTTAGTGGTGAGGATTGAGGCTCCTTAATTGCTGGGCCAGGGCATGGTCATCACAATTCCCTTTGGGAAAAATTCAGTTCCCACTAATTGCCACATTGATAGTAGCCCACTGAAGGAGTTATAAGAAATCTGGGGACACAGGTTGACAGCAACCTCTCGTTTGATCACCACATTGCCACTGTGGTCAGAAAGTCCTTCTATGTGGCACATCTCATTACCAAGGGTTTTGCATCCAGGAAGAAAGAGGTCATCATCATCTCTGTCTACTCTTCCCTCATTAGACCAATCATTGAGTATAATGCCCCATTTGGCATGTACCTCACTAAACACCTGCAACAGCTGGAAAGGCCACAAAAGTACCTCATGAAGAGAATCCTAGGCCTTAAACACATGCCCTACAAGGACAGACTCAAAAAAACCCAGCTTTTCTCTGTCTCATATCATCTTTTAAGAGGCGATCTCTGCTTGACTTACAAAGCCATGTCTGACCCAGCTGTGTTAGAAATGTGACACCTAAATAAATCCCAATCCCTCCCCACCACATGCTCAAGGGACCTCAACCTCATTACCACAATGAACAGAACATGCTGGAGAGCTAGGTTCATAACCCAGAGACTGCCCATGCTCTGGAATAGACTTCCCATACATGTCAAGCAAAGCACCTCACTGGCCCTTTTCAAGAGAAATCTTGATGTGTGGATGGGAAATAGAAAGTTCACCCTGGGGATCACTCCAGCACCACTGCTTGATAGAGGCACCGGGAACTAACAGCGGCATGATGCCAGGGCACTTCTGTGGGCTAGGCTTGTAAAGGCTTCAGGGCCAGTGGCCTAATACACACCTATGAACCTATGAACCTATGAAATGGCTAGGCTTAAAATTACCTCTGGGTCGATAGCCTAGTAATCTCCTGTGATCCTATGATCCTAAAACAGGAAGACAGCAGAAAGTGTTGCACCCGTAAGAGAATTTTTCATGGTATAAATTTCTTGTTCTGAGGAATGTTCTTTATCTGGCAATATAGAAATTTAACATTTGCAGGCACCTAGTCTTTAAACTGTCAGTCATTGAGTATTATACCAAAAGATATAAAAATCAAATTATGTAATTGTGATGGTAACATTTGACTTCTAGTAATGTATGACAAATATTCCTGACATGGTTTGGGGCCCATTCCTGCAATGTCCTGTTTAGTGTGCAAAACTACTTTTATGTTCACATCTTTGACATACAGATCTTGGTTTTCTCTTATGCATGCAAGTGTTGTTTACTCTCATGTACTTACTGGTATATTTTTATCATATCATTTAAAGCGCAGTGTGCTAGCATAGTCTTTACTACTTGACATCACAGGACTTCTGTACTCATCACCAACATTTCTCAATATTTTCAGTAATTATGCTTATGTGATATATCAGATCAATATGTGTGCATTCCTTGTCTTTACTATTTTCTTTGTGCAATAGTATTCAGTTGCATGGAGCTATTTTATGTAACTTTTTTATGTGAATTGTGTGGGTCACACCTTAAACTTTCAGCAGACATGGTGAGTCCTATTTATAAATACATGTAGCCTCTGAACTGATGTATTAATATATAAGATATCAGAAAAATGCTTATTTCAATTTATAAGGTCCTGGGCTTATATTACCAATATAGCCTCCAGCCATGTTACCATATAAAGTAATGTCATTTCTCTCTCTGCCATCCCTCATGCTATTTCTATATTTCCTCACCATTTACAAAAATCAGTCTTACTCACCACCCAAACTATCAAACTAGCACAGAGGTATCAAATAATATGGGCCACCCACTAGTTACAACTCTTTCCAACTCCTTAACCACAAAGCACTATCACCCAATTAGATCCAGATACATCAGCTCAAAATCTAAATACTATCAAAAACTTATAAACAAAATCCTGAATGCTATAGTAATTATACACAAGAATCTGGCAATGGATGGAGATGTTCATCCAAACCCCAGCCCTGCCACCCTAGATAGGGCAACATCCATTACTACTAACCCAGATGAATCACTATCTGATCTGCCAACTAAATATATGAAGCATAAATAACAAAGTACACAATCTGCATGCCCTCCTAGAAGTCCATTCCCCTGATATTCTATGCCTAAATGAACCTGGCTGAAACCAACAACCTCAGATAATGAAATCCTACTACCTGGGCATAATATACTTAGACTCGATCGCTCTTCCAGGAAGGGAGGGGGGAGTAGCTGTACTCTTCAAGTCTACACTAAATGTTACCTTAGACCTCAGAAAACCACCCCAGGTCAGTAAGGCAAAAATAAATGCTGCCAAGCTCCAAATTAACAAAAACAAAAACATAAATATAGTCTGTGTATATATTCCACCAGGGAATAATACCAATTCACTAGAAGACATCCTTCAATGCTTAGCTAATAACTATCCACAAGAAACCATTGTACTAGGAGACCTTAACATTGATTGGAACACTTGTTCCTCTCAATCTTCTACCTCCCATGTAAACCTGCATGGATTCACACAGGTTATATCCACCCCAACCAGGAGAGGAAAACTTAACCAAAAAGATAGTATACTAGATTGGATACTAATCAATAGCCACCCCCAAATGTATTCTGTGGGGGTCATCCCTGATTACCTCAGTGACCACTTTCTTACCTTTATCTGCAAGCACAAATCCAATTACTCTCAGCAGCCCATCTACAGAACAGTAAGAAATAGTAAAAGCTTAAATCCTAGTAAGTTTCAGGATAAACTTAAGGCATGCAACTGGGCTGCCCTAAAGCACCTGCCCCTTGATGAAGCTGTCTCCCACTTTAACAATAAATTCCTCACCATCCTCGATGCTCATGCTTCTGCTCGTTCCATGAGGATAAAAACAAAAGCTGCCACATGGCTCTCTAAAGACATTAAAACAAAAATCATACTCAGAAATAAGATATGGGCAACATGGCATGCTACAAAAGACCCTATAAATCAAACAAAATTTAGATAACTAAGAAATGAGACAAACCTAGCTATTCTAGTAGATAAAAAAAACTACTACCTCCATCTCCAACAAGGAAACCAAAATAACCCCCAAAAATTCTGGGCAGGAATAAATAAATTACTGCACCCAGGTCAAACCCCCACTCCACCCCACCCCCCCCCACAGCCTTTGCTGATAAACTACCAACGGATGTTGCTAACACCTT
This sequence comes from Protopterus annectens, assembly GCF_019279795.1. Classification (NCBI taxonomy): domain Eukaryota; kingdom Metazoa; phylum Chordata; order Ceratodontiformes; family Protopteridae; genus Protopterus; species Protopterus annectens. Next base: position 1,081,661,868 of record NC_056741.1, read on the forward strand.
TAATAACTTCTTCACTGAAACCATCCAAGCCCTTGCTAGCCAAATACCCCTTAACTCTTCTAACCTACTGGATATCACTCCCAGACCTCCTTTAGCTTCCAACCAGTCTCTACATCTTTCATTCGTTCACTAGTCAAAAAAATTGGGTGGCTGCTGTGGTGCAGCGGTTAGCATTGCCACCTCAGAGCAAGAGGTTCTCCTGTTCAATCCTTGGCTGGGGTGCCTTCTGTGCGGAGTCTGCATGTCCTCCCTGTGGTCATGTGGATTTCCTCTAGTTACTCCAGTTTCATCCCACATCCCAAAGACATGCTGTAGGTGGACTGGACACTCTAAATTGGCCCTAGGCATGAGTGTGTGCATGTGTGTGCCTTCTGTGGGAGGTTGGGTGCCGGGTTGGCAACTCGACACTGTAAATCTCCACTGCCAATCATGAGCAGACAGATGATCTGCTGTGGCAACCCCTAACCGGGAAAAGCTGAAAGAAGAAGAAGACTAGTCAAAAAATTAAAACCTACAACCCTAGCTGCAGACCTTCTCCCAGCAGAATATTTGCAAAAAGCATAAGATACCATAGCATACCCCATTTCCATTCTAATTAATCTGTCCATATCAGAAGCCTCAGTCCCCTCTATCTGGAAAATATCTCGTGTCATACCCCAACATAAAGGTGGTAACTCTAACTGAGTTATCCAATTATAGACCCATAGCCATCTTATCACCGCTAGCAAAAATAATGGAAAAATACATCCATAACCAGCTCCTGTACTTTCTAACACAAAACAACCTTCTGGATAACTCCCAGCATGGCTTCAGACCATATCATAATACCACCACCGCTCTCCTCACCTTCTCTAATGCTATAAACTATAACAGGAACAACAAAAAGTTATCTTCAGTCCTCTTCTTAGACCTGTCCAAGGCTATTGACATGGTCAATCATCATCTTCTCATCAACACCCTGGCAACTATGTCCCTAGGAATTCACTCTCTCAGATGGTTTAAATCCTACCTGAACAATAGACTACAATCCGTCTTATGGCAGAACAAACTCTCAAACCTTCTACCTAACACTCTAGGTGTCCCACAGGGTGTCCATCTTGAGACAACTTCTGTTTTCCATTTTTATCAATGACATCCACAAAGTCATCCCTGATGCCATCTGCGTTTAATACGCAGATGACTCGATGCTGATCTGCACTGGCACCTCACAAACAGAGCTGCTATCAATAATTCAGAGTACTTTCAACCTTGTAGAAAACTGGCTTGCTGCTCGCTGCCTTATACTAAATCCTAAGAAAACAAAACTCCTACTTTTCACCCCCACGCATAGATTCCTGGCATTATCTCTCTCCATTAAGGCCAATAATGGTACCATAATCACTCCAGATGCCCATGCAAAACTGCTGGAAGTCATTATAGACAACAATATTAAGTTTGATGTGCACGTCAACAAAACAATTAACATCATTAACAGCAAACTGGGCTCACTATATAGGATAAAACCATTCCTTACCCCATATGCTAGGCCTTCCATTTCCCACTCCCACCTACTCTCTACACTCTACTATACTTCCTCTTTACTGGCCAACCTAAATAAAACTGACCTTAACAAACACTCAAGCTGCTATAACAACATAGCAAGATTTGCAACTGGTCTACCCTATAGAACACATCATTATAAAAACCTAAATTATCTCGGATGGCTAGAGCTTTCCAGGCATATTCAGTATAATCAACTTATTGTGGCTCACAAAGCACTTAACCAACCAGATAATACACCTGCCCTGACAGGAATCATTTATCCCCACTCCAACTCTAGATCACTCCGGTCATCCAATAGAATATCAGTGCAAAGCATTAAATAAATCAACTCAGCTGGTGACTCCCTGTTTGCCAACTCTTTTGGCAAAATTTGGAATTCCCTTCCTGCTAACATTACCCTACATGCCATCTTATCTCAATTTAAGAAAGCTCTCAAGGAGCACTTCAAGTCTTAATGGATATGTCCCTGCTCCAAGCCTGACTAAATCTTGATGCATACTGGTTTACTAGTTCTATGTCTGTAAGTGGTACTCAGTTATCTTTGTTAAGCTAGTTTAGAAGATGGTTAGACTGTATTAATCTAACTGGACTATAAAATGTGTTATATTTGTAATAATTCAGTTTGACTATAAATGTGTTCTATATGTATAATGTTATGAAGACTCATGATCTATATGCACATTGTAATGATTGTATATGAAACCATCTGTGGAGCTTTTCTCCCCGGGCCTCCGCTGAAAATGAACATGTATCCAGTCGGACTATCTTGGTCAACAAATGTAAAATAAAAAATAAAAAAAATTTAAAATAAAAAAGAGAACAAGAGTAATACACAAAATGCATTTAGCATCACAAATCAGTTCATATTGGAAAAAGGGTCCGAATGTAGGGATGATGAAATGAGCAAGAAAATGAGAGCAGCATTGTTGGAAATGAATTCATCCTTACGTCTTGATAACCTACACGTAGTGAAACTTGTTTTTCAAAAATCTCCCCAGATGACACTGATATATAGAATATATTTTACGTAGCATATATCACAGAGAGGTAGGTTAACAATTAAAAAGACTACTGAGTGCAAAGATCCCAGGATAAAAAGTACCCAATTCCAGTATACGCACTGGTGCCAGAACTGGAAAAACTGCAGTTTAGAATCCTGAAGACATGGGAACATTCCTACAATGGGATTAGGTCAGGCACAGGTATGGATGGTCCTCCCCAGATGTAGAAGCAAGCAGTAGTCTGCAAAAACTGACAGGCCAAAAAAATGCTATCAATTTGACAGAGTGGACAATTGAGGATAAGAAAGAAATTATGTATTGTTACTACTATGCAAAATGGCCAGAATTTCCAGATTGAAGATATTCACAAGGATTAAGAGGAAAAATACCTGCACAAGAAAAACTGTCAAAAGCATTAAATGCAAAATTGATTTTATTAATACACCAAATCCATGAAAAACATTACACAGAAGAAGACATTTTCGGCCCTCTGGAAAAAAAAAGTGACAGAAAAAGTGCAAAAATATAAAGAACAGATCCCAGAGATTTTTAGAGGTATAAAATGAAATATAGACAAGGGAAAGAAAAAAAGACATCTGATATGGATCAACATTTATGCAAGCAGGAAGCCAAACTAATCAGTAAAAATAAGAGCCAGGCACCAGTTATGGAAAATTTTACAATACAAAAATATAAAATAAAGGGGGAATGTAAAACAGAAGATTAGTAAAGTAGAGGTTAATCAAATAGAAACTGAAGTTATGGATCATCTGCAAAGTAAAAGATTTAGTTTAGAAAATCCAACACAGGTAATGTCACAGTGTGATGAAACAATGTGACCCCAAACTAAGGAGGAACGGTGGCATGAGAGACATCTGAAGAAGAACTATGGACATGGGAAAGAAAAGGAAATGTGATATTGTGCAATATTTATGCAATGGAGAAAGCAAAACTAATGGATACAAAAAGCAACAGCAAAGATATTTGAAAAGAAATACAGGCAAAGGTGATATAAAGAAACTTGAGCAGGAGGGAGTGTATAAATATTTGGGAACTGATGAAGGAGCAGCAATAACAATTGAACAAATGCAAATAAAAGGAATGCTTAAGAAGACTAAATCTAATATTGAAAACATCTTTGAAATCTGGGAATAAAGTACAAGCTATAAACAGTTTGCTCTTCCTGTTCTAGCTTACAGTTTTGTGGTGATTGAGTAGCCCAAAAGGTATCAGATCAGTTGGACAGGTAAACAGAAAAGCAAAACAAAAAAAAATGTTTCACACATCAAATAATATAGATTATACTAAAATCAGTGTGTACCAAGATTAAGTATTCCTCACTCTGAAGGAGGTATGGACCTCTTTGAAATTGATTAATTGAATAGATTTGAGTTGTTGGACTGCATACATATCTGTTGATGTAATCAGATCCAAACATTGTGAAAAGTTTAAAAGTTTGAGGAGAGGAACTCTAATCTGCTTAGTTTAGTGGAAACATTACATTGTCAAGTGGGAATGGAAGCCAAACCAGAAGAAGATACACGTCAAACAGCAAGTGAATGTGTGACAAAACACAAAAGAAAGAATATAAGAAAAAATCAGATGAAAAGGAAAGAAATGTGGAAAAGACGTAAACAGTGTGCAAAGTACAGCAATTCCCTGGAACAAGCTCATGTCCATTAGGCTTTGACACAGGAATGTTTATTGAGGGTGTGCTGAAACTAAAAGATGAAAGGTTAATAAAGGCAGCCCGGGATAGTGGACTACATACATGCTAGTTCATAAAATCCATTGAACATGTGGGAGAAACAGAAAAATGTAGGTTTTGTAAAAAGGAATTAGAAACAGTTGCATGTGTTGTTGCTGGGTGTGATATACTCATGGCTGAGATCCTGTACTTTGACAAGCACAATAATGTGGCAAGACTGTTGCACTGGGGATTGTGCAAACACTATAATATAGACATAGATGAAAAGCATTGGATGCATGAATGACAAAGCATTGTAGAGAATATGGAATGTGCATCACACAGGATCACCCATTAGTAACAGTTCAAAAAATAGATGCGAGAAAATCAAATGTAGTAGCTCAGGGGAAAAAAGTTGCATTGATCACTGAAATTGTAATACCTAAAATGATTACTGTATCTTATGTACAGAATGACACAAAGTCATAAAATATCAGGATATGCAGGCAGAAGTGAGACCAATGTGGAAGAAAGATATCCAGACAGTTCCAACTGTAGTAGGAGCAATCTAATAAAAATGATTTAGTCATACTTAGATATGTTACAGATGCATTCAATAGTACAATACCTCAAGTGATGACTCGTGCAGTGATAAAAATTGAAAGTAAAGGATAGAACCAAGCAAAATTCTGCAGCTGAGGAGTATAAACCACTGGAAGCCAAGTCAATAAAACCAAAATGCTTTAATTTAAACCTAGGCACTTTCACAATTACCAAATTACTTTTTTCAGACTGAAATCATCGTGAAAGAAAGACATTTAAATAGTACATGTACTCATACATTCATCCAATCACATAAAATTCTAGAAACACATGACTGATACAAAGTATCCACCCCACTATCTGTATGCACCTTACTTCCTTAATGGTCTCCCTTTCGGTTCTGATTTTAATGGGATCATGTCATTTAAACCAGATCCCTTATGCGCTCTTAACCTTAAGATCCAAAGTGTCTCACTATGTTCAGTCTTATTCACCATATTAGAAGTCATCCATCTATCTTGCCCATTGTATCTTATGTAGGAAATTCATTGTGGGAAAAATGAATAGGTTATGAGAGCGCATCCAAGACCATATGTATTGTATGGGGATGGGCTTAAACTACAGTGCCCTAGCTAAGCATAATAAGATGGAAGGGGAACAACACAAGTTTTTGTTTCAGGTGCTGGATGTTATTATGGAAGGAATGAGATTAGGTGATATGGTGAATAAGACTGAGCATAGTGAGACCCTTTGGATCTTACGGTTAAGAGCACATAAGGGATCTGGTTTAAATGACATGGTCCCATTAAAACCAGACTTGAAAGGGAGACCATTAAGGAAGTAAGATGCATACAGATAGTGGAGTGGATACTTTGTATTGGTCATGTCTTTCTAGAATTTTATGTGATTGGATGAATGTATGCGTACATGTACCATTTAAATGTCTTTCTTTCATGATGATTTCTATCTGAAGAAGCAACTGGTAATTGTGAAAGTGCTTTCTCTGAAATTAAAGCATTTTGGTTTTATTGACTTGGATTCCAATGGTTTATACTCCTCAGCTGTGGAATTATGCTTGGTTCTAGCCTTTACTTATGTTACAGATACATGTAAATCCATATGAATTACAGAAGGAGTCAGTTCTGGGCACACTGCAAGTGCTGCGAAGAGTACTTTTGGCTAACATCAAAGACCGAAACACTACTAAGTTCATGAACTCTAGTCATACTCTGACTTAAGGATGGAGTCCATTCCCATCATGGTAATAGAAACCCAAAAGACTTGGAAAAATGAGTCTGAAAACAACTTCCTAGATGATGCTGCAATTAGCTAAGCCTGTAATGGTAATATCTTCTTCTTTTTCTTCTTGTGTGACTTGCTCAACTTGTTTTATGAATACCAGTGAATTCTACTGAAAACTTACTGCTTTGATTTAACTATCCTACATTCCATCTCATTGCTATTAGTTGACTGGTTAACAGAGACTACAGAGTCACAGAGTAAGATGACTGCTTAGCCTAAAATTAAGTAACAGATGTCATATGAGACATTCTTTAGTTTGTATCTGGCTGACCCTGCATCTAATCTTTTTAGAGTGTGCAGAAAGGATGATTCAGTGTGAATGCATATCTTACCCTAGTACTCCAGAGATGCCGTTATGCTGACTCCACCCAAATTACAACAGCCTTTGATGGTTCTTGTTATAGCTTTGATGTCTAGTGTTGTAGTCGTATGAACCTCTGTAATTCCTATTGACTTCATGCTTCATGGCTGAATTTCATAACCTCTGGAGTATAAATACTGAGCTTAGTTGACTTAATGTGGGGTAAAATAGCATATTCTTTTTTATTTCTCAACAGATGATGTGTAAACTGTTTTAATGAGTTAAGAAGGACCATATGAAAAGTACAGTCTAGTAAAACAAGGCAGCACACTAAGGATTGGTAAAAATATGCATAGCTTATTAAATCTCTTAACAAGTTAAAAGATTAATACTTTAGCTTTTGTGATATTTATTAGTGGCATACATACTCAATTTTATTTGTGTGTGCATGGGCACACATTTTCCTTATTAGATTATGTTTTTTTATCTTTCACACAATTAATCTGTTCCTTTTTTGACTCATTTCTTTATCTCCAGTTGCTCACTTACAATAAGACTTTTTTGAACTGATTAAATTAAACCAGTTACAATTCATCAGGGCTTATTAACAGATTCGAGAAATATTACAATTGCAAGCCAGAGAATTAGCCCAGTACTAATTTTTTGATACCATGACCTCCATAAAACCACAGCTGTGACACGTGTGTAGTCACTGTGAAGGTAACTTAATTAAAGATGCAGGGGTAGGAAGTGTACATAGGTTCACAGGGTTTTGGATAAGTACAAGGCAGTCAGTCAGTAGACCATTAATTACATGCCCAGCCAAAAACCTCTATTCAAAAGTTACTTCCCGCCTCAAGAAGGGTAAGTTAAATAGGGCAGTCAACGTGGGTTAGATTTTTCATGGCTTGAAAGTCTAGACACATATCTACATGGAAGAGTCCATAAAATACTGAGTGTAGAAGCATGGCTGACAGCCTGATCTGATAAATAAGGGGTTTTTTATACTGATCAGTTTAGTTATGAATCACTGAGGTTTTTCACACTGAGTGAAATGTTTAGACAAATACATGCCAAACGGTGCATCATTTTCAATAATGAGTCTGATGAGATACAAGTAAAGGAGAAATAAGACAGCTGTGGAAATTAGATGAGCCAGAACTACTGACAAGGCATATTTTAGTGTATATCTGCAGACTTGTATGTATGTGTCTGTAGCGCCAGGAATGAGGCTACAGGAATGTGTGTGTGTGTCTGTGGTGGGGTGGGTAGAAATTATTTTTAAAATTGTTGAATGTCACTGACGTGAGTTGGTATGTGGTCCTATCAGAAGCTAGTTTATGCACTGTTATGTAGTGATGTTCTGTAATGCTTGCTTGGGGCATGAGTCTAAGAATTATATTCTCCACAGAATAATGTACTAGAGAGGTATTTTGCCCAGAGAGTGAAGAAATGATGGGGAGTATGTATTCCATTCAAGGGATGAGGACATTTATAGGGTTGTCTTTTTGGGTTTTGGTAGATAATGCATTTGTGTTACCCACTTTAATTTGCTGTGGTGTTTTAGAAATCAAGTTATGATGTGCTGCTGAAATGTTTAGGTGTTATCCAAACAAACACAAAAGTATTTTTGTTCTGAGGTGAATGATAGTAAGGAAAGAAATGGGTCAGTGATTTGGGGGGAAGACATTCTAGCATGCCTTATAGATGTCCCTAAGATCATTACAGCAGATTTTAGAGTAGTTATAGTTCATTTCTTTTTAGTAATCTAGTTCCATATAGAAGGAAAGACATGCTGCAACTTGGTGTAGAGATGACTGCTATTCTACAACCAGCTGTTAGTACAATAACATCTACCTAGCATTTAAATTTGTCAAATCCAAGGGTGTATAAAAAGAGTGATCCAAAGAGTGAGCCATGAAATACACCATAATGGGTGGATCCAGTGAAGGGAAGATCACTTTCAGCAGCTAAACAGAAAGTTCTATTTCATAGGTAGCTATTAAGTAAGCAATAATTCCAGACAGGGTGAGAGTTATTAGAGAAATAATGAACCTCCCAATGGTATCTGAGGCCCAGTGTTGCAGACAAAGAACCTCTCTACCCCTGCAAGGTTTGTTATCACTTCACAGTGCTTTGTTCTCCAGTTCAGTTCCTTGCAGGAGTGCCTTTTCTATAGTGTCTTCATATCCATCCCATGTCTATGGAGATTTTTCGGGGATGTTTTGGTAATCTCACATACCACTGTTATGACATATCTGAAGTAGTGATTCAACAATTTGCATATGCACACAGGTGTACCACATGTGACTAAATGTGTGTGTGTGTGTGTGTGTGTGTGTGTGTGTGTGTGTGTGTGTGTGTGTGTATATACATCCTGAAATAGACTGGCATCATATCATGGATTCATTTCTTTGCCTTGTACCCAATATCTGCAAGGAGATGTTCTAGCTCCATACAACATAATCTGAAGGAAACCAAGTGTGGAAGAATGTTTGAATAAATGCATTCTAAATAGAAACAGCAGTCAGTGAACAGGTGGTTACATTGCTATTTTTATGGAGGTTCTGTACCAGTCTCATCCAGAAATGAATTAAGATACTTCAAAGTTGATGATCTTTAAAGAAAAATGATGTCAGATATTTTGTGTCATCAATAACTTCAAGGTGAATCGTTCCGTTGTTTTTATCAGTTATTGATCAGGTAAGTAAGCTTGAACAGACTTTCCTCTTCTTTTTTAGTTTTGACCTAGATGCTTTAACCAAAGTAATTCTGCATACTGCACTCAAAGATTATAATGAAAAACGAAGAATAGCTTGTTTCTAGACAAGCCAGAAGCTAGCCTTAGTATCTAAGGGGAACAAAGCAAAGCTATTTATTCATTCATTTATTCTTCAATCCTTGCTTTATCTTATTAAATAATGTGGGGATCCTAATCCAGCACTGTGATGTAGAAGGCTAAAGCCTTAAATATGGCTCAGGTGACCCTGGCTTGATTAGTTCAGTTGTCTGAGGCAGTGAATGGGAGGGATGGTTGTGCCCATGTAGGTTGTCTGAAACAGTATGGTTATTTTAAATGAAAAAATCCATTCTGATTTTAGCTGACTTAAGCAGACTACTTTGTTTGACAATTTTGAAACAAAGATGTGTGCCATGCAAGATTGTTTAATTAAACTCAATGAAGCTCTGTACAAAAGGAAAACTAAAAAGTATGAGAAAGACTGTGCTGACTATGAAGGAGGCGTGGCTTCTACCTACAGCCTTTTCCTACAGAATGTGGTGTAAGGTAGGCAGGAGTGGGTCAATATCACATAGTGGAAGTTCCATAACTCCGAACACCTAATGGTTCGATTACGGAAAAAAAAAACAACGGTCAACAAAATAAATTGTTGTCAGCGTGGGTCAAGCCCCCTTGCACCCCCACCCTCCACTGCTTAAATATACCAACTCCGAGATCACACCACATTGAACAAAATAGAAACCTCCGCTTATGGAGATTTCCATTCAAACGCTCGAACTTTTACAAATTCGAACTTATGGTTTTGATCATATGTGGTTTGAACTTGTAAAAGTTCGACTACATGATGGGAACCTGGCAGGAGCAACTAGATGCGTAAAATGGCAGCAGTGAAGGAAATGAAGTTAGGAGATTAGAGCATTTGGTGTATAAACAACGGAACCAAGAGGAGACACTATCATGTGCCTCTGATACTCCTAAACATCAAAATAAAAAAAATACTGCTATGACAAAAATAAGTAGGAAAACAGCAGTAATTCACAAGAAACAGCAGTTAGACTGGTTTCCACCTGGCCTGTTTATGTTTATCAGCAAAATAAATGTGGAAACAAGACATGGGCTCAAGTAACTGCTTCTTCATCGAATAAGGGATATATAAACAACAGAAGACAGTCAAAAAACTGGAAGAAAAACAACAAAGGATGGAAAACATAGCTACTGTTTCTTTTAAATGGAAGTGCTTAACAGTATTAGAGACTATGTAAGACAGTTAGACTTCAAGTTCTTTTTTAAAGCTACTGAAATACAGAGAGGAAAATTTCTGTAAACCTATCACATTTAATCTACCCTTAAGAAAAGAGTTGGAAATATTCCTGAATAGTTGTGAATTGCAAATTATTGAAGCTCTTGAAAAAGAATCTATTTATAATTACTGTAATATGTCCTGTAGAGAAAACATTTTTTTTATTTTATTAAAAATTATGTGTTATTAGTGTTTAAAGCTGATAAAGGGGGAGCAATAGTTGTTCTAGACAGAACAATGTATGAAAACAAAATGTATGACCTATTGTCTGATGTGAATTTTTATAAGAAAATGTCATTCAAAGAAATTAAGAAAACCTATTCATTTATTGATTCCTTAGTTGAATGTTTTTATATAGCCAGAATTACTCAGGGTACTAAAAATACTTTACTACTGAGAATCCAAAAATAAGTAGGATCTTCGGAATTCCAAAGATTCATAAAGAGCTAAATGCCCCCGCCACCCACCACCACCAAGACCCATAGTGTTTAGTCTACGTAGTGAAACAGAAAGTATGGCTACCTATGTAGACAAACACTTACAGAGAGTAGTGGTTAACAACAATTCATTTATCAGAGACACTTTTGTTTTTTTGGAAAAAATCAAAGAAATATATGTGTAAGAAAGTGACTGACTGGTAACTATGGATATAAAATCATTGTATACAGTGAGGCTTGAATAAATTAAATCTAAGTTATACTCTGACAATACTGTAGGAATATCAATAGAATTATTTGATGTTATTCTCAATTATAATTTCTTCTCATTAAATTGTGATTTTTTCCATCAAACAGAGTGGCAATGGGGCGGAAATGGCCCCCAGCTATGCCAATCTGTATATGTATGGGTGGAAAACCACTCGTATATTACATAGTAAGTACCAAAATTATATTGTAGCATTGTGTTGTTTTATTGACAATATTTTCTTAATCTGGAGAGGAATGGAAGAGGTCTTATTTGAATTTAAGACATATATCAACAGTGTTTGTGCTTTTTTGGAATTTACCTGCCAATTTAATTTAACAACAATACACTTCTTGGATGTAACTGTCTTTAAGGAGAAGAGCAAATTAGTAACAACATTTTTTTAAAAAGAGTTTCAAAATAATATGTACTTACATTATGGTAGCATACACCCCAAGAAGAACAAAGAAAATCTAGTAAAAGGACAGTTGTTAAGAATTAGTGACCTGACAGAAAGAGAATTTTGATATAGAAAGTGACAATTTTTGTGAAAAAACTTATCAAAGAGGTTATCCAACAACATTAGTCACCGATATTAGAACTAAAGTTACAACTCAGAGAACTACAAGAAACAGAAAAGAAGGTAGAAAATATAAAAAGAAAACCAAAGTAAGAATGCCTATTGTGAAAAGTTTGGACTCAGGGAGAATAAAAAAATAATAGCAAATGATTGGAAATGTTATTCAACCACCATCGAATGAAAACATCAAGATCCACAACCAAGAGACCAGGAATCAAGTTGCCACAAAGCAGTATTCTTTTTTATTCATACAATAAATAATTGGAAATTGTTTGGGGGTCAAAGTGAGTTACTAGGAACTATAGGGCATAAGCCTCTCTTTACCCAAAAAAGAGGAAAACGTTTCCAGAACTTCTTTCAGAGGAAGTTGACTATACCAAACGGCAGATCAGACACAAATGGAATCGTTAATTATTACAACTGTAACTTGTGTAACTATTTGTTAACGGAAAAAACACAGAATGCACTTTGAATAATGTTAATATAACTGTCAATGGGTTTTTTTCATGTCACTTTTTGCTTAGAATGTAAATTGTTTTATGTATGAAGAACTACAATAGAATTATACAAAAGAATATACGAACATAAATATGCAATTTCTATTGGGGTTGAAAGGAATGCCCTGGGGAAGCATTATAAACATGGTTCATGTAAAGCTAACTTTAAATTCCTTGTAGTTGACAGTCTAAAAAATGTAAAAAATTCATTTACTCCAGAAGATGACTTGGGGTGGCTGGGATATAGTTGGCAGGTTAGACTCAATGCTTGCTAACCCCCTGTCCTGAACAATAGAGAAGGTTTTATTATGTATCTTAAATGTAAAGGGTTAAAACACTAAGTATGTGGTCATGTGATTTTTAAAGTATTTGCATGCATGTTTTTGAATTTTAACTTCCAGTCTGAAGAAGTCTTATTATAGATGAAAGCACTTACTGGAATTGTTTATTGTGGAATTGTCCTTGGATTTTCTTAAATCAGCTTGATTTCCTTTGGTTTTGTTTTTTGGCTTTGGACTTCAGTCTTAACCAGCTTTTAGCTTACTGTTTGATTACTGCTGTGCCCATGTAGGATGACAGGGTGTTCCATCAAAGAGAGTCCCTGAGATAAGACATGATCTACAAAAAGGAGAAGCCCTCAGATATTGTTGAATGTAGGAATGAGGAGGGGAAACAATGGCCATGCCGAATATAACCCCCACCCCGGAGAAGTAGTTACTGGTACCACCACCAGAATGCCATTAGGATACATGCCAGCTTACTCTGAGAAGTAAGAGTAAAGATAGAGGATCTGGTAGTCCTGGCAATGGACAGGACCATGGCATAGCCAAAAGTGATGAACTAGTGGAGAAAGAGATGTTGGGTGCCACAGCCTATTGTATTTCTCAATGGACATAAGGCAGATAATTAATTCAAATCAGAATGCTAATCTATCAGTGGATATGAGTGCATGAGAGTGCAGACAGACACACACAGACACACACACACACACACACACACACACACACACACACACACACACACACACACACACACACACACACACACACACACACAAAACACACACACACACTCTCTCTCTCTCAAAACTCCTACTGCCACTTTTAATGATTGTCATTTCATCTACAGCATGCATTTGGATGTGGGAGAAAAACATTGCACCTGACAAAAAAATAACAGACACTGCACTAAAGGCACCCCAGCCAAGGAACTGAGATGTTTAGGAAAAAGGTAGGAGGAAACTACATAGGAAAAATGGGAAATGTGGGAAAAATACATATAGGAAAGGACTGAGGTTTAAAAGAAGGCAGGACTTAAATGAGCTATGTAATGTTTGACTGAAAATGATTGGGTAGATTATAAGAGATGTATAATGTTTGCAACTGGGAGAGTGTCAGTATGGTCTGTGATGTAAAATGCTTGCAACTAGGATTGTTTCTATGTGATTTATTTTCATTTATAAAAATGTATGATTGCTTATGTCATAAGTGATGTTTTAATAAAGATGCTTCTTGTTTAAAAAAGGGGAAGGAATTGAATAATTTATGTATTGTTGCTTAGGTTATGTGATTTATACAATACATGTGAAGCATAATGTTTGTTAATTTTAGCTTGTTCATACAATTTGATTACTTTTATATAAATGTAAATGTGCCTTTGTCACAAGTGCTAATTCAATAAAGGTGTTTAAAAATAAAACCTGTAAACCAAGTGCTATGAGGCAGTAATGTTAAACACTGTACCCCTGTAGTCAAGGCTTTGAGGGTGGAAGAACATATTAATTTAATTAAAAGTTATATTATTTGTGAATAATTGTAAAAAAATATTATGCATGTATGGATAGAAAGAATTAGAAGAAAATAAACAAAAAAAATCATTGACTGTGATGGAGAGAGCTCATGCTCTTATTATGAACCAGGTAGCTCAAATTCAGTTAATGGCATGAACATTAAAAGAGTTGGCAGAGAAAGGTGGAATTTAGTGGTTTATGCCACCTTGTCAATCCTATGGAGAAGGTAAATGATGGCCGCAGGCAAACAATTGCTCCTATGCAAGTGGATACTTTCACAACCTAAAAAGGCCTAGGACCTGAGGATATTGGCTGGTGACTGTAGCCCTCATAAGGATATGGGTTGAAGCACTCACACACATCCTTCTCAACTGCCCCTGATTTTGCCTCATTTTTTGCTCTGCTCCTCATAAAATATTTGTTTTTTCAGTACATCACTGAGGTTTACAGGCAGTCAATAGTGCCACACATTAGAGTTTTATACTTCAGATTATTCAATAAATGCATGTTGCTATAAAATATGTCACATTATTAATATTAAGTGAATTAAAGTAATATTTAAAAAAGTTCCCAATATTGGACCTTTGCCCCCCCCCCCCCCGTTTCTTCCTCCATTACTTTTGGCTTTGCCCAGAATTTTTGAGCAAAGAAGTTGATACTTATAGGGGGAGGACATACAATATCCCTGCAATTACTTTTGTACTCAAGCTACAAATGAAGGCTCAGCATTATGGCTGTTCCCTCATGACTGGGACAGCATTATCACTGTAATAAATATAGTCACAGAAAAATTGCTAAAAGCTCAGGATAGCCATAGAAAATGTTTTATTCCTAAACACAAGATGAGCGCTTTTGTTTTAAAACATTTAAACTTCTTTCAAAATGGTGGAATATGTCATGTGATGGCCAAGACCCCTTCTAAAAGCCACATTTAAAGAAACAGGAATTATTTTTTGCAAAGTAGAGCTTTTAAACACAGTACACTTACAACAATTTTACATTTTACATTTAAAAGCAACAAATTTTGTATAAAAACATCAAAAACATCAAATTATTTATCTAACTCATGCCTTCCACTTCAGTAAACTTTCACTTGATGTTTGTTTATTTAAGCATGGCAGATTCTCTGCATTAAAGCGGAGCTGCCAGTACAACTCTCTTTTTTTCTAATAGGAGAGACCAAGGCCCTTCTCTTATACTTGGGGTCACTATCTCTTGAATGCTGAACTTAAAACCATGTCCCAGATATTCTTGAATATGTTTGGAAAGGTCGTTTTCTTTTCATTCTTCTTCTTTATGTCATATAGATGTTCATACACCCTATCCTTTAACTTTTTTAAATGTTACCTATATAGAATCCAGGGCAAGAGTGACACACAGCCACATACACTCCCCCCCTGCAGTATCACAGTTATAATCTCCTGATAGCTTAAATAACTGTGAACTAATACTGAATTGTTCACCTGCAAGAATGCATCTACAGCAAGTGTACTACCCACACTTGCCCATGTTCATTCTTTTTTTACTACAAATTATTGTCTTTGAAAAATCCTCCAATGTATATTTCATGTTTCTACCTTTTCTATACAACACAACTGGTTTCTCATTTTGTTTCTGTGTTATTCGACAGTCTTCCTTAAGAACTGACCAGTTTTTTCAAGGACACATCCAATAACCTGACTCTGCATTACACATAGTAATGAATGTATTCTTGTAACATTTATTGTTATTGTTAACCACATTTCCATTACTTATACTTGTGTCCTGCATCATTGTTATTCTAACGACATCATCTGACTGGGAATGTAATATAGGCGTGAAATAACCATGTTCTCTTTTATTCCTTGCTTAATACATCATATTTTCTACAAAGTCTTTTGGATATCTTTTAGTGTTAAATAGCCCTTTTAAGAGCATGCATTCATCCCAGAAATCACTATCGAGAGTATCTATTTCTGATTCTTTTACAAATTGCCCTTCTACAACTGCCTTCTTCTGTATATGATGGTGGGCACTAGTAACATGTAAGAAATCATTTGAATATGTTGCTTTTCTAAAAATTTGAGATGTAAACCTTCTATTTATAAGATTCTTACTTAGCCAAATATCTAAATAGGCTATATTTATCTCCCTCACTTCATATGTAAAGTGCAAAAAAAAAATGTTGTTAGCCAGCTAGCATACTCTAACATAACCCAAAAACTTATCTGAAACAGTAGAATATTAAAAACCACTTCAGAACTAAAGAACAACCATAAAAACAGCAGCTCATAAGTCAAGTTATACAAAAAAATATGCTCTTGGGTGTTTTCCTTCAGACATCACATCAGTCAGTAGCAGTCTTAGAAGATGTCATTCTTGACTCTGTCCCAAACCAATAATCTGAGGTTCAGATTTCCTTATACTTCCCTCCTGATAGCATCATCAGCTGAATCATCACTCAGGAAATCATTCATTCTTGTGCCCTCAAGTAGTACGTTATGCAATCATGGTTCCTTTTGTATCTTTGCCCAGCTGCCATTGTGATGATGCATGTTTGATTAGCACTGCAATCCAGTTTTGATTTTACTGCATCCTATCTTTTTTCGTTGGAGTTCTGGGCGCTCTGTTGCAACTCTATACATACTGCTTGTAACATTATTTTTTTCAGGTTATTGTTGTACACTTTTAAGTGACTTATTTGGGTTGAGTACTTTAGGAACTTTAGGAATTCAGTCAGCAGTTATACAGTAACACCCTTATACCCTAAACAGGCATGCCCCTAAGGATGGTAAGGGGGACGTACCTTCTTTCCTTGCTTTTGTTAGCATTGTCTCATTTGTGAGGCTCTTTCCATTACTCATTCAGATGTTGTTTCCTACCATAGAAAGAAACATTGACAATTCCATCAGTTGGTTTGAAATCTGTAAAATACAGGAAAAAAAAATATAGACTATTTTCAATCGATCGGGGTTCAAATTTAAACTTGTGGATTCCCTGTCTTGACATGGTTTCCTTGGAATGTCATGGATTACTACTTGCTCTTTCTGTAATATTTTACTATATTTTTGTAACCTTCATACTAAGTATGTCTGCTTATGTGTCTGTACTCAGTTTTGCTCAGTAAATAATCATACATATCCTTCTACATTCTTCAGTTTCTAGATGGCTCCTATGCAGCATTTAAATCCCATGGAGTGACTGATTCCTTTACTTCAAACCATGTTTTGTGTTATGTATTGTTACACTTGAATAGTTTGATGCTTAGCGGAACTTGATTCTTTGGTCTGTCACCACTACTATATTCTGAAGCTGCACTAAAGCTTTGTCTTGTAATGTGACATTTTGCATCTATTTCACTGTGTAGACTGCAGATGGAAAACTGTTAATGTTTACACCTGAACATCATTAGCTGGTAAATATGCTCTACAAAGTATATCTGTAATGTACATTAAGTTTGCTTTTTTATATATCCTATCATCTGATTTCTTCCGCACTCTGATAGAAGTTTCTTTATAACAAGTGGTGTACACTGCACTGAATATTCTCAGAATGGTCTAAAATAGTTTATGATCAACAACTATCAAGTTCTGTTTTTCAAAAAAAAAAAAAAAAAAAGATAAAATCTCTCTAAACTGAACACACCTGCAAGTATTTTTCTGTGTGAGGATGTATTTGCTATATTTTAATTATAGATTTTGAAACAATACTGCACCATGTCTAACTTTCTGAAGTGTCTACATACACTGCAAATGCTTTATTCACATTATAACTTGCTTCATTAAGATAGTTAACTACTTCTGTGCTTCTTAGTTCCCAAGTCCGCAAGTTATTACACAATTATTTTTTAAGTAGAAGTTTAAGATTAGACTTTTTGAAATAAAATTGCTCAGATATATGATTCACCCTTCCCCCATTTGTTTTAATGGCATCTGTCTTTCTTTATATCTGCTTTCAATCTAGTCTCCAACTTGTCAAATATATTTTATTTCATAGAAATGTGACAATTAAATCACAGAACAAATAAATGCCTTGACTTGGCAGAAATAAAAACTTTAATTCAGTCCTGTATTAGTCGCACAAAAAACAAAAAAAAAATGGAAACACAAAAGGCTTCTGGTTCCATTTTAATTCATGCATAACTATTTTAGACTCTTTACTTTGATTAGCAGACTAGTATGTCTACGTAATAGTAGTTTCACTGATTGCCATTACATTACTGCTTGGCAGTGCCTCATACTAACACATCACAATGGCAAATCCAGAAATGTACAGAAGGTAGGGAATAGTCTGCAAAATAAACTATCGAAGATGTTAAGGCTAGGAAGCAGGCATCTAGAGAAGTTAATCTGACAGGTGTGAACACAGCAAGAAATATTTTCAACTTCATGCTGTTGTGGTCTACTGTGGTGGTAGATGCAAGTGTGAAAGAAAACCAATTGCTCTCTGTCTCCTACACATACACATTTATCGAATCTGTGTGTGTACATGTATATATATATATATATATATATATATATATATATATATATATATATATATCTATATGTGTGTGTGTGTGTGTATGTATATATATATATATATATATATATATATATATATATATATATATATATATATATATATATACAATTTTCAACTTCACACACTGTGGTGGTAGATGCAAGTGTGATATATATATATATATATATATATATATATATACATATATATATATATATATATATATATATATATATATATATATATATATATATATATATATATATATATATATATATAGTTACATACACACACACACACACACACACACACACACACACACACACACACACACACACACACACACACACACACACAGATATATATATATATATATATATATATATATATATATATAGAATGTCAACTCATAAGAATGAATCCCACATTACTGAGACACTTAGCAAAAACTGCAAAAGATCGTAAATTTAAAACTTTAAATCTCACACAACCGAAAATTGCTCCCTGTATGTCTCTTACCAAATCATCAAGTTACCATCGTATAAAAAAAAAACCCCTAAAAACCTTCCCAATACACTAGTGGTTTAAATAACTCACCCTAAGCCACAATCCCAACGTCCCGATAGAGACACAACCCATAATTCTATATGAACTTAAAGAAACATTGCTGTAAACTCATACACTCTGTTCCATTCCCACATTATGTTTTTATATTATAAACGTACCTTGCAGACTGGTATGCACTGAAATGTATGTAGCCTCAGGAATTAATAGATGAAACATGACTGCTGTGGCAAACTAAAGACTGCAGTTATTTTTTCCTTAGTTTTATCCCCCTGCACCCCCCACAAATTATATATACCAACTCCGAGACTGCACTACTTTGATGAAAAGGACTTGTTTATGTCTAGTTTTATAGTGCTGTGAGTGACTACACATCAGTATCTTCTTTTAGTTATGTGAGATTCAAAGTTTTAAATTTGAGATCTTTTGCAGTTTAGGCTATTATCTCGGTAAGGTGTGAATCGTTCTTATGGGTTGTAGACCCATATAGATATGTATATATATCTACTACACATGATCGAAATTTCATATGACTGAAATTCATTTGACTGAGACCAGAACATCAAAAGTTCAAAACACTGAAAACTCATTTGACTGAAACTCACAACACTGACACATTAAAGTAAAAGGTATATGTCCTTTTCCCCACTGTAGTGTGATCCATTGTGGGGTGTGGAGGGGCTACATCCCCCACAGAGTTTAGGTATATATTGTCTCCTGCAAAGAGTTATTTGTTGCAGTTATAAGTATCCATCTGTATCTTTTAATATGTATTACATATGTGGGGGTTGTGCCCCCCACACACTTTTTATTTATTTTATTTATTTTATATTTGTTGGCCGGGATAGTCCGACTGGATTTATGTCCATTTTCAGTGGAGGCCCTGGGAGAAAAGCTCCAAGGTAGACAGATACAGTAATAACATAGAAGGCATATTACGAATATGATATTTACAAAAACAATATAAGCAGACATGAGTAGACAATATCACTAGTTTGAGTTACCCCTGGAAACAGTCAGGGGAAAAATTAAACAGTATGTTGATTAATAGATTATACACATTCATGGTGAGAGTTAGCCAGGCTTGTTACAGTGGCAAATCCAGTTTAGTGCTAAATGTTGTTTGAGTTTAGCTTTAAATTGGAATAGGGTGGAGAGCAAAGTAATGTCAACTGGAAGTAGGTTCCAGGCTCTGCCTGCAGAGTTAGCGAAGAGGGAGTCACCGGCTACATTATTAATTTTAATTGTCTGAATTTGTAGTCTGTTTGAGGATTAAAGCAGTCTTGGATTGTTGTAGGGGGTGATAATGTTTCTAAGAGCTGGTGTGTTATCTGTATAATATAGCAATAACCCATGCCTGGGTGTGGGTAATGCTGGATTTACCCACGGTTGGCGTTGTTTGGTCCCGAGGGTGAAGCCCGAGGGACCAAACAAAGCCAACCATGGGTAAATACAGCATTACCCACACCCAGAAGTGGGTTATTGCTATTATACCATGACATTTTTTAAGAAAAGAAACTATTACTTTTCTTAAATAATGGCATAGTATAATGCCTGTTTACTGCCCTTCCGCAGATGTCTGGCATCCGCGGCAGTTCTGATGTACTGCGTGCCTGCGCAGTACATCAGAGCTATGGGCAAAAGCAACGGAGAAAGCAAGATTTCCTTTGCTTTTTACTTTTACTATGTTAAATGGGTTTAACATAGCGAGACAGTTTTAAAATAAGCAACGGAGATGTCCGTTGCTTATTTTAAAACTGTCTCGCTATGTTAAACCCATTTAACATAGCGAGACAGTGTTTTAAGAGTAGAGTTATACTAATGGAAAAAAGTCCGGGCGACCGGACCTTTTTCCATTAGTATAACTCGATTTACAATGTGCACGCTGGCCAATCAGCGTGCACGTTTTGGGGGGGTCATGGTATAATAGAGGATTTTATTAACCATAATCATAAGGTTATATTGAATTAGACTGGGAAATTCTAGCCACCCTAGCTGTTTAAGGTTGATGCAGTGGTGTGTTCTAAAAAGCAGGCTAGTGGCAAACCTGGCAATGTGATTGTAACAGTTTGAGAGTCAATTAAGTACAGGCTTATTTAGATTACAGAGAACGGGGGATGCATATAAAAGTGTTGAAAGTAGGTGAGAGTGAGCTATGGCAACCTTAGCTGGAGGGGTTAGGAAGGTTTTTATTCTATTCAGTGACCCAAGTTTTTTATTGATGGTTTTGATCATTTGATTTATATGATGGTCAAATTTTAGGTTATCATCAATATTGACTCCTAATAGTTTTGTAGAGGAGTCGGGGATGATTATCGTGCCATCTTTTGCATTTATTATGAATGTAAACGGAGCAGTCCTTTGTGTTGGAGAGAATAACATTTTAGTTTTTTTGGGATTTAGCAACAATCGACATTGGCAGAGCCAGTTTTTTATAGTATTAAAGGTGGACTGGGTGACAGACCTTAAGTATGAAGGAGATGTGGCAGAACAGATCAGGGTGGAATCATCAGCATATTGGATACAGCTGACATTCGGGAAGACAGTATATAAGTTGTTTATAAAAATGTAAAACAGTAGGGGCCCTAATATGGAGCCTTGTGGCATTACAAGGGTCTTAGGTAATAGGTTGGAGAGCTTTTTCTGCCAGAGAACAGCC